>NC_080173.1:48023949-48362004 GCF_950295315.1 Erinaceus europaeus
CCTCCCAGGAGTGCCTGTTCCGGCTGGCTCCGCTGCAGTCAGGTGGACTGGAGGATCTCACAGGTGCAAGCTGTGCTGAGTTGCCTCCTGTGTCCGGCAAGGGGGGGCAACCTGGTGGGTCTGTGTCATCTGACTCCAGCCCTTGCTCTCTGTGCCCATATCTCCCTGGGGCTCTGCTTCCCCCACTGTTAGGAGCAATACCTTGTGAAGATTAGGAAAATCAGATGACGAGGGAGGAAATGCCGGGCAAGCCAGGGTTCAACTGATCTCTATCTGTTCTTCTGCATCTTCTTTACTAATCCCCTGTGCCAGCTGGGCTCAGTTTTCCACCTCCCACTGGACCTCCTATGCCCTGTGGGTTTGCAAGGGAATACAGGCACCTGCAGAGGACTGGCAGGGGTGACTTATGCAGAAAGACGTAACATTAGCAAGGGGTCTTGAGGACCTTCAGCCACTCCTCTCACCTGCAGGTGGGGCATCTGTTGCCCTGAGACCTGTCACAGGTTTTGCAGGAACTCAGTGGTAGAACCAGAGTGAGAACTCAAGAGCTTTTGATTCTGAGACCTGGGGTTTTTCACCCTTTCTACTACAATGAGTCTGCAAAGTCCTGGGTGAGAGCTGGACCACTGGAGGTTAGCCTTCAGGCTGCTGTGGCCAAGACTTGTAGAGACAAGGGGGACTCAGGCAGGAGGAAGAAAACCAGGATTTAATGCATGCTGTAGTGAAGCCTGGGTGATGTGTTCCTTTGACAAATGACCTTCCCTTGTGCAGATCCTCACGGCCACTGTGGACAATGCTAACGTCCTCCTGCAGATTGATAATGCCCGCCTGGCTGCTGATGACTTCCGCACCAAGTGAGTGTGTGTGTGTGTGTGTGTGTGTGTGTGTGTGTGTGGCTAAGACAGCCCTTCTCCCCAGGGTGGGGTATTTTTGGAGCTGTGCTCCCTATACACAGTCAATGAGTGCCTGGATGGCTGTATAAAAAGCATCTGGGCTGCTTGTAAAAATACAAGAGTCTTGAGGCCCACCTTTGAAGTTCTCATACAACTATTTTTTTAAACTGCTTAGATGATTCTGACCCATAGCCAGGCTTGGAAACTGCCGCTTCAGGGAGAGGTGATCTCCACCTCTCCACTTCCCCCAAAGCTCAAGAGGTAGTCATATTTGGAAGCTTTGTCTGCTATTGGTTGGCTAATGACAAAGAAGCTCTCCTCCCTGGTTGCTGCAGTAGGATGACCTGCCTTCTCCGCTGCACTCCACCTGCCAGGAATGCTCAGCTCTGAGCAATCAATGGACACTGTGTCCAAATGAGCCATTATCAAGGCTGGCTCCCTAACCACTGACAGGATGCCAGCTCCAGGGAGAAGCTGCAGGGGGAATGAGAACAAAGCCTTCAGTGTAGCCAGGATGGGTGTCTCATTCCTTCTCTCTTGGGTCATTCCAGGTATGAGACGGAGCTGAACCTGCGCATGAGTGTGGAGGCCGATATCAACGGCCTGCGCAGGGTGCTGGATGAGCTGACCCTGGCCAGAGCCGACCTGGAGATGCAGATCGAGAGCCTCAAGGAAGAGCTGGCCTATCTCCGAAAGAACCATGAGGAGGTGAGAGCTGAGAGGAAGAACCCGCTTAGAAGGCTACCTGGAAGGGAAGAGATGGGATTGAGAAGATGGGGGACACTGTTGAGCTAGGAGGCCCAGGGAGACTCAATTGGTGGCCATAGTGAGACAGCTGTGGATTTTTTCCTGGTTGTGCAGGAGATGAACTCCCTGAGAGGCCAGGTGGGCGGAGATGTCAATGTGGAGATGGACGCTGCTCCTGGCGTGGACCTGAGCCGCATCCTGAATGAGATGCGTGAGCAGTATGAGAAGATGGCGGAGAAGAACCGCAAGGATGCCGAGGACTGGTTCTTCAGCAAGGTGGGGTGCCATTCAATGTGAAAGGGACCCAGAAGATGAATCTCTCAGGAACTGCCAGTGTAAACAATGGTTTCTTTCCTGCAGACAGAGGAGCTGAACCGTGAGGTGACCACCAACAGTGAGCTTGTGCAGAGCGGCAAGAGTGAGATATCTGAGCTTCGACGCACCGTTCAGAACCTGGAGATTGAATTGCAGTCTCAGCTCAGCATGGTAGGGGCACCACTAAGCCTGAGGAGGATCCAGAGTTAAGACAGTGGGAAAGGGCACCTTTGCTGACTCCTTCTCTTTCCTCCTCTCACAGAAAGCATCTCTGGAGAACAATCTGGAGGAGACCAAAGGCCGCTACTGCATGCAGCTGTCCCAGATCCAGGACATGATTGGCAGTGTGGAGGAGCAGCTGGCGCAGCTGCGCTGTGAGATGGAGCAGCAGAACCAGGAGTACAAGATCCTGCTGGACGTGAAGTGCCGTCTGGAGCAGGAGATCGCCACGTACCGCCGCCTGCTGGAGGGCGAGGATGCCCAGTGAGTGCCTGGGCTCCCCTCCTGGTCTGTCTTCCATTATCTATTCACAACCCTCCTTTGTATCTAAGATCTTGTCTTTTCTGTCTTTACAGTCTCTCCTCTGCCCAGTTCTCCTCTGGCTCTCAGTCCTCCAGAGACGGTAAGACTGCCTTCCTCATCCAGCCTGATCTTGGGACTGGACTCCTAGCAAATCTAGAATTAGCAAGGGGCTTCTTCAGAGGTTGGACTGGGAGCTTCTCATCCCTTATCCCTTACAGACCTACTTGGGTGGAAGAGACCTCCTAATGCCTCTTTAGGTTTAGAAGCTGGTAGCCTCTACCTTTTACTTTTACTGTCCAGTGTCTAGGGACAGACTCTTAAGGTTTTTGCAGTTAGTACCATGGACAGAGATGCACATGGTTCTCCCCACTGAGATCAGTCCATTTGGGTTGAACCAATCTGGTTTGACTCTTAGGAGGCTTCATTCTGGGGACATGGATTCTGGCCCTGACTTTAGGGAACCCTAATCTGAAAGAGATGTACTGATGGTATCAAGACTGGGACAAAAGCAGTGACTAAAGTGACAATCAGGGGTGGGGACCAGAGTGACAGTTCATTTAAGTCCCCTCAATGCCTTGGCCTACTCACTTCTAGTTCCTCCACTGCCTGGTTAACTGTTGGTAATGTCCTCTCTCTGCTCTTCTCCAGTGAGCTCTTCCAGTCGCCAGATCCGCACCAAGGTCATGGACGTGCATGATGGCAAGGTGGTGTCTACCCATGAGCAGGTCCTTCGTACCAAGAACTAAGGCCACTCAGTATTGCTCTGATCTAGCTCATCCCTCCCCGCGCTGTGTGCACAGATCTCAGTGGAGGACCCCCTCTATCGTTCTCCAAGCACACCTGAGCCCTGCATCACCCATGACCCTTCCTGGCATTCAATAAAGTTCGTTATCTGAGTTGCACAACTCCTGCCTCTGCTTGGTTATTGTCCGTAGTTGAGGTGGGAGAATGCGGGGGAAGTAAAGCCTTGAGCTCATAGTCTCTGGGACTGGGAGAAAGGGCCTGGGGGAGGACTGGGCTCAGATCCCAGAGTGGGTCTGACCATCGCAAGAGGTACAGATAGAGGTGGGTACTAGGTCATTTGTGCTTCCTAAAGCAGAAGCACATTCATTCGTTTGTTCATTCATTTGCCAGATATGGTATGCCTTCTGTGTTTGAAACACTGCTGTGGGTTAAGGGTTGATTATGTTATTGTCTTCAGCGAATCCTCTGAGAAAACACTGAAAGTGGTAATGCACCTGGCTAAGTGCACACATTACAGTGTTCAAGGACCCAGGTTCAAACCCCTGGTCCTCACCTTCGAGAGGAAAGTTTAATGAGTGGTAAATCAGGCCTGCAGGTATCTCTCTATTTCTCTCCCTCTTTATCTCCCTTTCTCTCCTCAATTTCTCTCTGTTTCTATCCAATAATAAGTAAATAAAAATATTTTAAAAAAGAGAAAACACTGAAAACAATGTACTTCCCCCAACTCCCATAAGTACAGAGATGCTTATTTCTAGTTCATGAGGTTCACAAGTTCTCTAGAGCTCATCAGTGGATATCCATGAATTGAGGAAGAACACATGACTTATTCTCTCCATTCTTTTAATCTGCTTTTGCCTCCAGAGCTGAATTTAAACCACTCTGTATTTTGTTGAACATAGGACAAGTTGATTATCTTTTCCAAATCTCAGTTTCCATGTCTATAAACTGGGCATGATGATAGTACCTACTTTGTGGGATTAAATATTGAGAGTCTTTGCTCAAGAAGTCTCTGGGATAAGGCACGTGAGGTCTCTCACACTGCCTGACACAGTGGTAGGTGCAGAACAAGTCTGTATTATGATGCTAAGTGAGCTATGTCTCTTCCATGGCAATGCTCTGTCCATAAGAATGCCATTTATATAAGAGGTTCTAGGAGCTAACTAATGATTTCCAGCCCTTCATCTTTTCTGTATCAGTTCCATGATCTTGGAGCATTCCAGTTTCCCCATGTATACAGCAAGCCAGGGAGCACTCTGTCTCTTAAAGGTGCTGTGGGAATCCAATGACTGTGCATTAAGAGCCAGTTGTAAAAATCTCCCTTAGTGGGAAAATTGTCTATTTCTTATTTATTTATTTATTTATTTATTTACTGTTCAATAATTTGTCTATTTATTTTTGACAGAAGCTGGAAAGGCGAAGGAACAGGGAGAGTCTCAACTGAGTAGTGAAAATTCCAGAGATGGGTAGGGCTCACAGCCCCAAGCTAGGAAAGAGATGACAAGTCACTGTGTCAATTTCAATAGCTCATTCATTTGAGTGCATGAATGAAGTTTCTAGTGAGAGTCAAGGTAGGTTGGGGTTACAGAGAGACTTAATCTTTGAAGACCAGAAGACTAAAAACCAAGACACTGGAACAAAACGTCTTGAGCTGAAGTTTTGGATCCTATAGTGACTACCTTTAAGAGATTGGGCAAACTTTTCTTTTATAAAATAAAGAGTAAAAGCCCTGACTTCACAGGGTAGATGGAGGATTAGATGATCTCATTCAGGCAATGAGTTAGCACTGGGGCTGGCGCATAGTTTGAGCTCTATAAATGGTAACGTAAAAAGGTGAGCTATCAGTAACAGGAATGAAGTGTGGGTTGTTCTTCATCCCTTCTTTGGTCTTGGAAAGAGAGATCTGCTGTGCATCCTGAGACTCCAAGATGTCTTCTTACCTGAGTTTGGCATTAGGAAAAGTTGATCCAGGGTCGTCTGAAGTGAGAGTGGGTCATTTGGGAGATAAATAGCTAGGGCTTTGGAAGTATAGATGGAGAGTTCAGGGATTAGGGAGGTCTGAGAGAGCTTTTTTTTTTTTTTTTATTTAAGAAAGGAAACATTAACAAAACCATAGAATAAGAGGGGTACAGTTCTGCACAATTCCCATAACCCTATCTCCATATCCCATCCCCTCCCCTGATAGCCTTCCTATTCTCTCTCTGGGAGTATGGATCCAGGGTCATTGTGGGTTGAAGAGGGTGGAAGGTCTGGCTTCTGTAATTGCTTCCCCGCTGACCATGGGCATTGACTGGTCAATCCATACTCCCAGTCTGCCTCTCTCTTTCCCTAGTAGGCGGGGGCTCTGGGGAAGCGGAGCTCCAGTACACATTGATGGGGTTGTCTGTCCAGGGAAGTCTGGTCGGCATCTTGCTGGCATCCGGAACCTGGTGGCTGAAAAGAGAGTTGACATACAAAGCCAAACAAATTGTTGAACAATCATGGACCTAAAGACTGGAATAGTGCAGATGAAGTGTTGGGGGGTATTCCCTGCATGCTCTTGTGTACTTTTGCTTTCAGGTATATATTTTTCCCTAGTTTATGGGCATGTGTGAACCTATGCTCTATCTCAGGGGACCTGGACTATATCTAGGTTTGGGGACTTTATTGGGGAGTGGACCACCTGGAATGGAATTAGAGAATACTATGAAAGGAAAGGTCTCACCTGAGTGATGAAGCTGAAGGGTTGTTATTCCACACCAGAAGTCTCTGGTCACAGTCTGAAGTGAAGTTGGAGTGGCACTCGTTGCGTTGATTAGGTCACGATCCATGGATGCAATATTATTTGATTTGGATTGAGAGAAGCATGCAGGAAAGTGGGCCCCACCCTTAGGTTCCAGGACTGGGGGAAATATAGGCTCTATAGTGGAAATGTGAGGTTCCTGTTGTCTTAGGGTTCAAGAAGACAATGGATAGTTACTGTTATCATCACATTATTTGGTGATTGGGTTAACTTTGGAAAGTCCCTTTGTTAGGGTTTGGGGTATAATACCCAGCATCTTGTATATAGCTGTGCTACTGGTAGCTTCTGTTCTCCCTGGTCTAGGCTTTTGAGAGAGTCAACATATCAAAGACAGCCTATGTATTAAAAAAACTCAGTCTGTGTTTTAAGAAGTTCTAGACATATGATCAATTTTTCCCCTTGAGAGAGCTTTTGTAGGGACTGAAAATGGATGGCTTTGTGGCCCTAGAAGTGACAGGACTCTGGTGGGGATACATTACATGATATCCCTAGGGGTGCTGGACTCTGGGTACAACCAATCCCAACAGGGAAATAATTCAAGTGTAGTGTGGACTCTGGGGGAGTGGTAACCCACATCTAAGAGTCCATATGAACCTGGGCTGAGTGCAGAACATGTCAGAAGTCCCCAGTGAGGACTGAACCTGGACTGCTCTGGATGGCATACGGATACACAGACATTACTCTGCCAGACCTACTCTGCAGGCAAAGCTCGATTAGTTTTCATCTGCCTCCAAATGAGATCTATTTATTGGATGTGAGGTTTTGCAGACTTGGGTGTGATAGGGTGAGCTTCCCCTCTGTGGGAGTGTCTACCATTACTGTTTGGAGGGGATACTAGGGAAGCAGGTTTGCTTGGGGAATAAAGATGGCAAGTAATAAAGCACATATCTCCTTCTAGCACCTGAAACTAAAAGGAACTCTGGATTTCAAGGTGGGTTCCATCCTCAAATTAAAATTAAAAAAAAAAATACCAACCATTGTATTTTATTTTATTGTTGACTAAACCATTAACTTCCCAATAAAGAAATTAAAAAAATTGTTTTTAAAAAACTTGTAGCCAGCTAGGAAAAGCCTCTTTGATCCCAGTGGATTCTCAATTTCATTCTGAAAAAGAGCAGAACAAGTTGTGAAACACAAGGCTGAGCATGTCTGAGCATACAGCTAGGCTTAGCCTGGCCACTTCTACCTGCAGGAACAGGAGCAGACCATCAGTGTCACTTACTGAGGAGGTCCAAGGAGTCTCCAGAGAGGAGTGGATGGCTCTTCCCAGATTGCTTAGGGAGAAAGTGGAATCAGAATGGTCATATGGCCTTCAAGAATTCTAAGTGACAGTGCCTGCTACCTCCACTAAACTGTGCTGTGGAGTATTTTTCCTGTCCCAAAGAGTTAGATCTGGGGTGGCCTGTGGGGAGAAGTTTTGCAGGTATCAGGAAGCTGGCCTAGGCCTTTACTTGGGTGCTTATGTTGACCCTGGGAGTACAGAGTGGGAACTCCCAAAATGTGTCCTCATCTACCCCCTCACTCCCACTACAGGGCAAATCTTGCTTTATTTCCAGCTAGTTGAGCTGTGTGACTGTGGCCAAGGTGATGACCTCTGAGCAGTGATTTCCTCACTTGTAAATGGATATAATAATTAGTACCTCCCTCACAAAATGACTGTGAAGGTTGAATCCAACAGGGCAGCAAAGCAATGAAGGTCTTGCTTAGAGCAGTGAAGGTTCTTGGAAGAAACCAGGTCCCTCCAACTTTGTGTGGCTTCTTCCCCTGTCCACAGTTAGCACAGACTCACAATCTAAATGGGGACCCAACAGACTGGAAGAATGAACTGGTAGCAAGTGAGAGGGCTGAGAACCTGTCACCCACACAGGTCAAGAGGAAGCTAGGGTGATGCAATGTCACTTACAGTCAGGAACATGTTCTGTGACCTGGCCCTATACCAGCAGCTTAGCAGAGTCAGCTTCCTAAGCCTGGCAATAACCTTCTGAGGTCAGCATGATTTTCTGCCACCTAAATACTCTGACCTAACTCATAGCCCCTTGACCCTGCTGCCCTGGTCATCATGTGGCCTGGTGGGGTCTGGCTAGTAAGGGTGATGAGGAAAGAGTCAGTGCTGACAGGCAAGTCTTTAGCCCTCAGCACCACCAGGTCAGCAGCTAATGGAGGGGAGGCCCCCAGCCCCGCCAGCCGCTCCGCCCCAGCAGCCAACCACAGGGTGACTCAGCCTGGGCTCCGCTGGGCTCAAAGACAGAAGGGTTGGCCTGAAGCTGGATGCAAGTGAGCAGCCAGGCTTGTCTTTGTCTTCTCCATCCTTCTGCCTCCTTACCTCCCTACCTTGCCCCAGATTTCTACCTTCTCAGTCCTTTGGGGCACCTGATAGGTAGGCTGTCCTTGGCTGAGACCTCCAAGCCCCCTGGCCTCCAAGTCCTGCTTGCTCCCAGGCCACCATATGTAGGGTGGGCAGACTTGCATATGGGCTGTGGAAGGGTCCAGAGCCATGGAGCTGCAGGCATAGGCTATTCTCCTCCCTGTGGTTCTTCACTGGAGGTGCTGGAAGCCGGTGTACAGAGGGCAGCCTCAGAGCCCTGAGAGGGTACAAGTGTGAACTGGGGTACACAGCCTAGATGAAATGGCTCTCCATCAAGGCTCTGCCAGCCCCAGCTGCCCTGAACCCATCTGCTGCCCCTAGTGCAGAATGTAGGAAGGAAGAGGAGAGCATCCACATGTGACTGGGTCAGCTGCTCTGGCCAGCATGGCAGGGTCCTTGCTTTTTGGAGTTAGATGAGAGACGATTGGCGGAAGAGGGGTGGGGAGCAGGACTGCACATGGGGAGGAGGGCATCCATCCAGAGATCTATCAGACAAGGCCTCCAGTACTGTCTTTACTGCCCTTGAGGATTCCACTTGAAGAGGCTGCTCACAAGAAAACTGAGGCCCAGACCCCGTGGGGAGGAGGAGGCGGCACTAGGTTTGTGGATGGGATGTCCCCTCTCTTTCTGCTCCAAGTTTCTCTGGGCCCTAGGGAATAAGGGTGGGGGGTTGCCAAACAGTTCCAGTGGAGAAGCCCAAACCTGGGAGAAAGGCCTGGTCCTGCCTGCACTCGGTGCCCAAGACATGTGGGGTCTGGGGTGGCAGCGTTTCCTTCATTCAGGTGAAGAAGGTAGGCCTGCTAAGTGAAAAATTTAGTATCCCTTTTGCTTAGCTTGCTGCTGCCCTGGAGGAGGGTCTGGGGAGGCTTTGGGGGGCAGCTGCAGTGGATTAGCAGCCGGAAGCTCTAGATGAGCTAGGACATGTCCCATGAGAGGAAGCTGAGGCTCAGACTGAGGAGGGGGAGGCTGAAGGGCTAAAAACAGGCTGCCTCTTATGAAAGGCAGCTGGGAGATTCTGGTCATTTGGTGGTTCTCAGCTGCCCTGATGTTGTCAGGCCTGGTCCTGGATGCCCTCAACATGAATGTATTTGCAGAGAAGGCAAGGGCAGCACCCTGGAGGTGCTGCTTGGTAGCTCTGTCTGCCCCCATGTTCACCCTGACTATTTGATCTCCCCTGCATCCCACTTGAGCACCTAGGGCCTGAGGTTTAGACTCCAGGATTTCAGAGCCAGCCCGAGAATGGAGAGGAGGAAGAAAGGACAGCAGAGCAGGCTGGGGCCCAGAATAGGGCCTTCCCAAGGTCTCAGTTAGAGTTCACCTTCCAACCAACAAAACCTGCTGCCATCCTGGTCTCAAAGCTTCCCTTGCATTAGGCATTCACAAGATGCCTTTAAGATAGAGAAGTTACAGGATATATTAATATAATCTATGGAACACTGCTCTGCAAACAAGACAGATGAGATTATATCATCTGGGACAAGATGGATAGAGCGCAGGGAAATAAGTAAAGCGGTGAAGGACAACTTCGCTCATGTGTGGAATATAGATGACTAAACAAATGAGCTTCCCAATAAACAAAACCAAAAACAAAAAAACAAAACACAACAAACAACCAAACTGACTCTTGGACTTTGTGAGAACAATAGTGGTTTATGGGGGGGTGAGCAGAACTTTGCTGGAGGGTGTGTTGACTTATATCCCTGAAATTATACCCCTGAAATCTTATAATTTTGTAGAAACACTGTTATTATATGCTTACCCTCTTTACTTAATAGATTTTGTACTTCTCACTCAAAATATTTATTCAACACACTTTTGGGACATCAGCATGCTTTTCACTTCAACAAACCTGTAGTTATAAAGGGAGTCCCATATTACCATGTTACTACTGAAAAGTGAGCATCAGATGTCTTTCCAGAAACAGAAGGACATGATATAAATAAATACTTGACCCTTCCTTCCTTTCTCTCTCTTCCTCCCTTCCTTCCTTCCTTCCTTCCTTCCTTCCTTCCTTCCTTCCTTCCTTCCTTTCTTTCCTTATATTGGATAGAACAGAGAAATTGAGAGGAAGGGGAGATAGAGAGGGAGAGAGAGTGATATCTGAAGACCTGTGTCACTGCTTGTGAAGTGACCCCCTCCCCCCGCAGTTGGGGAGAGGGTGGTTAGAACTAGGGCTCTTGTGAATGGTAATATGTGCAGTTAATTGGGTGTGCCATGGCATGGCCCCCAATGCCTGACTTCTAACTAGGTACTATTGTTCCTGAAAGATTTGGAGGTCTTGGCTGGCTTGACTATTATTTTATTTTTATATTCAGTCTTTAAAAACAATTATTTTTATTGCCAACAGAGTTGTTGCTTGGCACAATTTACAGTGCTGGCACTATAAATCTACCACTCCTGGTGGCCATTTTTCCCTCCTATGTTTTATGTGATAGGACAGAGAGAGAAATTGAGACGGGAGGGGAGATAGAAAGAGAGACATCTGCAGACTTGCTTCATTATTCAAGCAGGAACTCAAACCTGCGTCCTTGTGGCACCACCCAGCCTTCACTGGTTTTTATTAAGTAGGGTGATTGGCAAGAATCAAGGGATGTCAAGCAGGTCAGTGTCCAACTGAGATTTTTGTCCTTGAGTAATCAAAAGACTGAAAATGAAAGAGAGGGACAGTACTCTTCTCACCAGGAGCTATTAACATGATCTTTGTGCATGGCCTCAATGCAGTCCAGGGAGCACTAGTCCATCAGGATTATCACTTGACTTTAGGGCAGAGGCCACTGCCTCTTTTAGGCCCTTGATGACCATGCAGCCTTCTCTTTTATTGCCTTTAGCTCCTTCCTGGTTTGTAGCTTCTACCTGGAGTTGACCAGGTATGTGTTGGAATCTTATTGGGATCAGACTCGTGGGTGCTGGACTCCAGGCAAGGACAAGACGAGCAGACGCTGATGTCAAGGGACATCCATTGTGGATACAGGGCTGAGGTCACCAAGAAACAGAGTAAAATGCTGTATCAGAGCTAAGTGCAAAACCAGAGGGAGAAAGAAAAGAGTTCCTGGTGGAGAGGGCACATAAAAGGATTGACAAAGATAGTCAGGAGTTTTGGGGGTGGAAAAGATGGGGAGGGGCATTTCAGTAGGAAGGAGCTGAAAACACTGAGAAATACCTGAAATTTGAATTTTGCTTGGGTATGATTTGCACTGGGGTCTGAAGGTGGGTATTGGGAGATGGGGCCCGAATAGAAAAATATGGATAGGTCCTGAGTGCCAGGAAAGTAAACTTTATCTTGGGGGTAAAGGGAGATAAGTGGAGTGATATGATCAGACATGGTTGGAAGGATCACTCCAGTCTGGAGGAACTAAACGGGCAGAGAAGCATGGATCCAGGTGTGAGCAGAGTGGAACAGAACATGGGCTTGAATAGTCAGAGGCACACTAATACTTCTCAGGCACCTCTTATAAGGAGATGGACAAGCACTTCATATTTTTTCCCCTCTTTTTCTACCAGAGCACTATTCACCTCTGGTTTATGGTGGTGTGGGGGCTTGAACCTCGGACTTTGGAGCTTCGGGCATGAGTGTCTCTTTGCATAACCATTATGCTATCTACCCCTGCCCCACTTCATATTTTTAAAGTCATTATTTACTTATTCTTCTTTTTTTTTTTTTTTTTAAACAGAGGTGAGGATGAAGGCTCGGAGTTAAGCTAACATAACAAAATCACACAGCAGTGAGGCCAAAGCAGGGATGGAATTCAAGTGGTCTGGTATGAGCACACCCACCCACCCCTTCTCTTCCAACTGCCATGACCAGAACAAGCTCTGACTTTCAGCCAGTTGCAGGGAGATTGTAAGTTCCAGGAGGGGTTGGGGGAGAAGTGACACATCTCTATACCCCTCCTGGGGCTCAGTGCTGACTAAACACTCTAGCAAGGCCAAGTCCATGTCCAGCTCTGGGCCTTGTTGAAGGACTGGGGCAGAGGATCTGTCCAAACTAGTCTGAGCACCACTTCAGCCACTGAGTCCACTTTCTCCCCAAGTCTTTCTGTGACCTCTGTTTGTTGTTTTCAAGTAGTGGACATGTGGCTCTGTGACCTTCTCGGTCTTTCTGCCAAGCTAGTCATCTCTTTCATCAGAATGAGTCTCCTGAAGCCAGAGTCTCCCCAATCAACCTAGAGGGTCCCTAAAAGCAAAGACCAGGCTCCCAGTCAATTTGGGGCTTTGTCAGGGCAGGAACTGGGTTTTAGGGCTCACTGGCAGCCCCCGTAAGCAGAGGCTGCCCATGCTCTGTAACAACTCCTAGATGTCCTGGTTCTTGGCTCAGTCCACAGTGGGCCCAGGTGGGAGGAAGAGGCAGAAGGGCTAAGTCTCTGATCTGATGTTAGACCAGCTGGAGACCTGACTCCAGGATCTGGGTCACCCCATTGGAAGTTTGTTGATTTATGGTGCCCCTGACAGCCTAATATCATCAAATTACTCCACACAATGGAGAGAGGCTGGGCCACCTCCAGATAGTCACCAAAGGACGCAGAGCCTGGGGCAGCCCAGCTGCCTCCTAGATCCCAAATCTCCTGAGTCTGGGGAGTGGGGAGGCTGGGGCAGACAGAGGGCACACCCAGGCATGCCACCTTCAGCCGGGGGTATAAGTAGTCAGGTTGGGGACACTACAGCATGGAGAGAGCCAGCAGCAGTGTTACCAGTGCTTTCCATCCACCAGCAGCTACCAGAGCCATGAGCTACAGACAGACAACCTTCTACAGTCGCAGCAGCTGCGGGGGTGGCGGGGGCAAGCGCTCTTCCAGCAGCCGCTTCAGCTCCTCAGGGTCTGGGGGAGGTGGAGGCTACTTCAGCTCTTCCAGCAGCTATGGCGGTGGGACCTGTGGTCGAGGAGGAGGAGGCAGCTTTGGGTCCAGCTATGGTGGAGGATCTGGGGGCGGCATGAGCGGCGGTAGTTTCAGCAGTAGCTTTGGTGGAGGTTCCCAGGGCCTCAGTGGTGGTTCAGGGATGTGTGGAGGTTTAGGGGGGTCTGGGGGCTTTGGGGGTGGCTATGGTAATGGCTCTGGAGGAAGCTATGGAGGAAACTATGGGGGGTCTGGGGGCTTTGGGAGTGGCTATGGTGGTGGCTCTGGAGGCTTCGGTGGTGGTGTAGGAGGCACTGGTGGCATTTTGGATGCTGATGAGAAGACCACTATGCAGTCCCTCAACACCCGACTGGCCAGCTATTTGGATAAAGTGCAGTCACTGGAGGAAGCCAATGCTGACCTGGAGCGAAAGATACGGGATTGGTATGACAAGCATGGACCCAAGAATGTCCAGAAGGATTACTCTCCTTACTACAAGACTATCGAGAATCTCAAGAAAGAGGTAGGTGGGGAACAGTCAATGAAATGCCAATCTTAAAAAAAAAAAAAGAAGAAAAAGAAATGTCAGTCTCTGTCTCCATTTTTCTGTCTCTCTTTCACACAAATCCATATGCTATGTAGGATGCTAGACTCTAAGCTTAGTAACTAGGAAATTTATCTTTTGGAAACTAAACAGTCAGACGCAAATTTGTACTTGGTGGCCTCTTGCTGCTGCTAGGGCTGGGGCTTTGACCTGTGCTTTGAGTATTTATCTCCATGATCCCACCTGAGCCTGAGCAGAACAGGAAAGAGGCTTGGGTTAATGTGGATGATCCTGGGATTAGATATGGGTGCCTTATTTTGACTGATCCCAGATAGATCATCCACCCATCCATCCATCCATCCATCCATCCATCCATCCATCCATCGATCCATCTATCCATCCATCGATCCATCCATCCATCCATCGATCCATCTATCCATCCATCAATCCATCCACATGTCCATCTTACCCATTTAGATGCCTGTTTAAGCTAGTGAGTGACTATCTTCAGTGTTGCTGTGAGCAGATAGAGTGTTATACCAGTTTTGGTCTCAGCTTCTCAAGGATTTCAAAGTCTAGCCAATCCTCTGTTTGCACCTGTTCTCATCATAACATCTTCTGGTGAACACCTTCTGGATATACTATTTGTTTTTCCTAAAATTCTGTTCTTTTTAATTATGTGTAATCTTAGACATCTTCCAGGGACCAACTCAATTACCACTTCCTCCTCAAGTCTCTCTTGATTCCCCATAGCCACAAGTCACCTCGCTTTCCCTCAGACTCTTCTAGGATATTTCAGCCATTACAGTTGACTGTAGGTACTTTGAAGAGCTGCATCTCACTGATCTGTAAACTCCACCAGTGTAAACTTTGTGGTAGATCTTTAAATGTTTGTTGAATGAATGAATGGACGGATGTCATGCTAAATGTCTTTGCTGAAGTCTGTACCAGGCGTCAGTTATTGGAGCAGGGGATTTAAGTTCCATGCTGTCTGCTCTTTATGCAGATCATGGGTATAACAGCAGAAAACAACAAAACCCTGGTGGACTTGGACAACACTCGGATGACACTAGATGACTTCAGGATGAAGTGAGTCCTGCTGCCTTTCCCTTTTTTGTCATCATCAGTCCATCTCCCAGCCCCCAGTACTCTGGAGGTCCTTGCAAGGATCTGTACCCTCCTGCTCAGTCCCTTCCCTTGACTGCTCTGCAGGTATGAGATGGAGCAGACCATACACCACGGAGTGGAAACAGACATCAATGGCCTTCGAAGGGTGCTGGATGACCTGACCATCTATAAGTCATACCTGGAGATGCAGCTGGAATCTTTGCAGGAGGAGCTGATGGCCCTAAAGAAGAATCATGAGGATGTAGGGTCATGGTGTACTGAGGGGAGGTTGGAGCAGAAGAGCTGAGATAGTGGGGAGACTTGCCTGGGAGACCCTCTTCCTCTTGCCCTTGAGGAGGACATTCCCGGTGCTCCTTAGCACCAGCTACAGTGGTTTCTGGGTTTCAGTTTCATCACTTAACACCCCCCCCCCATTGTACCCTGGGGCAGCAAAAGGAGAGGGTTGTGAGAGTGGAGAAGATTTTACCCCCTGACCTTCTCCTACCTCTGGCAGGAGATGAACCAGCTAACTGGCATGAATTCTGGAGATGTGAGTGTGGAGATGAACGCAGCACCCAGCAGAGACCTCACCCAGACCCTCAATGACATGCGCCAGGAATATGAGCAGATTAGTGCCAAGAACCGCAGGGCCATTGAGGAGCAATATGAGGTTCAGGTGAGCAGGGAGACTATCATTAAACCTACCAGCCTTCTCCCTCACCCTCCACCTGCCCACACCTCCCCTTCCATGCCCAACCATCATTCATCCATCTGCCAAATCACCCACTGCACACAAATAAAATGATTGAGCAGCTTCTCAGTGCTAGGCTTTACATGAAGTGCTGGTATCCCAGAGATGAGCCAGGTATGACTATTGCTCTTGAAAAACTTAGCTTACTACCTGTATATGGATAAAGGCAGAGTGGGCACAGTTCACCTGCCATCAGTCTCTGGTAAAGGCTGACAGTGTTCACTGTGCTCTGTGATGGCTCTCCTCATCCTTGGGTCTCCAGCACCTACTACAGGAGCCCAACTCACGACAGCATGGTGTGTAGTGCTCGTGCATGCATGTGTGTGTGTGCGCGCGCATGTGTGTGTGCACGCATGTGTGTGTGTTTGGGGGGAGTTTAAAATAAAATGACCTAGAGACAAAGTATGAAGGGTTTTGAAACCTCGCTGAGAGGGAATGTTATATTGGGAGAACTGGGCAACCTTATTGAACTGGGTGTGTGGGGGGGGTCTGAGGGTACACTATGCTTGTCTTTTTGGCTTTGACTCTGTCTTGACCTTGGAGGTGAAGGTCCTGATGGGTGGCAGCAGAGCCTTGCTCATGGCAGCTGCTGGTCTAGGCTGGTCCTGACTGAGCTTTTTGCTTACAGATGGAACAGCTACAGCAGCAGGTGAAGAGCAGTAGTCAGGAGATTGACTCCAGCAACAAAGAAGTGACCCAGCTACGGCACAGCACCCAGGAGCTGGAGATTGAGCTGCAGTCTCAGCTGAGCATGGTGGGTGGTCTTGCTCTAGACCCTCTGCCAGGGTGGGGCCTAGCAAGTCTGGGTGTGGGAAGGGAAGGAGTAATGATGCAGCAACCTTCTTAGAGCCTCCTTCTGTTCTTAGAAATCGGCGCTGGAGAAGTCCTTGGAAGACACCAAGAACCGTTACTGTGGTCAGCTACAACGGATCCAGGAGAAGATCAATGCCCTGGAGGTCCAGCTGGCTGAGGTCCGGGCAGAGACTGAGTGCCAGAACCAAGAATACAGCATTTTGCTCGACATCAAGACTCGGCTTGAGCAGGAGATTAAGACCTACCAGAAACTCCTTCAGGGTGGCCAGGATGACTTGTAGGTGTCTAGGGCTATGTGGAAGCTCTGGGTGTTCCTAGTCCCAGGGTGGTACTTCTGCCCCTTTATATAGTGGAATCTGGGGGAGTTTCTGCATATCAGAGTCAGGTGGGTCAAGGCCTTCTTCATCCTGTAGAGAACCTCAGGGTGTGTAGCCTTCAGTAAAGGAGGGTGGTAAACATGAGAGAAGGGACTGCTCACTGTTACAAGGAGAAGAAAGCTTTCTCCTGTCAGCTGTCACCAGCCCAGCTTCTCTGTCTTCTATTTTGAGGGTGTGTGTATGTGTAAATTTAGGAAGACTCACATTTAGATTTTGACTTTCTTTGAAAAAGAAATATTTGAAATCTCTCTCTCTCCTCAGTGATTCCAGTGGAGCTGGACAAATGGGTGTGGGAAGTGGCAGAGGTGGTCATGAAAGAGGACCCAGGAGAGGTAGTGGGGGCAGCTATGGTGGAGGAAGTAGCTCTGGAGGAGGTAGTAGGGGCGGCTATGGTGGAGGAAGTAGCTCTGGAGGAGGTAGTAGGGGCGGCTATGGTGGAGGAAGTAGCTCAGGAGCAGGTACTGGAGGCAGCTATGGTGGAGGAAGTAGCTCTGGAGGAGGTACTGGAGGCAGCTATGGTGGAGAAAGTAGCTCTGGAGGAGGTAGTAGGGGCAGCTATGGTGGAGAAAGTAGCTCTGGAGGAGGTACTGGAGGCAGCTATGGTGGAGGAAGTAGCTCAGGAGCAGGTACTGGAGGCAGCTATGGTGGAGGAAGTAGCTCTGGAGGAGGTAGTAGGGGTGGCTATGGTGGAGGAAGTAGCTCTGGAGGAGGTACTGGAGGCAGCTATGGTGGAGGAAGTAGCTCTGGAGGAGGTACTAGAGGCAGCTATGGTGGAGGAAGTAGCTCTGGAGGAGGTAGTAGGGGCGGCTATGGTGGAGGAAGTAGCTCTGGAGGAGGTACTGGAGGCAGCTATGGTGGAGGAAGTAGCTCTGGAGGAGGTACTGGAGGCAGCTATGGTGGAGGAAGTAGCTCTGGAGGAGGTACTGGAGGCAGCTATGGTGGAGGAAGTAGCTCTGGAGGAGGTAGTAGGGGCGGCTATGGTGGAGGAAGTAGCTCTGGAGGAGGTACTGGAGGCAGCTATGGTGGAGGAAGTAGCTCTGGAGGAGGTACTGGAGGCAGTTATGGTGGAGGAAGTAGCTCTGGAGGAGGTAGTAGGGGCGGCTATGGTGGAGGAAGTAGCTCAGGAGGAGGTAGTGGGTCCAGAGGAGGAAGTGGATCTGGAGGTGGAAGTGGATCTGGAGGAGGAAGCAGTGGTAACTATGGAGGACAGTCATCTCATCCTCATGGACAGTCCCAGTCCTCATCCTCAAAATCTGGTGACTGTGATGAATCACAAGGTAAGAGGCAACTCTAGGCTGTGGGATGAGATGGGATGGGATGGGATGGAGTGGGATACAGGTTTTTATTTTTTATTTTTCTTAGTTTCTTTGGGTTTCTTAGAGGAATATTTATTCTGAACAGGAATAGGTACTAGGAAATCTCCAGAGAGATGCCACGGACTTGCCTGTAGTACTGAATGGATCATTACTTTCCCAAGTCTTAGATGAGGCAAAGATCAAATCTATACATGATGAGAGTACTAAGAGAATAGGAGATGGATTGGAAATTGTGCATTATAATATGTTTTCCACAACCAGCTGTGAGGTGCTACTAGCTCCATCTAAAAGACAAGAGAAATGACTGTCAGAGAAGAAAAGTAATTTATTCAGGGTCATACATGAGAGACTCAACTATTAATCATTATGAGGTTGGGGAGACTTGAATCACAAACAGTTTTAAGAAGATGAGGGGCTCGGGGTGTAATCAATGGTTGATTGCACAAACCAGTTATATGATGAAACTGCTAAAAGGGCACTACTGAATGTAATGATCCACATTTAAGAGTGAATCAGTAAGGTGAGGTCATCTCTAGTTTGTGTGCCAGGTGGCACCCTGGGCCCATGGAGGTGCATCCAGGGGCAGAGGCTTGGGCTACCTGTTTCAGTATCTGTAGCATTTACTAGCAAATGTATTTGATGGATGGAGAAGGTGCCTTATGAGGCCACATACTCAGATATGGGAGGGTATCTGCTAGCATTGCTGCTACTAGGACCCCAAGGCACTTCCATTTAGCTTTTTAAACTCCTGTCTCCTTACAACCATTTCCCCCCTACTCCTTGATGGTTTCAGTCTCCTGCTCTAAGTCCTCTCACCTCACTCTCATTTGCCTCTCATTTCTCCACAGGCTACCATACACGGTACTAGAGCCCCTCAAAACTCTCCCAGTCCACCCCCAGCTAAGAATTCACCAGAAGGACATACCCTAGAAGTCTGCTTATCACATCCTGACATCTGGAGCATCTGGCTGCGACCCCTGGTGAAGAGTCTGAAATGGGCTGGCAGGGCTCACATCCCCCTGTCTGCCCTTGGCTCCCTCCCCTTGCAGGGCTGGGAGATCTCTTCCTCAATCTGGTCTGGGGTTGACTCCACTCCCTGCCTGATGTCCATTTCCTAATAAAGCTTTCCTACTGCAAACCAAACATGGAATTTGACCCATTTGTTTTGGGGTCTTAAAAAGGGGGCAGAAAACAAGTCCAGTGGAGAAGCAATTACAGAAGCCAGAACTCCTGCCTTCTGCACTCCCCCCAAATAATTTTGATTCACACTCCCATTGGGGGAGAAGTGATAGGAGGAAGAGGATAAGAGGGCTCAAACTTCAGCTCCATCAGAACCCAGAGAGAGTTGGAAAAGAGTGACATTTGGATGTAGTAATAGGGTTATGTGTGGCTTGGAGGGGAAGAGAGGACAGAACTTGAAAGAAAAGGGGGGCAATTATGTACACATGTAGACATGTAGTTGTAGAGGTGATAGTCAACCCATGCCTGCAACTTTAGGAGAACTGCTGTGGCTTGCAGTGGAGGGACTGGGGACTCAGAACTCTGGTGGTGGGAACAGTATGGAATTATACCCTTGTTGATATGTAATTTTGTAAAATATTGAATCACTAATAAAATTAAAAAAATTAAAATGCAAAAAAAGAGAGGACCCAATAAATGTTTAGAAAAATTCCACTTGAAAGAAAAGGGGGGACAGAAAGGAGATGAAGAAATCATTGAATTCCCTATAAAAAGCTTCTCTACCAGCTAACCTTTGCTTGTAACAAAGCAGAGCACAAGTTAGTGACCTAAAATCACCTTTCATCTGCTACACAGTTTCATAGTTGGTTGTTTAGACTGGGAACCCCATTTTCATCTATGTAACTGTGGTTAGCTTCAAACCAGCAAGGTGGCTCTGCCTCAGGGGCTTGATTGCATGCTGGTTTGGAGTGAGGGGGGTGAATGGACCACAGGACTTTTATCCTTCAGTCTGCTACTCAAAAAGACTGTCCCAATAAAAAGCAGAGGCAAGCAAATTCTCTTGAAATGTAAGCTTAGAAGCAGTTACTTTGGCTACATTGAATGGTTAAAACAAATCACAAATCCAAGTCAGGCTGAAGAGGAGGGAAAAAGACACTACATTCTCTTGGTGGGAAGGTGCAAAGTCACATGGGAAGGACAAGGATAAGGATAAAGATGAGGCCACATTTTGCAAATAATCTGAGGCCAGCCAGTGGTGTTCCTGATTGAGCGCACATGTTACATGCGTTGCCATGCTCAAAGATCTGGTTCAATCCCCTGCTCCCCTCCTGCAGGTGGGGAGCTTCATGAGTAGTGAGGCATGTCTGCAGCTTCCTCTCTTTCTCTCTCCTTCTCTATTTCTCCACCCCTTCTCATTTTCTCTCTGTCCTATCAAATAAAAAGAGAAAGAGAGGTCAAGCCTGGGTGATATCATGCCTGGTACAGTGTATATGCTACAATGTGCAAGGAACTGACTTTAAGCCTGTGACCCCTCCTGTAGTGAGGAAGCTTCACAAGTGGTGAAGCAATGCTGCAGATGTCTCTCTATCTTTCCCTTTCTATTTCCCTCTCTTCTCTCAAGTTCTCTCTATTGGTATCCAAAATAAATAAAATAAAATATTTTAAAAAATAGAAAAGGAGAAAATAAAAGGCTGCTGGGAGCAGTGGATTTACAGTATAGGAACCGAGCCCTATTGATAACCCTGCTGGCTATAAAAAAAAAAAAAAAAAAGCAAAAAAAAAAAAAACAACTTCCATAGACTTGGTTAAGGGGAAATAAAATAAGAGTGATGTGTGATTTATGCTTTGGAAGATTTAACCAATTCTTAAGGATAAAAACCAGGCACAAATAGAAGTTTCTAAGGCAGAAAGAGAAACATCCTTCCTCCAGCATAGCAGCTAGCCATGTCCCCTAAGAATTTAGACTGGGACTGATTCTCTAAACTTCTTTTCCTGACCAGGGACAGATAGTCTGTCAGCCCATAATCTAGATTCTGCAAGGGCACAGCAAGCCTCTTCAAAGATTAGAGAGTTAAACATAACAGAATTGATATTTCCCCAAAACCTGCAATCTTTAAAAAAAAAAAGTTATTTGTTTCCCACGAGAGACAGAGAGACCAGAGCATGTGGCCTATGGTGGTGCCAGCGATAGAACCCGAGACATTGAGGACCTCAGGCATACAAGTATGGTATGACTCTGCAGCCTAGTTGGGGCTTGGAGGGAACAATGCACCTCTGCTCCACTTGGAGTCATCCTAACTCCCAGGCTGGGGACTATAGCCATGGAAACATGCTCACTCATATCTGACACTTGGGCTGGGAAGACTCAGACTTGAGGGGGTTGACTGTGCAGGGCTCCCCAGACACTTGCCACTTTATGGAGAACTCGATGTGGTATCTCCAGCAGGACAACAGGAGTTCTGAGTCAACATTAAAGAACTCTAGCTAACCAGAAGCTGCCTGTCTTTTTTTTTTTTTAATTTCTTTATTGGGGATTAATGTTTTACATTTGACAGTAAATACAATAGTTTGTACATGCATAACATTTCTAAGTTTTTCACATAACAATACAACCCCTACTAGGTCCTCTGTCATCTTTTTTGTACCTGTTCTCTCCCCCCTACCCACCCCAGAGTCTTTTACTTTGGTGCAATACACCAACTCCTGTTCAGGTTCTACTTGTGTTTTCTCTTCTGATCTTGTTTTTCAACTTCTGCCTGAGAGTGAGATCATCCTCTATCATCCTTCTGTTTCTGACTTATTTCACTTAACATGAATTTTTCAAGGTCCATCCAAGATGGGCTGAAAATGGTGAAGTCACCATTTTATTCCAGTATGTATATATACCACAACTTGCTCAGCCACTTATCTGTTGCTGGACACCTGGGTTGAGAAGCTGCTTGTCTTAAGGCCAGTACATTTGAGACCTTAATGATTCCTCTCAAATATCTTCACAATAACATCACAGGTTGTGTATAACTGAATGCTGAGATCATCTGAATGTTTGTCTCTGGCAGGGTCTATGCTTCTTCCAGTTAAATCTAGGCAGGCCTATGTCTTCAGCAAAATGACATGTGTGACTTCCAGTCTAGGAAATAAAGCAGCATAGTTTTCTTTTTTAAAATTTTATTTATTTATTATTGGATAGAGACAGAGAAAAATTGAGAGGGGAGGGAGAGATAGAGAGGGAAAGAGACAGAGAGACACCTGCAGACCTGCTTCACCACTTGTGAAAATTTTTGCCTGCAGGTGGGGACCAGGGGCTTGAACCCAGGTCCTTGTGCATTGTAATATGTGCACTTAATCAGGTGCACCACCACCTGGCCCCTAGCAACATAGTTTTCTTTCCATCTCTTTCTGACTTTGAGCCTCTACCCCTCACCTCAATACTCTAAAGGCACCAAAATACTGACTTCTTCTTTTGAGGTCCTGCAAATGGGACTTAAGATAGCACCAAAAATACAACTCTGCAGAAAGAAGTACAAGAATTATTTGTTGGGGACAGTTTCCTGTACTTGTTTTTTGTTGCCAGCAAGCATAGCAGTGATCATGGACCTTCCACCTTCTGCACCCCATAATGATCCTGGGTCCACACTCGCAGAGGGATAAAGAATAGGGAAGCCTCCAATGGGGGTAGGATGGGATATAGAACCTTGGTGGTAGGAATTGTGTGGAATTGTATCCTTCTTATCCAGTGAACTTGTAGATCATAATTAAACCAATAATAAAAAATAAATACCTATCTACATGTGTCCCTACATGTCTCTACAAAGAGATTTCCCTAAATTGCTGGGCTACCATGGGGTTAGAGAGAATGCGACCAGAGCCAGCCTGGGCTGCTACTCACTCAGCGATGGAAGAGATGACCCAGGAACAGAGCTGGTGGTGGCAAGGCGATTCAATCCTTTATTCATCAGAGAGCCAAGGCTTTTAAGAGTCGGACCTGGAAGTGACAAGTCAGAAATGGAAATGGAAATGGAAATGGCTTGACATGGTTTAGAAAGGGGCGGAGAAAGGCAAAAGGGGCTGGGAAAGGTAGGAACTTCCTTAGCAATTGTTGCGAGGGTTTTAACTGGTAGGATAAATAATACCCTGCAGGCAGGGAGGGTCTTGAGGGCAGAAAGAAGACATATCAAAGGAATGGAATGGGTGGGGGTTATGTAGATAAGGGAGCAGGAATGCAGGGTGCTTTGTGAGGCAGGGAGTCTGATAAGACCAGGCAAACCTTGGGGTTTTTTGTCCCTCCTTGCTTGACCTCTCAGTAGAGAGAGAGACTGACAGGATAGATATCCCCTCAAGTCAAGCCCTGCCAAGCTCAACCACATCTTCACAATTTCCTGACACTAAATCCCTACTCATGACCTCTGCCACACACATATTCCATTTTCTCCTTTAGAGAGGGAGAAAGAGAGACAGCACTATCTTGCCACTTGTAAAACTTCTCCCATGAAGGTGAGGGCCAGGGACTTAAAACTAGGTCCTTGGGCTTAATAACATGTGCGCTCTACCAGGTGCACTAACGCACAGCACTCCATTCTCCTTTAAAATTTTTTTATTATCTTTATTTATTGGATAGAGACAGCCAGAAATCTAGAAGGTAGGGGAGACAGAGAGGGAGAGAGAAAGAGAGACACCTGCTGACCTGCTTCACCCCTTGTGAAGCTTTCCCCTTGCAGGTGGGGACTGGGGTCCATTCTACTTTTAACCCCATTCCCACCTCCCTGTGAGTGAGAGAGTACTTGCAGAGTCTGCAACAGACCATTCTTCTGGGAAGGTGACCCCCAAACTAAAAGCCTTTTCTCTGCAAAAACCAAACAAATAAGCAAACAAAACAAAACAAAACAAAAAATACTGCTCCTTGTCATTGCTGACTTTCTGTGTGATGAGTCATAGACCTGGATAAGCAAAAGTTAGGCTGGATTTCTAGCATTTCCCACAACAAGCAGCCAGGGAAGTGGCTTAGCAGGTAGAGTACAAAATTCCCCAGATGAGTCTTCAGGTGCTGGCCAGTGGGCATTACAGACTCCATCTTGTTCTTCACACATATAGATAGGCATTTCTTACATTCTCTTACTCCCTCTGTGCCTGCCACACAGAAAATGGTATTGATTAGTGATGTGTATCTGCCGTTTTTGCCTTGTCATACTAAGGCAGGCTAAACTAGGAGTTTGGTATAAAGACAGGTATTGTTTAACCATGTCATCTTGAAGTTTTTCAAGGGACAAGACCACCAAACCCTGGAGACTCATTCTTCATGAGAAGATCCCTTCTAGCAGCCAGAAAGCCATGTCACAGGACGTCCTCTCTTGATTAGCGAGAGGGCTGCAGAACTTGACTGTTCTTTCCCACACTCTAGTCACTATAAACCTGAACCCCAGTCTGAGAGAAAGGTAGCTTTTATCTTTAAACCTACATACTTAAAGAAGTCATTCACTGAGAGTTGGGTGGAAGCGCAGTGGGTTGAGCGCATGTGGCAAAAAGTGCAAGGACCGGCATAAGGATCCCGGTTGCAGCCCCCGGCTCCCCACCTTCAGGGGAGTCGCTTCACAAGTGGTGAAGCAGATCTGCAGGTGTCTATCTTTCTCTCCCCCTCTCTGTCTTCCCCTCCTCTCTGCATTTTCCTCTGTCCTATCCAACAATGAAGACATCAATAACAACAACAATATTAACTACAACAATTAAAAAGAAGTCATTTATTTAAAAGAGAGGAATGTATACCTGGGAAGAGAGAAACATACACAGAGAAAAAGAGAGAGAAGGAGAGAGAGGGAGGGTGGGAGGGAGACAAGGGAACCGCTCAGCCCTGGCATATGGTGGTGCTGAAAACTGAACTTGGAACCCTTCTAGTGCCTCAGGAATGCAAACCTGGTGCTCTACTTCTGGTGCTGTCTCTCTGGAGGATTTTTCTTTGTTTTTATTTTGTATTTGCTAGTATGTCATCTTCTCAGGTTCACTGGCACCTGATTGAATCTCCTTTTCCTTGAGCCAGTCCTTCTTGATTAATTGGCCTCCTGAGCTGAAGCTCCAGTTTGGAAACATCAGATGTGACTGCTGAACAGCCCTCAGACCTTGAGTATCAGAACCATACTCTCCCTTATCCCTGCCAGAAAACTGGACTCCCCCCCAACCCCAGGTGGGCCTGACTTCTCACATATCTCCTTATATCATCTCACTTGGCAGGTTCAACTGGTAGAAATCACATGGCTTATCTTAATGGCAAAGGAGTCTGGGAAATGTAGTGTTGGGATCTATATGGGCAAACACAGAGACCTAAATGACAGATCAGGTCTACACTCATGCAAGCTTTTAGTGTATTAGTGACTCACATGTTTTGCATTTTCAGAGATTAGAGCTAGTTTAGAGCCAGTATGCAGAAATCCTTGAAGGTCAGGGTATTTCTTGTCTCCCAGGATACAGCTACTCTTAAAAAGTTCTACAGTTCTAAAAAATGGTGACTTCACCGTTTTCAGCCGATCTTGGATGGACCTTGAAAAAATCATGTTGAGTGAAATAAGTCAGAAACAGAAGGATGAATATGGGATGACCTCACTCTCAGGCCGAAGTTGAAAAACAAGATTAGAAAAGAAAACACAAGTCGAACCTGAAATGGAATTGGAGTATTACACCAAAGTAAAAGACTCTGGGGTGGGTGGGTGGGTGGGGAGAATACAGGTCCATGAAAAATGATGAATGAAATAGTGGGGGTTGTATTGCTAAATGGGAATCTGGGGAATGTTATGCATGTAAAAAAAAAAAAAAAGAAGAAGTAGAAACGCAAAGCAGAAATTGACTGAGTTTGGAGTACGGCACCAAAGTAAGAAAGCAGAAGTATACTAGAGTTTGCAGTGAGTACCTCCCTAATACTTCCTCTCCACTTTTCCAAGCTTTGGGTCCATGATTGCTCAACAATTTGTTTGGCTTTGTATGTTAACTCTCTTTTCAGTCACCAGGTTCCAGGTGTCATCAGGATGCCGGCCAGACTTCCCTGGATTGAAGACACCACCAATGTGTCCTGGAGCTCAGCTTCCCCAGAGACCCATCCTACTAGGGAAAGAGAGAGGCAGACTGGGAGTATGGACCGACCAGTCAACGCCCATGTTCAGCGAGGAAGCAATTACAGAAGCCAGACCTTCTACCTTCTGCAACCCTCAATGACCCTGAGTCCATGCTCCCAGAGGGATACAGTGGGAAAGCTATCGGGGGAGGGGGTGGGATATGGAGATTGGGCGGTGGGAATTGTGTGGAGTTGTACCCCTCCTACCCTATGGTTTTGTTAATTAATCCTTTCTTAAATAAAAAATAAATAAATAAATAAATAAAAAAAGTTCTACAGTTCTGGGGAAGTTCAAGGGGAGATACAACAGTATGTGCTATGATGCTACTGCAAGATCCTTCCTCATGGGCCCCTTTCGCTCAAAGTTCTCTGGGTCTTTTTTTTTTTTTTTCATGTTTTATTTTATTTTATTTTAAATTTATTCCTTTATTGGGGAATTAATGTTTTACATTCAACAGTAAATACAATAGTTTGTACATACATAACATTCCCCAGTTTCCCATTTAACAATACAACTCCCACTATGTCATCTATCATCCTTCATGGACCTGTATTCTCCCCATCCACCCACCCACCCCAGAGTCTTTTACTTTGGTGCGATATGCCGTTCTCTGGGTCTTTGAACTGACTCTGGTTTTTGGAATTGGGTAAGTATCTATCATTCTCTATTATGGGGCTTAAGGAAGGACTCTTCCTAAGCTAAGGTTTTTTTTTTTTTAAGATTTTATTTCTCAAAGAAATAAAGAAATAGAGTGAGAAAGAGAATCAGAGCATCATGCTGGCACATGTTATACCAGGCATTGAACTCAGGGCCAATATTTGAGCCAACAATAATAACAATTATTATTAATATTATTATTACTTTGCCACAAGGATTACTGCTGGGGCTTGATGCCTATACCACTCTACCTTTCATGGTAACTTGTGAGGCTATGTGTAAGCTTGATAGAGCTTAGGGAGAACTCCCCCATCCCTGGATGGAGGTCTGGGAAAGACACCCCCTTGTAAGTCTCCCTTGTCGAGTTGAGCAAAGGGGAGAAACCACGTCTCTCAGACTTAGTTCTTCCCTTCTTGACTCTCAAGCCCACAGAAACCTCACTACCTCTCTCCATTAACCGCAGGCCACATGGCTGCCTACCTTAAGGTTCATTTACTCAAAGTTCACCTTACCTTCTGATCACAGAGGAGAACACACCTTATCACACACTCCATCATACACCTCAGACCAGACCCCAGACAAGAGAAATTCCAAACTATATGGCTTTTTGATATTCATCGTCTCTCTGTCTCACCCTACTGGTTTAACCCCTATGCTTCTCTCAAATTCCTTTGGATAATTAAGTTGCTTGCGTCATGGAGAACAACTGTCTTGTGTCTCATCAATTCCTGTCATACCAGCCCTCTACCATAGGGGCTGACCTTTAAGAAACCTGTAATTTCTGACATATTTCAATAATGCCCTTTGTTTAGTTTTCTATTTAGACTCATCCACCTGCCAATAAACGAGATTTGAGATTTGAGAACACATCATTTCTGCTTCGTGTTGTCCCTTGAGCGAGCGAGCGAGAGAGAACCGGTCGGATTAGCCTTCCTGCTGGTGTCACCCCCTGTGAACTGTTCATTTTATAGAAGGTGAGAGACAGAAAGAGAGAGGAAGAGGGAGGCAGAAAGAAGGGGAGACACTTGCAACACTGCTCCATTGGTCACTAAGATTCTTTTCTGCAAGTGGGGATAGGGGCTGGAAACCAGATTTTAGCACATGGTAAAGTGTGTGCTTTACCGGCTAAGCTACCACCGATCTCCTGTACATTACATTATTTAAGCTTTTGAGATTAATCTCATGGCATAGTTTATATTTTCATTTCTTGCGTGAGGACACTTGCTCAAAGGAACTAAGTGACTCTCCAGAAAGATTGCAAAATTTTTTAAGTGGAGGAGACATGAAGCTAGGAAATCTAACCCAGGAAAGTCAGGATAATTACACCCACTTTACAGATGAAGAAACTCTAGTTCAGAGAGGTTAAATAACTTGTTTGGGGTGACACAGCTTAGAAGTATTTGAACAAAGACTCAAATCCAATTTGGCCTGGCACCAAAGCTGCCACTCTCCCTGCTCTACCTGGTTTTAAGTAATTACTAATTACTAAATGTTATTGGTTACTGAGACAAGCTAACCCTTAGGCAGCGACTTGCCTGAAATGCTTGATGTGGAAGAAATTTTGCTACAAAGGACTGAGAAGAAGAGGAATGACTCAGACATGTAGATTTTTTTTTTCCTGGGTCTCCAGCTTCCTCCCCACCCCCTGCCGGCACTTGTCAAAGGGAGAGTGAGCAGTGGAGGAGCAAGAGTGACAGCTGCAGTATCTCTGAACACCCTTTGGGCACCAACATCAGTTATGCCAACACTCATAAATATCAGCACTTTGATCTCCTGAATTTCTTGCCCTGTTGAGTCTCTCCTATACTGCCAGACTGCTGGTGGGCCTCTTGGCCTAGGGGCTCTGATGCGCTTTGCCTATCTCAGGTCCAAACAGGAACAAAATCAGTTCCTTTCTCTTACTGTCCTTGAATTGTTGGGACTATCTGAAGGGATTGTCTTATAAGCAAGAATATTGTGGGGCAGTAGAGCATGGGCAAGGATTCAGAGTTCAGTTCCTTAGTCCCCACTGGCAGGGGGAAACTTCAGATGCATCTCTCTCTCTCTCTCTCTCTCTCTCTCTCCCCTCTGTCTATCATGAGAAAAAAAAACAGAAAAAAAATTGAAAAGGTCCCTGGAAATGGTGGAGCTACTGTGCAAGCACTGAGCTTTGGCCGTGACCCTGAAAACAAATTAATTAATTAATGAAAAAGAAAGATTAATGCTCAAGGAAATAAATTGCCACCATCAGTGAGTGGATTTATCCCAGAAGAAATAGCACAGTGTGAGACTAAAAAAGAATGAGAAAAGGTAGTGGGAGACCTTCAATACTGACTCTTCATAAAAAAAAAATTTTTTTTCTACTTTATTCAGTAGGACAGAGAGAAACTGAAAGGGGGAGGAGGAGATAGAGGAGAGAGGAAAATAGACACCAGCAGACCTGCTTCACCACTTGTGAAGCATCCCCCCTGCAGGTGAGGAACAGGGCTCAAACCAGAGTCATTGCACATAGTATGATGTATTCTTAACCAGGTGCAACACTGCCTGCCCCCTTTTAATTAATTAATTGAAAATCTTTAACTGGAGTCCACATCTACTTCTAAAACTTTTATTGTTGTTGCTGGGGCTTAACTATTTCTACCTGAGAGAATAAATATTCTTTTTTTTTTCTAGCCAGAGCACTGTTCAGCTCTGGCTTATGGTGTGGGGGATTGAACCTGGGACTTTGGAGCCTCAGGCATAAGAGTCTGTTTGCATAACCATTATGCTATCTACCCTCTGTCCAGAATAAACATTCTTAACTATTCCTTTGCTGGAGAGAAAGAGAGAGTTAGAGGGAGAGAAGGAAAGATACTATAGCATTTAAGCTACCAGAGCCATGGGGCTTGGGTTCAAATCTGAGTTGCTAGCATGGCAAAGCAGGTGCATGATCCAGTGACCTACTTTGCTTGCCTGCAATTTATTAATATTTTAACGTATTCTCCACCTTTTTGCTGATCCAGCAAATATTTGTGGGTATCAGTAATTGGAAATAAATAACATTGAATGAAATAAAGGAGTTTTCTTTCCTGCAGCTAAGCAGACTAGTAGTTGGTGAATGGTGGGGACAATGCAGCTAGTGACAGGAGAGGACAGTGGGCCTTCTGACGTGGCCATGGGAGGTGGGAGGCTTGCTGTGACAGGCATGTCACCTTCAGTTCCACATGTCGTTTTCTGTGTTTCTCGCAACAAATGTGAGAGGAGGATACTTGTGTTCCCACTTACAGATGAGGACACCGAGGCTTTGAGAAGGGAAGACACTGGCCCAGGTAATCCATTCCAAGGCTGACCTGGCTCCCAGTCTTGCCCTCTTAGTGCCTTCTGTCTGACCTCTGACAGTTACCAGCACTTTCTAAGGTCAGAGATGGCTCTCTGAGGTGTAGGATTCTTTTGAGACAACTATGAAAACAACTAAGAGTTAACTTATAGCTTGGTTTCTCCTCTGAAGGCATTTGCATGAGCTTGTTAAGGGAATCATGAGGGTTAGATCAGATAGTCCCTAAGGGCCTCCTGCCCCAGCACCACCTGGCTGTGACACTCCCACATCTTCAAGTAGTTTTGCTCACCCTGCATCTTTGGGACTCTCTCACCAGGACCCTCTCCTTCCAACTCTGCTGCCCTTGGCACCCTCAGCTCGGCAACAAGCCTTCTCCCCCTCACTCAGGTCAGCCCTAGTCCAACCCAATGCCTTCCACCTGCTCTTCTGGGCATAAGATAGGGAGGAGGTTGGGTGGCGGTGCATGAAGCCCAAGTTACCAGGTGCGAGGACCCAGGTTTAAGCACCTAATCCCCACCTGCAGGGGGGAGGCTTCATGAGTGGTGGACAAGTGCTGTGGGCTCCTTCTCTCCCCTCCTTCCTACTTCTCTCTGTCTCTCCCATAATTTCAAAAGCAAACAAATATGAAGGAAAAAATGTCGGATGGGAGTGGTGGAGTCAAAGTGAGGTACTGAACCCCAGCAATAACTCTGGTGGCAGAAGACAAACAAACAAACAAACAAACAAGCTAACTGCAGTGGGAACCTTAGGGAAGTGAATCCAGAAAACATGATCGAAAGGGTCAAGTTCTGACCTGAAGGTGGGGCTAGGGTGTGGGTGGGGGTGGGGAGGATTTGGCCCCAGGTGGAGTTCTCAACTACCTTTCATCAAGGTGCCTGCAACATGTGCTCACTGAGGGTCTGCTTTGTGCCAGGGACCTAGTTTCTGGGGCCACCACAGTGACCCAGACAGACACACAGGAGACCAGAGAGGAGCAGCTATATAATATATGTGCTGAGAACTGCTCTGGGGGAGAGGGCTTCAGGGGCTTGGGGGGCACACTGCAGGAGCCCCTAACCCAGCCTCAGGAGTCAGGAACCTTTCTGGGGAGAGTCTGGTTAAGACCTGAAGGAGGGCCTGAAGCTATTGGTGCAGCTGTGGCACACGTATTAGGGAGGTTGTGCTCTGTGCCGGGGCCTCTGCATTTGTCAATGCCTGGAGGCCCCACTGAATGAAGTGCAGTGGAGGAGAGGGAGACAGTCTCTGGGGCTGCAGTGCAGTGTGAGAGAGGAGGAGCTGAAGAGAAGTGGTGGTGGTGGTGATGGGAGGTGGTGGGTGGAGGATGGGGACTGAGCTGTGGAGGGCCTGCTCACTGAGGCTAAGTGCTGAACCTGCCCATAAGGGTCATGCCCTTCCTTCCTCCTTCCTTCCTTCCTTCCTTCCTTCCTTCCTTCCTTCCTTCCTTCCTTCCATCCTTCCTTCCTTCCTTCCTTCCTCCCTCCCTCCCTCCCTCCCTCCTTCCTTCCTTCCTTCCTTCCTTCCTTCTTTCCTTTTCTTTTCTTTCTTTTTATACCAGAGCACTGTTCAGTTTTGGCTTATGGCTGTATGGGGGATTGAACCTGGAACTTTGGAGCCTCAGGCGTGAGCATCTCTTTACATAACTATTATGATATCTACACTCACCCAAGAGTCATGTCCTTTCCACTTTACTTTTTTTTTTTTTTTTTTGTCACTAGGGCTATCGCTAAGGCTTGGTCCCAGAATGACAAGTCCACTACTCCCTTTGGCTATTTTTCCTTTTTTCTTCTTAATGGTAGGACAGAGAAAAATTGAGAGGGGAGGAGGAGATGGAGGAGGGTAGAGAACGGGCCAGGTGATGGTGCACCTGGTTGAGTGCACAGGTTACAGTGTACAAGGACCTGGGTTTAAGCCCCTGGCCCCCACTTGCAGAGGGAAAGAAAGCTTCATGAGTGCTGAAGCAGGGCTGCAGGTGTCTCTCAGTCTCTCTCTTCCCCTTCCCTCTCTGTATCTGGCTGTCTCTATCCCGTAAATAAATAGAGATAATAAAAAAAAAAGAAAAGAAGGAAGAGAAAGAGACGTTTGCAACACTACTTTCCCATTTGTAAAACTTCTTCCCTGCAGCTCGAGGGAATATGTGTGCTCTGCTGGGTGCTCCACTGCCCAGCTCCTTCCCCCTAACCCTTTTCTAGCCCCGCAGTGTGTGAGTATTTATGGAAGGTAGGACATGCTGAGATCCCACTGCCCTTTGCTGTTCTGGATAAATCCTTTCCAAGGGACAGGGGAAATGTACAGGGGCTGTACACCAAACTTTCATTCTGAGACTCAGTAGTCTCAGGTTCAACTTCCAGGAGTACCAAAAGCCAGAGTTGGAAGTGTTCTGATCCCTGTCTCTCTGTCTCTCTCATTAAGGTAAAGTAGAGACAATTTAAGAATAGCTTAAAAATCCTTCTGAGTTGAGAATAAACCTGTCAGGAAGACTAGTAGTCTCCACTCTGACTGGAAGCTTCTCTGGAGTCAGGGCACCTTCTCCAGCACCCACTCTCTCTCTTTTTTAAATTTTTTATTTGTGAAATGGAGACACTGACAAGACCATAGGATAAGAGAGGTACAATTCTACACAATTCCCACCACCAGAACTCTTTATCCAATCCTCTCCCTTGATAGCTTCCCTATTCTTCATCCTTCTGGGAGTATGGACCCAGGGTCATTATGGGGTGCAGACGGTGGAAGGTCTGGCTTCTGTAATTGCTTCTCCACTGAACATGGGTGTTGGCAGGTCGATCCACACTTCCAGCCTGCCTCTCTCTTTTCCTAGTGGGGCAAGGCTCTGAGGAGGTGGGGCTCCAGGACACATTGGTGGGGTCATCTGTCCAGGAAGTTTGGTTGGCATCATGTTAGCATCTGGAACCTGGTGGCCTCACCCGAACTTCCCAGTTTTGAACCAGTCTCCTTGCAGAGCTCAAGCCAGGAGTTGTCTCTGAGTTGCCACCTTGGCTCTGCCTCCCAGCACCTACTCTCTTTAAGTGGCCACCAGGGCTGGGCTGTGTCACCTCAGCAGCCCCTTTGTATGTCCACCACACTGTCACTGAGAGTACCATGCCTGAGTGGGCCTCCTCCCCTCTCCAAGGCTGGGTGCCACTGGTAACAACTGTCATTCATTATCACCAATGTCTCCCCCTACACACTGCATACCATCCTCATCCTGACTGTAGTGAGACCTCTTCTGTGCCAGGTCCTTGACAGCCTATCCACAAGCTATCTCTTTCTTGGCTTTCTTTCTGTTTAACATTTTATTCATTTATTCATTTATGCATAGAGACAGAGAGGAACTGAGAGCCCTACAGCACGGCTTCACTGCTATGAGGTTTCCCCCCTGCAGGTGATTATAGGGGGCTTGAATCTGGGTCCTTGTGCATGGTTATATATATGCTTAACTGAGTGTAGTACGACTTGGTTTCAACATTATTTCTTTTTTAAAATATATATTTTAATTATCTTTATTTATTTATTGGATAGAGATAGCCAGAAATCAAGAGGAAAGGGGAAACAGAGGAGAGAGACAGAGAGACACCTGCAGCCCTGCTTTACCGCTCACAAAGCTCTCCCGCTGCGGGGGGGGGGGGGGAGGATAGAGGGCTTGAACCCAGATCCTTGCACACCACCAGCCCCCAACTTTCTTTCTTTATTTTTTAAAGATTTTATTTATTTATGAGAAAGATAGGAGGAGAGAGAAAGAACTAGACATCACTCTGGCACATATGCTGCCAGGGATTGAACTCGGAACCTCATGCTTGAGAGCTCAAAGCTTTACCACTGCGCCACCTCCTGGACCACAACTTTATTTCTTTTTATTTATTTATTTATTTATTTTTATTTATTTTTATTTTTTATTTAAGAAAGGATTAGTGAACAAAAGCATAAGGTAGGAGGGGTACAACTCCACACAATTCCCACCACCCAATCCCCATAACCCACCCCCTCCCATGGTAGCTTTCCCATTCTCCATCCCTCTGGGAGCATGGACCCAGGGTCGTTGAGGGTTGCAGAAGGTAGAAGGTCTGGCTTCTGTAATTGCTTCCCCGCTGAACATGGGCGTTGACTGGTCGGTCCATACCCCCAGTCTGCCTCTCTCTTTCACTAGTAAGGTGTGTCTCTGGGGAAGCTGAGCTCCAGGACACGTTGGTGGGGTCTTCAATCCAGGGAAGCCTAGCCAGCATCCTGGTGGCATCTGGAACCTGGTGATTGAAAAGAGAGTTAACATATGAAGCCAAACAATTTGTTGAGCAATCATGGATCCCAAGCTTGGAATAGTGGAGAGGAAGTGTTAGGGAGGTACTCACTGCAAACTCTAGTGTAGTCCTGCTTTCAGGTATATATTTTGCAGTAGTTTATGGATACGTGTGCACATAAGCTCTCTCTCACAGAAACTGGTGTATATCTAGGTTATGGGACTTTGTTAGAAAGTGAACTACCTGAGATGAAATTAGAGTGTACTATTAAAGGAAAGGTCTCACCCGAGTAATGAAGCTGAGGGGTTGTCATTCCACACGTGAAGTCTCTGGATACAGTCTGAGGTGAAGCATGTTGAGATGGCAATCGTTGCTTTGGTTAGGTTGTGATCGGCGGATGCAATATTATTTGGTTTGGATTGGGAGATGCATACGGGAAAGTGGGCCCTATCCAAGGGTTCCAGGACTGGGGGAAGTAGGGGCTCTATAGTGAAGATGTGAGGTTCCTGCTGTCTTAGGGTTCAAAAAGACAATCAATAGTTAATATTATCATCACATTATTTGTTAATTGGGTTAACTTTGAAAAGTCCCTTTGTTATGGTTTGCTGTACAGTACCCATAACAAAGGGACTTTGTATATAGCTGTGCTATTGGAAGCTTCTAATCTACTTGGTCTAGGCTTTTAAGAGAGTCCCCATATCAAATACATAGCCTATATATTAAAAAGATTCAGTTTGTCTTTTGAGAAACTTTGAGACATACAATTGATTTCCCCCTCTCATATTAATTAACTAGTGATTTATATGACTACATTTTACTAGGAGTGTACATAAACACCATTCCCACCACCAAAAGACTGTGACCCATCCCTCCTGCCCACTCCCACCCCCCACTGGCCCAGGAAGCTACATGTCTACCCCTCACCACTGGGTTTTTACTTTGGTGCCCACAACTTTATTTCTTATAACTGTTCAATCCCTCTGATGAGAAACTGAAATTCCAACCAATGTAACAGTGCTGACAAAGGATGTCAACGGGCTTGAGTCTTATGCCCACACTTATGTTCTCGCACCGTCTAAGACAGTCACAGAGTGGGCCGGGCAGTGGTGCACCTGGTAGAGCTGGGTTGAAATCCCCAGTCCTCACCTGTAAGGGGGAGACTTCACAAGTGGTGAAAAAGAGAGGCATGTCTCTCTCTTGCTTCCCTCTCAATTTAAATTTCCTTCCTAAATAAATAAACATTAAGAATAATCATAGTGCACCTACTGAGTGCAGAGGCAAACACTTTCCATCTTCAAAGGTCCCCACTATGTGGAGCAAGTGGAGGGACTGTGAAGGAAGGAGAGAGCAGAGTGTGTCCCCACAAACTCTCTGAACCCTGGGAATCCATGACTCATAATCTTTCCACCTCCACTGTGGCCTCAGCCTCAGGGCCATGCCATTCTCCCTTCTCTCAGGCTCAAACATGAACAAAATCAAATCCCTCTCTGTTTCCTTCCACATGATGAAGGCAAGCAGGGAATTTCCAAGGGAACTTTTGTCACCCTGATAGAACCTGCAGGTAAATACCGAAGAAAGTAAAGACCTACAGCAAATAGTCACAGTTGAGGTGCAGAGAAAGTAAGTGTGTGTGAGAATGTGCACGTACGCAGATCATCCACTTCATGACAGTTCCTTACTGGAGCTCCTCCTCGAATTCTTCGGGCCTCTGGACTTTGTGGTGTGTGTCCTTTGGGGTGCTCATCAATACATCCCTCATACTGGTGAAACAGCTCATTTGGATTGTGTAGTACTTTGCCATGGGCATGACTCAGGTTCAATCCTGGTCCCCACAGCTTTGAAGGATGCTTTTGAGCTGTGGTCTTTCTCTGCCTTTCTGCCTCTCTGTTTCTAAAACAAAAGAAAATGCCCCCCCCCCCCCAGTTCCCAAAACTCTTGTTATCACATTGGATGGGAGATGCTGAAATAAAGAAGCCAAACCATTTTCTTTATTTGCAGGACTTTCGGAAACCTTTGTTTTCTGCGTGTACTTGGTGGGTTTCTTAGAGGAGCCTATAGCACCCAGAATTCCCAGACCGACATGCTGAATCTGTGAAGGGTGACATTGGTGAGCCCTGATGGGTGCTGCTGAATAGATGGGGTTCCCCTGACTCACTTTTCTCAGCTGGGCAATGACTTGGATGGTGAAGCCCTGCCCCCGCCCCTGAATTGATACCAATCACCTCAGAGCTTCTGAGAAACTGCAGCTTCAGGGCAGAGATGAACAAGGGAAAACGGGACCATGCCTCTGAATGAACAGGGAGACTCTGCCTCCACACCCACCCCTCAGCCTCCCACCCTCTCCCTCCTTCCTGCAAAGATCAAGGCAAAGCCTTGCCATTGTCCTAACAGACAATGTTCACCTGCCAGTTCACCACATTATAGTCATGAATGTCTTTAGAATCACACACTCTGGGAGTCGGGTGGTAGCGCAGTGGGTTAAGCCCACATGGCGTAAAGTGCAAGGACTGGTGTAAGAATCCTGGTTCGAGCCCCGGCTCCCCAAGGGAGTCTCTTCATAAGTGGTGAAGCAGGTCTGCAGGTGTCTATCTTTCTCTCCCCCTCTCTGTCTTCTCCTGTCTCCATTTCTCTCTGTCCTTTGTGTAGAGAAGTCTGCTGCTAATCTTAATGGGTTTTTCTCTGTAGGTGACTCTTTGTTTTTCTCTTGCAGCCTTCAGAATCCTTTCTTTATCTTTATTCCTTTCCATTCTAAATATGATGTGTCTTGGTGTCTTTAAGTCTGGGTTAATTCTGTTTGGGACCCTCAGTGGCTTCTTGAACCTTTACGTCTTTTATGTTGTCTAGACAAGAGAAGTTTTCAGCTATTATGGCCTGAGAATGCTTTCTTCCCCTCCCTCTCTTTCTTCTTCTGGTAAGCCAATAATGCATATATTGTTTCTTTTGAAGTCATCCCATAGGTCTCTGTTGTTGTTTTCAGTATCTCTTAATCTCTTTTTGAGATCTCTTACTTCTTTTTTAGTTGTCTCTAATTCATCCTCAATCTTGCTAATTCTGTCTTCAGCTTCACTGACTCTATTCTCTCTCCCCTCTACTGTTTTCTGGAGTTCATCTATTTTGTTACCCTGTTCTGATACTGTTTTAGCTTGTTCAGCTAGTTGTGTTCTTAGCTCAGCTATTTCAGCTTTCAGCTCTCTAATAACCTTGAGAAAATTAGTGTTTTCTTCCAGTCTCATTGGTTGTTTCTGCATTTCTGATGACAATTCTTTCAAACTCTTTACTCACTCCTGTGATTATTTCCTTAACTAGTGTTTGGATGTTGACCTCATTATTTTGTGCTTCACCCTTTGGGGGGCTTTTAGCTGGACTCTTGTCCTGGTTCATTTCTCCAATATTTCTTCTTGTTGGTTTAACCATTTTATATATTATGTTATGAGGTCCCTCTCTCAGTACTTTTCAAATTACTGATCACTATTGCCTGGATTGACTTGTGTCTAAATCAGGTAATTAAAAGGTTCACAGTTGTGGAAGTTAACAGTTGTTTCAATAGTATTTTAACCCCTGATTTGGAGTTTAGTGGCTTAAAAGCCTCTTTTGTGCTTGTTCTTCCCTCTAGATTATGGGAGTCTGAGGGCTTTTAAACTATAAGCAGGCTTCTTAGCTTAATCACTGACTCTTGACCAAGAGATAAAGCAGGGTGGGGCAGAGATAATCCAGTGGTTATGCAGAGACTTTCATAGCCCCATGCTAGGCCAACGAGGTACAGATCTTCTCCTGAGTTTCCTGGTTAGCTCTCTATCCCATGGTGTCAGAATAGGGCTTCCCTGCTGCTGCTCTAGATTCTGAGGGCAGTAGCAATGGAAACTCACAGTTGCATTTGTTGAGTCTCAGGGGAGTCTTCTCCTCCCTTCAGCTTGTCCCCTTGTTGGTGAAACAGACTGGAGGTGGTGTCTCAACTGGTAAACTGCCGGACTGTTACCAGCCACTTAATCTCTCCCTAGACTCCTCTCTGTCCATGAGCCACATGTGTTTGCACTCACCGGTGATTTGGTGGGTTCCTGAAGTCGTTCTAATCCTGTCTTGTTTCGGTCCCAGGTGGTCTCCTTTGGTATTCCTAGTTGATCCAGAGAGGAGATGAGAGAAACACAGCTGCTGCTGCTTGTAGCCCCACCTCCAGAAGTCTCTCCAGTTACAGGTTTTAAAACAGGGTATGAAATTAAAGCAAAGAAAAATAAATACCAGATCATCTCACATGTAGGTAGAATTAAAGAAACGGAAAGAAAAGGAAAACACAGGTGCAACATAGAGTCTTGTTTTAACAAAGCCAAGGACTGGGTTGTGAAGGGTGCATGGTGGGGGTAGAGTTGGGAGGGCTTTGGGAACCCAGTATAGGGTGATGAGGGAGAACTTAAAATGGTGGAAGGAAGGGTCCATTTCTCTCTGTCCTATCCAACAATGATGACATCAAGAACAACAACAAGGAGTCGGGCAGCAGCACAGCAGGTTAAATGCACATGGCACAAAGCGCAAGGACTGACGTATGGATCCCGGTTCGAGCCCCGGCTCCCCACCTGCAGGGGAGTCATTTCACAGGCGGTGAAGCAGGTCTGCAGGTGTCTATCTTTCTCTCTCCGTCTCTGTCTTCCCCTCCTCTCTTCTTTTCTCACTGTCCTATCCAACAACAATGACATCAATAATAACTACAACAATAAACAAGGACAACAAAAGGGAATAAATAAATGTAAAAGAAAACAACAACAATAACTACAACAATAAAACAACAAGGGCAACAAAAGGGAATAAATAAATCTAAAAAAAAAATCACACACTCTGTGCCCTTGAGTTGGAGGCTCTTTTTCTCCCTTGCAATATGTACTACCAGAACCTTGTTACCAATAGTAAAAATGATTGGTTGAGTTTCTGCTGGGTTCCAGAAGCCACTAGAAACGTGTCGCTTCATTGGTTCTCAAAACCATATGAGGAAGGTCTTGGAGAGTCAACAACTTGCCCAGGGTCATAGAGCACATCAGTAACAGGGCTTGGACCCCATACTGGGACAGACTGGGCTCCAATAGAAGAATTCCCTTTGATTCTCCCATTGATTCTCAGATGACTGTGGATGGACAGTGTATTGATGTTTCAAAACATCCCTTCCCTGTGGAGAGGTCGAGATCTATTGAATAAGTTGTTGAACACAGAAGCTAAAGGGTGAATTTGTGGAAGAGCAGAGGAAGAACAGAGGACCCTCTGACTCTGCTGACTTAGATTATTATTTTTTTCCCCACCCCCTGACTTAGATTCTTAAACTCATCATCTCAGAATTCCTCTTCACCCCCTGCTTTCTCCTTGTTTCTCTCTCCTATGTTGCTGTTCCTTTGAGCCACAGAGGGAAGCTGCTCTAGTCTTCTCTTAGGTCTAAACACAAATGAAAATGAGAGCCTCTTTTTTTTTTTCTTTTGGTCTTGCTTTGGTTTCCTTGTTTTCCTTCTCTTCTTGGTTATGGCTGAGATGCTCTGGAGTTTTCCCAGGGAATATGTAGCAAGTCTAGGGGAGATTCTAGGACCTAAACAAAGTGAGCCGGCATAATAGCACACTTGGTGTGTGCTTAGCACACAGGTTTGAGTCTGGCCCCCATCAAACTGAAGGAAGTTTTGGTGCTGTGGTCTCTCCCTCTGCCCCTCTGTCTCTCTTCCTGTCTATCTCAGAGAAGAAGAAGCAGGAGGGGGGGTAGCAGGAGAATGAGAAGGAAGAGCAGAGCAAATGAGACCCATGAGGTGGAATGACACTTGAGGCATCCCAGAAAAATGAGAGTGACTGGCTTTGAAGGTGTTCCCAGGGAGTTAGGCAGTAGCACAGCAGGTTAAGCAAAGCGCAAGGACTGGCTTTAAGGATCCAGTTCGAGCCCCCGGCTCCCCACCTGCAGGGCAGTCGCTTCACAAGCGGTGAAGCAAGTCTGCAGGTGTCTGTCTTTCTCTCCCCCTCTCTGTCTTTCCATCCCTCTCCATTTCTCTCTGTCCTATCCAACAACAACATCAATAACAACTACAGCAATAAAACAACAAGGGAAACAAAAGGAAATAAATAAATAAATAAATACATATTTGAAGGTGTTCCCACTGATAAACTCACTCTGGGACTCAGCCCCCTCCCCAGCTTATCCTGAGCACATGGTCTCCATTCCCAGGGGCCTCATCGCCACAGGGGACATGCAAGTAAATGAAAAGTATGTCCCTGTGGATAAGGGTTGTGACACGGGAGGAACATAGAGCAGGATGTTCAGAGCAGGGGCCCCCAACTGAGACTGGGGGGGGGGAGTTCAGGAAGAGGATGGAAAAATGTGTGTGTTGCTGGTGGAATGGTAGTGGGGTGAGAGATCAGAACCAGTCTGGCACGTTAAGCTTATCAGAGGGATGTTTGGAGTGGTGGGGGGAATAGAGTGCTCAGGGTTGAAGTTGAAGAGGAGGCTGGACTGAATCACACAGGGTTTTGAATGTCACACTGGAGAGGTGGATTCACTGAAGGGTCCTGTGTACAGGTGTCTAGGCTGTGGAAACATGTAATGGCGCAGCTCTAAAGTGACCACAGAGGCTGCTATTATTTCCTATTTGAGCAGACCAACTCTGTGGGGGGTGGGGTGGGGGTGGGCGAAGGGAAACTTGGTGGAGGGTCCCTTGTCCACCCAGAGGTTCTGGAAGGAAAGCGTGAGGTCCAATGACTTGTTTAAAGATCAACTCACTATTGTCCTAGTTTGAGCCCACATGCAGGGGGATCCCACAGAATTCTATTGATTTTCTTTTTCAGTATTCTGTCTCAGTTCTTTGAAAGGGATTTGGGGGTGGGGGTGAGGGGGATAGGAGATAGCTCACTTGGTAGAGAGTGCCTTATCATGTGAAAACACCATGGATAGTACTGGGGGAGCCCCACAGACAGTAGAGTGGTATTGTGGTGTATACTACCCCTCTCACCCTCACACCTCAATAAAAAGGAAAGAATTCAGGGACTTTTTAAAAAAATTTAAAAAAATTTCTTTATTATTGTATAGGGACAGAGAGAAATTGAGAGGGGAGGGGAAGATAGAGAGGGAGAGAGACAGAGACACACCTGAAGCCCTGCTTCACTACTCGTGAAGCTTTCCCCCTGCCGGTGGGAACCAGGGGCTTGAACTTGGGTCCTTGCGCACTGTAATGTATGCGCTTAACCAGGTGTACCACAGCCTGGCCCCTCCAGGGAAGTTTCTATGTCTCACTGGATTTATGTTCTCTAGCTTGTTCAGTTCTCTATAACTCGATCCAACTAAATTCCACTCTGAATTGGGGTGACTGGTTAAGCACTAAGGCTCAGGCTGTGATTCCAGCAGGGCAGAGGCAGGAGCAGGAGACTGGCCTGCCTGGCCTCCTGCCGGGCTGTAGGGGGAAGATTGTGAGCCTTTCCCATCTGCGGCAACTTGCTTCTCAACTATGGCTGCAGCGCCACCTTGTGGCTATTTTTCATACAAGGCAATGGGGACGTCTGACAAACTACTGATACAATTCAGAGCTGATAAAGGAGTTATCTTTCCTTTGGGAGTTGGTCTCCTCGCCCCCTTTGTTGACTGGAGAGGGAAAGACTCATGTGCAGGGTTACACAGCTAGACCAGGTCTTGGGCTTCTAGTTCTCCCGGGGTTCTTTCTCTTCTACCACTTTCAGCTCAGAGCCCTTGTGCGGGAAGGCCGGGGCGGGGGGGGCATGGCGTATGGAACCTGCTTTTGTCCTGACAGCCCCCTCCCCCTCAGCTCTCTTCCACCCTCAGAATTGAACCAAGTCACCTGTATTGAAAAAGGGAGGGGCTAGCAGGAAGGAGCTGGCGTTAGGGGGTGAACCCTTTTATGGCCGCCAGGTGGAGCTGTGCTTCTGAATTGGCCAGGTCCTGGGTCCACCAGGGAGCAGAGCGGAGAGCTCTGTACACTGAGGACCTGAAGAGCTGTGGGGGTGGGGATCTTGCAAAGATAGCTATGGCTGCCCATTCTGTCCAACGTGTGACTCCCAGTGGGTAACACCACCCCCTTCCTGGGTTTGGGTTTGATTGTCAGGCCTCTTGCAACCCCTTGGGTGTCAGGACCCCTTCCAGCCCCTGCCTTCTGGCTCTGAGCCTCCAAATGACAAGAGAGGCAGGCAGGCAGGCAGGCTGGCTCATAGTCCCTACCACCCAGACTGGGGAGTAACTTGAGATGGGGGGAGCTGTTACCAGCTAGGTGCTAAGACACAAGCTCCGCCCCCAAGCTTTGTCCAGGCCTGGGGATTCCACATCCAGCACCCCTACTTACATCAGCTCTCCCCACCCTAAGTTTGGTGCAGGGTCAAAGGGAGGATGTGCTCTGAGGAAAAAGGCAGCTGGGCCTTGGGTTCAGCTCCACTGCTTGTCCAGAGGCCCCAGGTAAGTTCCCCCCCCCCTTGCCTCAGTCTCCTCATATGTGAAGTGAGGGGCAGCTGGCTCCTTTGGGAGGCTACAAGACATGGACACAATGAGTGTGAGAATCGGGGCATGCCTGCCACAGCCAGCTGTCAGTGTGAGGACCCTGCTCTCTGTCCCTTGTAACATCTTCCTGGGGGGCCAGGCTGGAAATGTCAGAGCTCTGCTGTGACACCCCAAGGCGGGTGGAGGTGAACTACCCTAGGGTGTGGGGCCTTTGTTGCTGAGAGGGGCTAGGCCTGCTGGGGTGAGGGGCAGGGCAGGGTGGGAGGGACCTGTGCTGAGTCACCCAGCAGCTCAGCTCTGCCGGGTGAAGGGAGGGAGTGGGGAGGCTGGCGGAACCAGCAACAGATATGGAGCAGAAGGGGAGGGCTTGACGCAGGCTGGGTGGAGTGGGCTCCAGAACTGTGGAGAACTGGCTTCCACTGAGGACCTGCGTAGAGTGTGGCACCTGGGTTGTGGTTGCAGGAAGGTGTGGTTTGGGGGAACAGTCCCAAGGCTGAAAGGGCAGGGCACCCAAGTAAACACAGGTGGCCTCTTAGGAGGTGAGCAAACATTGCCTCCTGAGAGCTGGTGTGCTGGGCTGGCCCCACTGTCCCTGTTTATCATTAATACCGCTGCTTCCGCTCAGGAGGCCCCGGCCAGCCTGAACCCTGTGGTTGCTCCCCACCCCCACCTCCACCTCCACTCACTTCAGCTTTGCTGTCTATGGGACACGCCTTCCTCGCAGCTGCTTGGTGTCCATCTTCCCTGCTAGAACATAGTTGAGACAGTTCTCCTCTTCCTGGCCTCTGATTCCCCCACCCCCCTCCCCAGCCACCCCGAACTGCTCCCCGCTCCCCACACTCACTGTCACACCCCCAGGCCCAGGCCTTTTCTAGAAGCTTTTCCCTGACACTTCCCTCCTCTTCCCTCCATGTGGAGTCAGTGTGTCTCTCATAGGACTTTTGTAAAAAAATCCAAGCTTACTTTTTTTTTTCATTCAAAAGGCACATATAATAATTTTCTAGAAAGTGTGTGTGTTTAGTTGAGGTCTTATGTAAGCGTTTTATTGCTCTGGGTAGTTTTTTTTTATTCAGATAGAGACAGAGACAGAGAGAGAGACACTACAGGGCCGAAGCTTCCCCTGACACCATAGTACCTCCCAGGCTGTGCTGGGACTTGACCCCAGTCATGGTGAAATAATGTCTTAGTTCTCCAGCCCTGTGCTATTGCTTTTATTTATTTATTTTTATTAGTTATTTTAACTGAAGCATATCTCAACACTGGTTTATTGTGGTACCAGTGACTAAACCAGGGACCATTAAGTCTCTGATATAAAAGTCTTTTTTGCAAATTTGCTAATGACTTTATATGCAGAACACAGTGTCATTGTGGTTTTGAATACAGCTGCAAAATGAAATCATTTCACCTGGGAGAACATAGATCTTTGCCAGCCGAGCAGGTGTCCAGCTGGGGTGGTGGACAGGCCACATTCAGTCCTCCTGCTGGGGATAAGGGCTGGAGCCTACTTACCGTGTGCCAGACCTGATCTCTACCCACCATGTTTTTGTGCATACCTCTTGTGCCCCTCTCCACAGCTTTCTGAGGTACTTGTATTGAGTTCACTTTAGACATGAGGAAGCAGAGGCTCTAAGAGGTAAAATAGTTGATCTTGGGTAACAGGACTTTCAAATCCACAGTGGATCTGTGAATCAAGGCCAGACCACACTTGGCATTGGAGGCAGTGGCAGTTTAGGAGGTTAAACAACTGGACCAACCAATGAGCAGCTCGCTCACCTGGGTGTGGCTCCTTTCTGAAGGCAGAGCTCAGCACCACCTCACCTGCACACTCACTAACATTAACTGCTGCCCTTCCTAGCGTGGCCTCTAGGGTGTAGTGACTAGTACACAGCTCCCCCAGCCTGCCTCCACTTCTCCTACTACATGGGAGCTAGTGGAGAACTGGGCCTGGGTCTCTTTCATTTCTAAACTCTGCTTGTGGAAGTCGGGCAGTAGTGCAGTGGGTTAAGTGCACGTGACACAAAGCACAAGGACCGGCATAAGGATCCTGGTTCCAGCTCCTGGCTCCCCACCTGCAGGGGAGTCACTTCACAGATGGTGAAGTAGGTCTGCAGGTGTCTTTCTCTCCCCCTTCTGTCTTCCCCTCCTCTCTCCATTTCTCTCCTTCCTATCCAACAACAAAGACATCAACAACAATGACACCATCATCAAGAACAACAATAATAACTACAAGGGCAACAAAAAGGAATAAATAAGTAAATAAATATTTGAAACAATCTTAAAAAAACAAAAACAAAACTCTGCTTGTGGCACAGGGCCTGACTCAGAGCACATACTCCGCAGAAGAACGACTGAAGGAATGAATTATGCTTCTTGGCCAAGGCGCTGAGCAGAGCTGGGAACTGTTGGAAATCCCCCACAACCACCAAGAGACACAAGGGCTACAGCCTGAGGCCCTACAGGGCACAGGCTTGGGGTCCACAACCATCTGAATTTCCTGGCAGAGCTGAATGCCCAGGTTTGCTTGGTTTCAAATGTATGGCATGTATAGTTTTGGGGAGTGGTAGTATACATATAACATAATACACAGTGTAAAAAGAATTTACAATAAAACACATTAGCCTTTTTGCAGCCTGAGTCTACTCTCCCAGCTCCTTTTGCAAGCTGCTACCGTGACCTTGAGTGTCTGTGTGCTTCTCTGGAGCAAGCTTGCAAAGGGCAGCAAGTGACACACAGTGTTCAGCAATCTTCACTATTTTATTTAAGAAAGTGCTCTGGAAACCTTTCCTACTGATCCATCTAGAGGTGCCTTATTCTTTTTGATGGTTTCACAGTGTTCTGTTGTATAGGTATTTCATATTATTAGTCACTTCAGTGCTTCTTCTCTTTTGCTTTTATGAAGAACTAGAATGAAAAGTACACTGGGCCAGCAAGATAGCTCACTGGGGAGGGTTACTGCCTTGCTTTGCTCACAACCCATGTTCAAGACAGGCTCCTCCTGCACTGGCGGAAGCTTTGGTACTGTGGTTGGTGTCTGTTTTCTCTTTCTTTTAAATTTCTTGATTGGGGGATTAATGGTTTCTAGATGACAATAAAATACAGTAGTTTGTACATGCATGACATTTCCCAGTTTTCCATATAACGATTCAACCTTCACTAGGTCCTCCTCTGCCATCATGATCCAGGACCTGAACCCTCCCCCCACCCCAGAGTCTTTAACTTTGGTGCAGTACACCAACTCCAGTCCAACTTCTGCTTGGTCTTTTCCCTTCTGATATTGTTTTTCAACTTCTATCTACGAGTGAGATCATCCCATATTCATCCTTTTGTTTCTGACTTATCTCACTTAATATGATACCTTCAAGTTCCATCCAAGATGGAGTGAAAAAGGTGAATTCACCATTTTTAATAGCTGAGTAGTATTCCATACCACAACTTAATCAGTCACTCATCTGTTGTTGGACACCTGGGTTGCTTTCAAGTTTTGGCTAATACAGATTGTGCTGCTATGAACACAGGTATACACAAATCTTTTTGGATGGTTGTGTTTGGTTCCTTAGGATATATACGCAAGAGAGGAATTGCAGAGTCATAGGGTAGGTCCACTTCTAGCCTTCTGAGAGTTTTCCATACTGCTCTCCACAGGGGTTGGACCAATTGACATTCTGAGGTGTCTTTTCTTCTCTCCCTCTATTTCTGTCTCTCTTTCTATCTGGAAAAATCCAGCCTGGAGTGGTGAAAGTCCAGGGGATGACAAAATAATAATTAAAAAATAAATGAAAGAAAAATATTCATAGAGTTTACATTGATTTTACCAGCAAAGTGAGACTTGTTCAGTCCCTCATATTCCTAACAAACAGTAAGCTACCAACCTTTTTTTTTTTTTTTTTTAAAAAGATTTTATTTATTTATGAGAAAGATAGAAGGAGAGAGAGAAAGAACCAGAAATCAGACTGGTACATAGGCTGCTGGGGATTGAACTCAGGACTTTATGCTTGAGGGTCCAATGCTTTCTCCACTCTGCCACTTTCCAGGCCACTTAACCTTTTTTTTTTTAAATCATACTTTTTATTAGTGACTTACAATACTATAAGATAATGGGGATATAATTTCACACCACAATTCTGTGTTCTCACTTCCTTCCAGTAGTAGCTACTATAGTTCTCCGGAGGTCACAGATACAGTATATATATACTCTTTTCTTTTTGCTGTTGAAGCACTTATGTTTCGATTCTCTGTATTCTACCTATGAGTGAAATCATCTGGAAGTTGCTCATTATTTCCTTACCTGCTTCACTATGCAAAACCCTTCCGGGCCCATTCATTTTGCCCCAAAGGATACAATAGCTATCAACCTTTTTCATCATTACAAATATAACACATGTACTTCACAGGCAGTGAAGCAGGTCTGCAGGTGTCTGTCATTCTCTCCCCCTCTTTGTCTTCCCCTCTTCTCTCCATTTCTCTCTGTCCTATCCAACAACGAGGACATCAGTAACATTAATAACTACTACAATGAAACATCAAGGGCAACAAAAGGGGATAAATAAATAAAATAAATATTAAAAGAACAAATGTGACACATGAAAAATGAGATTTTTATGGTAGTCTAAAATTGCATTTCCTTTATTGTGACTAAGGTTGAACATTTTTACATGTGTAAAGGCAATTTGTACACTTTTCTGGGGTTTGCATATATTCTTTTTATTTTTTATTTTTTCCCCCTTTTACTATTTATTATTTGTGGGAATTCTTTGTATGTGGTAAGGCTGTTAGCCTTTGTTCTATGCTATCAGTTGCAAATAGTTTCCATTTTGTTGTTTTTATAAGTTCTTGTGAAAGGCTCCCAGCTTATCACATTCCTCGTTAGACTCCAGCTATTTGAAACTTGTCTTATCTCCTATGCAATTACTCCTAGGATTCCTAGTAACTTTCACTCCCACAATATAATTTATAGATGATCATCTCTGTGCTAGGTGAGAACTCACATTCCCATTTGTGTTGGCAGAGAATGGTTCTCCAGAGATCTTTGGTATTTCTGCACATCTTGCAACCTGGGGGCATGGACAACATTTTTTAAAAAGATGTACTTCCTTGTTAATCACACACACACACACACACACACACACACACACACACACACACACCATCATTCTAGTACTTGCAATACTAAGGCTAGTACTCCAACCTCATGCTGAGGTCCAATGTTTTATCAATTGCACCACCTCCCAGACCACACAGACCACTGTTATTCTGACCTGTCTTTGCAAGGATGGTCCCACGGTCATTTGCCTTAGAAGACAAATCCAACATCTTCCGCTTGTACTGAGCCATGGTTTTTATTCTTTATAAATATGATGCTTCCCTCCCTGGAGCTAAGATTTGCCCGTAACTCACGGTAAAATATAAGCTTTCCAAAGCTTAGTGTTCTTTAACTGTGACAGAAAACCTGTCATTTATGTAGCACCTGCCTGGATCAAAACTTTGTGTTGTCCTGAGAGGGACTAAGAGGAATGAATGAAAAAAAAAATGGGCAAGACTTCCTTTCTGGGCTTTTGAGTACTGAGGTTGTTGTTGTTGTTTCCTCTGACCCAGGGGTCTAAAACCGTGGCAGTTACCTTAATTGATGTACCTAAAGAGTACATCTCAGATTCTTACCTTTCTGATAATCCTGCAGTTGGCCAAAGTGAGGCTTTTCTTGCCCTGTTTACCCAAAGAGAAAGCAGCAACACTGAGTTTCTTGTTTCTCAATTCCAGTACACTTGCACAGTGGCCAGACTTCCTGTGGCTGATTTAGTTTTACCTTCCTCACTTTTGGGCTGGTGCTTCTCAAACTTCAGTGAGCCTCAGAATTACCTGGGGGTGGGGTGGGGGGAGGTGCTCATTGAAAATGCAAATTTATAACAAACAAAGGCTCAGAGTTTGGCTCAGTGACCCTGGAGTGAACCCCAAGAGTCAGAGGTATAAGCAAAGTTTCCAGGTCAACCAGTCTTGGGGGTAGGAGTGGGAGAGTAGGGGGAGGGAGAGGAAGGAGGGAGGGCCAGGGAGGGGGGATGGGGGATCTAAGGGTCACATGTGCATGTGGACACTTATTATGAAGTGGCTTCCCAAGGTCTGTGGGTTAAGCGACTTGACCAAAGGCACTGGGAGCAGGTGAAATCCTCGTTGAGGAGGGGTTTGAGTTTAGTCAAAGAGGCGCTCCTGTTCTTTGATCTTGCAGTGATGAGGCTGATTATGGGGGTGGCACAGGGAAGGAATGACCGGGGTACAGAGACACTCAGCTGTGACAGCAGCCCAGTTCCCAGCTCCAGGGTGCTGTTTGACTCATCTGACATTTTGCATGTGTTGCCTACTGACTCAACAACCATTGATGGCTTTTGCTTAAAAAAATAAATAAAAAAATAAAAAGGGAAAAAAATATCAAAACCAAAGCCCTTCTTTGTCTGCGTGTTGCTGGTTCTGTAGCTCCTATTCCTTGGGCACAGAAGTTAGTGCAGGGACCCAGTTAACTTCCTGGGTTGAAATCTCAGTGTTACCATGCTTCAAACTTTATTTATATTTAAGCTTCATTAAGCTTTATAAGGGAGGAAGAGAGGGAAAGGGAGAGGGAGAGGCAGAGGCAGAGGCAGAGGCAGAGGGAGAGGGAGAGGGAGAGGGAGAGGGAGAGGGAGAGGGAGAGAAGAAGGAGAAGGAGAAGGAGAAGGAGAAGAAGAAGAAGAAGAAGAAGAAGAAGAAGAAGAAGAGGAAGAAGAAGAAGGAGAAAAAGAAGGAGAAGAAGGAGAAGATTAAGAGAAGGGGAGGGGAGGGGAGGGGAGAGGAGAGAGAGCCAAGCACAGCTCTGTTCCAGCATAGGCACTGCTGGGCGTCAAACCTCACACATGTAATTCTTAGCTCTACTACTGAACCATCTCCCCAGCTGCAACTCATTAAGACTTTTATCTTAAGAAAGTTGTCCTCAGTTTTCTAGTCAGGATAGTGGGGGTAGCAACTGTATGGACCTCATGGAGGAGCTTTGATGATTTAAACAGGCTGGCACGTGCCCCCCTTTTTGAACAGAGTCAGTCCTAATGTAAGGCAGATCAAGACTTGTGGCTTGATTTTTATAGGATCCTAGTTACTGGAACTTCCCACCACCTGCCACCTCCAAGGTCTCGCTCCTTTTACTACTCACCGCAGTGCACTTGGGCTCTGTTTAAGGCCCCTCTTCCCCCAAGAGGCCCTCAGGCTTGCCCCAGGCCTTGCTCAAGGGGGATCTGAGCTCCAGTAGCCCTCCCTCCATGGCCCTTGAGCTCCAGTAGCCCTCCCTCCATGGCCCTTGTCTGACCTTGGTCTGCCACCTGCTCTTATGGCTACCTGGACTATTTACATCTGTCTCTTCTGTTATGTTTGCCTCTTTCTTTTCTGTGAACTTGGATCTTCCCCTGGGGGCTGGTAGCTTGGATTCAGAGCACCTACCTGCAGCCTTAGCCCAGCAGGAAAGCAGCTGCATAGCCATGCCTGTCTAGCCATGAGTCCTGTCTCAGTTTTGTACATCTACAAATAGCTGGGGCTGGGTGAAAGTGCTAGCTATTGAGCTTTGTGTTTGTCTTTTATATGAACAATTGTACTTTGCTTATTATTGCAGTTAACACTGCACTATACGATTACACAAGTTGTAGGTGTCTGCCATTAGAACTCAAAGTCTGTATTATTCTATGATCACCAAAAGTACAATTTATTCTCACTCCATCAGTTGACCCCGTTAATTTGTTTTGCTCAGCCTCTTTTCCCCTTCCCTTCCAGGGGATCTGGTCTTATAGTTTACATGTTTATTTTTATTTTTTTAGTTTGCTTTATTTCCCTGTATATCACACAATGAGTCAAAGCATTGTGACATATGTCTTTCTCTGTCAGGCTTATCTTACTAAACATAGTGCACTTAGGTTCATTAGTATTGCTGTGAATTGTAAGATTTCATCTTTATTTTTTTTTAAGAAAAGTTTATTCTATTTTATAGGACAGAGAGAAACTGAAAGGGAAAGGCAATGGAAAGTGAGAGAGGGGAGAGAGAGAGAGAGAGAGAGAGAGAGAGAGAGAGACTCCTGCAGCACTGTTTCACTGCTTGTGACGTTTTCCCCCTATAGGTGGAGACTGGGGGCTTGACCCTGGATCCTCATGCATGGTAACACATGCACTTAACCATGTGCACCACCATCTGACCCCGGATTTCATTTTTGTAACTGAGTACTACTGCACTGTATAATTACTATGCTTTGTTTCTTTCTTTTGCCATTTTTGTGTGTGATTAATAGTGGTTTATTAACAGTGGCTGCTCTGAGTAGCTCTGGAATGAGCATAGGTGTGCATGTATCTGTTCATGTGAGTGATCTGAGTGGCTTGGGAGATGGTTCACTGGCTAAAGGGCATGCTTTGTGTGCCTGAGACCCTGGATTGGAACCATATGCCCATGCGCTGCACGTGATAAGAAATATATATATATATTAAACATATATATATTTTTAATATATATATATATATTAAAAAGGAAACATTGACAAAACCATAGGATAAGAGGGTACAACTCCACACAATTCCCACCACCAGAACTCTGTATTCCATCTCCTCCCCTGATAGCTTTCCTATTCTTTAACCCTCTGGGAGTATGGACCCAAGGTCACTGTGGGATGCAGAAGGTGGAAGGTCTGGTGGTGAGGTGCTATCTCACTGCTGCTGTGGTTTGCATTTTCCTGACAGTGAGAGGATAGGTATCTTCCCATGTGCCTGTGGGCCACCTGTGTGTCTTCTTTGGATGAGTGTCTATTCAGGTTCGCAGATTATTTATTTATTTATTTTACCAAGGCTTTGTTTTTGTTGTTGAGTTTTATGAATTCTTTATATAATTTAGATACTAACCCTTTGTTGGATTCTTGATTTACAAACACCTATCACTCCGTGGTATGTCTTTTCATTTTGACAATGGTTTCTTTTGCTTTTTTAATTCGATGTGGTCCCATCTATTTCGTTTTGCTTCTGTTTCCCTTGCTGTCAGAGCTGAATCACCAAAGACATGTCTACGGCTATGGCTGATGTCTAGGAGCATGTTCCCTTACGCCTTTACCTTGTTTAGTTTGCTTCATTTCTCTGTGTACTACACAGGAGAGAAACCACAAAGTGCATGTGTATTTTCACCAGGCATACCTCCCCTCCCCGATAGGGTTTATCTGTGTTGTTATAAATGGAAGTATTATTTTATTTTATTTTATTTTTTGCCTCCAGGGTTATTGCTAGGGATTGGTGTCTGCACTATGAATCCACTGCTTATGGAGGCCATTTTTGTTGCCCTTGTTGTTGTTATTGATGTCATTGTTGTTGGATAGGACAGAGAGTAATGGAGAGAAGAGGGGAAGACAGGTAGGGGGAGAGAAAGAGAGATACCTGCAGACTTGCTTCACCACTTGTGAAGTGACACCCCTGCAGGTGGGGAGCTGGGGGCTCTAACTGGAATCTTTATGTCAGTCCTTGAGCTTTGTGCCATGTGTACTTAACCTACTGTGCTACTGCCTGACATCCCCCCCTTTGTTTTTTAACCAGAGCAATGCTCAGTCTGGTTTATGGGGGATTGAATCTGTGACTTTGGAGCCTCAGGCATTGGTGTCTCTTTGCATAGCCATTATGCTATGTACCCCACCTTCATCTTTCTTTATAGCCAAGTCATATTCTATTGTTCTTATCTATGTATTTAAAAAAAATTTATTTATTTATTTCCTTTTGTTGCCCTTGTTGTTTTATTATTGTTACTGATGTCATCATTGTTGGATAGGACAGAGAGAAATGGAGAGAGGAGAGGAAGACAGAGAGGGGGAGAGAAAGACAGACACCTGCAGACCTGCTTCACCACCTGTGAAGCGACTCCCCTGCAGGTGGGGAGCTGGGGGCTCGAACTGTTATTTATGCATTTCATGGTTTCACGTCTAAGTCTTTAATTCACTCTGAATTAATGTGTGTATATGGTATTAGATAATGGCCTAGTTTCATATATTGCATGTGGCTGACCAGTTTTCCTTTGTTATTGGGAGACTTTCCTTGCGCTATTGTATGTGCTTTGCTCCTTTGTCACGAAGAGTCAATCATGTATGTGTGGGTTTATTTCTTGGCTTTAAATCCTGTTTTATTGATTTAAATGTCTGTTTTTATTTTAATACTATATTGTTTTGGTTACTATAAGCTTGTAGTGTCATTTGAAGTCAGGGGATGTGACACTTCCACATTTGCTCCATTTTCTGTGGCTTGTTTTTGCTACTGAACTTCAAAAGAAGGAGAACCCTTAGCTTAAGCAACATCCCATACAAGTCTGGGGATGTAAAAACCAGTGAATGCAGAGCTGCTTTGTGTAAAGGATTACGAGCGTGAGTGTACACCTGTGCGTAAGTGAGGCCGTATGTATGTGTGACTGTGTGAATGTGGAGAGTATGAACATGTGGGCTATTGTATGAATGGAGAGCATGAGAGTGTGGGCATGGGTGTGTGTATGTGAGTGTGAGTCTGCTCAGCTCACACCTCTCTGCGGAGGACTCCACTGGCCAGACTTGGAAACCTCTAGACTGGGAGGTTTCTACCCACCCACCCTGCCAGTGTGTGAGTTTCTTCTAATTCCTCTTGTTAGACTTACAGCTGAATGCTTCTTTGAAGATTTGTTTATTTAGGGGTCAGATAGATAGCTCACTGGGCAAGGTGCCTGCCTTGTTATGCAGGTAGTCTGAACTCCAGAACCACATGGGAGGTGCTATGACACTGGGGAAATCTCTAGTGCATTCCTCACTCTTCATCTCTCTCCCTGTCTCTGTCTCTCTGAAGGAAAATGCGGTCCACCGTGGTGAGATTGCACCTGCATGACGTCTTGGCCACATACACTTTATTCATTATTGTTATGAAGGGGGAGGGGCAGGGTCAGTGGGTGATCAAACCTGGAATCTCAGACATGCAAGCCCTGTGCTCTACCACCAAGCTGTTTCCTTAACCCATTGGTGTTTCTTTATGATTGAGATGCAGGGGATTGGGAGATAGCTCGACTGGTTTGATTTTCATGTGTCTTACATGTGAGGTGCCAGGGCTTGGACTCAAGGTCCCACACAGGAACACTGCAGTGTGTGTGTGTGTTCTTTTTATTTAGGGTGGGATTTTAGAAAAAATGTAAAAGTTGGCCCTCAAGAGGTACAATAGCACATTGCTAGGCTCAGGACACACACACACACACACACACACACACACACACACACACACACATACATTAGAGAAGCGGATGAGAACTGAGTCAAAGGAGCCTGACTAAAATGATGAATTTAGGGGGTTTGATTTCCTACCCTCCTCCCTGAGCTCTGCCTCCTTTGTTCAGCAAGCTGAACCACAGATCTCTCTGGAAGGGCCTGTTTGAGTTGTGCCTGCTAGAGATGTTAGCAAACTGTTTACTCAGAGGTCTTTGGTGGCTGGTACCCCCTCCACACTGCATTCCACGAGAGGGGGCAGGGTCTCATGAGGAGAGGGTGGAGCCTTCTGGACATTGGGCTGCACCCCTGACTCCACACCCCTTGCTGTGCTGGCAGGGCTGGTGCACCCTGGTGAGGGTGGGAATGGCAAGCTACAGACAGACCCTGCTTTGAAAGGCAGTGAGGTATCCAAGGGACTAAAAAGGCGGGGGTCTCTGCTTAGTGTGTGTGTAGTAGGTCTGTTTCCCTTTGTCCATTGTCTACTGGTCAAATGCTCTTAAATGCTACTCCTGGGAGGGTGGGTCTTTGCTGCTGTCTCTCCAGGCAAAGGGCATCACCCTATGGGACTCCAGACCTGGGACAGGCTTGGGGAGTGGCGCACACCTATGCTGCCAGATTCGGGGAGCTCCCCTTGTCAGGAGATTTTTGGCCTAATTTTCTTCCTGATGACTACTCATCTTGCCAGAGCCAAAAGGGACTTCGTATTCTGTGTATTCTTCGTATTCTGTGTGGACTCAGCCCTGAGTCCAGCTGCTATAAAGAATGCCCCTCCCCCCCCCCCACAAGCAGAAGCTTTTCCCAAAGCCCAGCTCCCCTGACCCCTCCCCCCAGCCTACTGGGTTCTTTTTGCCTTGGATCCCGCCCCAGGTGAGTCAGAATAAACAAACACCCCTCCCCCATGACTCAATATGGGTGCTTTGTTCTCTGATGACAATCTGGAAGATGCAAGTTAGCCCTCATGTCTCTGGCCCAGCCCTCACTGTGGGCTCAGTGAGGCTGGTCCTCAGTGGACTTCTGTCTCCCCTCTGTCTCCTGCACCCCCTCTCCCCCCACACCGCCTAGGCATTGGCACCCACAGGCATGGGTGCAGCGGGTATTTGGTGACTAGAACCCGGGTAGAGCTGAATTCTGCCTCATGTCTTTCTGTAGCAGGTCTAGGAGAACTCCACAGGGGTGGTGACCACTGTCCTTTATGGAGGGTTAAGGGTGGGCAGACCAGTCCCCAGACTGTGGTGTAATGCCAGGCTCAACTCGGCATCTTTTTCCTTCCTTACTGCTCTACAGCTGCACCTGTAGGCTCAAAAAGCTTCCCACTTCAGGCTGAGTATCCCCAAATGCTCTCACCTCTTCTTGGAACACCATCAGCATCTCCAGCCTGGACACTAGAAGAGCCTCTAATGGGAGGGAGCTCCAGCCCAGTCTACCCTGGGCCAGTCTACTCTCCTTCCAGTGGACTTCCATTACTCTCAGCTAAGCCGGCTGCCTAAGGCTGAGTGTGTAGCCTTCCCCCCCCCCACACACACACATACTGTACTGCTGGGTGTTCCAGGAACAAGCAGAACTGGCTCTCCCCCAGGGCATTTCCTTCTTTCTTCACCCTGAAGGCTTCTCAGCCTCATTCAGGTCTCTAGCCTTCAAGGCCCTTCTCTGACCCCCTGCAACAGCCTCTCCTCAGAAAGGAGGGCAGAAAGTTGTGACTAGTCTGTTTTGCCAGCTCAAAGTCTAGAAGGTGCCTGCACACACAAGGTGGCCCATTGTTATTTGCTGTGTGGAAAAGTGTGTGGAAAAGTGGAAAAGTGCTTCTCCCTCTTCTTCCTCTTTTGGAGACAATCACAAAGGCACTTGCTAGAGCTGTGATTGGCTCTGGGGCTAGACAAAGTTGGGAAGCCCTAAATCTAGTTGGGGAGGCAGCTATGGCATGAGATGGCTGGATCCCAGGAGTTGTGATGGTGGGTGGGGAAAGCCACCTAGACTGAATCAGGGTGGACTTCTTGGAAGGGGTGACACCTAATCTGAGTACTGAAAAGGCAACTAGAATTGCTGGCATCCAGTCTAGGGAAAAGACCAGTGAGGAAGAAGGAAGATGCAGGCCTGAGGAAGGGTCTGGCCTCTCTCTGAGGGCAGGAAAGCACCCTAGTGGTCACAGGTCAGCCTCAGCTCAGTGAAAATGCATAAGAGATAAGAAGCAAGGAAGTCCTGCTTGGCTTCAAAGAAAACAATTTCTGCTCCCTGGGAGGGAGCATTGCAGGGATGAGGACTGGGAGGGATTGTGCAGAAGGCACCAGAAAGCTGCTGAGTTTGGAAAGGGAAAAGACACCCCTTCCTCCCTATCCCCCAGGAGTCTGGTTCCTGGGGGAGAAGAGAGTGGCTGCTCCCACTTCTGGGTGCTGCAAAACCATGGCAGTCACCAGGCTGAGCTCTTTCTCTCCTTCTGTGTCTGTCCCTTTCCTCCCCCTTCTCCATCGCCCACAACTTGGGTGGTGTAGGAGACTTGGGTGGTGTAGGCACCGGGCTCTGCAGGGGCTCAGGCTCAGGCTCAGGTTCAGGCAGAGAGCTCTGGCTCAATGGCTGGCCAGGCCCCTCCCTGTGTGAAGGAGACCCCAGGCCTGTAACAACACAGGCTGTTACTTTGTGAGGGAGGGGCAGCAGAGGGAGAGCTAGCCTAGGTTTCCCAGGGTGTGGAATGTGGCACCCTAAAGCTGACCTTCTCCCTCCCTTTCTCCAGGTCTCAGCTCCTTTCCCTGTTCTAGGATTGGTTTTAGTTCTGGTCAGGCTGGTTTTTCCTCCCCTGGGGGGAGTGGGGCTGAAGAGGAACTGGGGGCTATTCTGACTCATCCTGTCCTACCAATTCTGGTGTGTGTGTGTGTGTGTGTATACACACAGGGGGATGGGGTGAGGAGGCTGAGGATTGCTGGGGTGGAGGATGGCCCCAGCTCCCCTGTAAGACTTTGGTTGTGATGGGTCTGAGCAAGGCCTTACTAGGCACTAAGATTGACCAGCTTCCGGGCTATTTGTTACTGTCCATCCTCACAACTACGACTAAATCCAGATTTCCCCCTCTAATTCAAGAAGCCCCAAACTGCTTTCTTGACCCACCTCTCTCACCTTACTAACTCTCGTTCATGGAAACCACAGTAACTACTCCTTCCCTTCCTTCTCCTCCATCTTTGTGTGTGTGTGTGTGTGTGTGTGTGTGTGTGTGTAAACCTTTTGTTTACCTTCCTTATTTCTAGATGAGGAAAACCTGTAGATGCAAAAAGTAACAATGATGCTTATTGCTGCAGGAAGGAACTCACACCCCACCTGCATTTTCAGCCTAGAGAACAGGAAAAACCATACACATTACCCTCTAGACTGAAGAAGGGAAACCAGGAAAGAGCAGACAACTCAACAAGGTGCATATAACCACCATCTGGTTCCCTCATCTTTATAGAAGCTTCCTCCCTCTTTCCCTTTCTCTCTCTCTCTCTCTCTTTCTGGAGGTGATGGTGCCAGGACCCCATATATGAAGAGGACATGCACTCTAGCACTGAGCTATGCCCCTGCCCACAGCACTTTGTAGAGCGTGACAAGAGCACTACACTCTTAATTGACATGACTTTTGTTACCTCCAGGTGAAAGTCCAGGTTCTGGCTGAGCCTCCAGTTAGCTGCTCCACACCTCTTGCCTCGTCCCTGCCCTCCCTGGTTGAATTACCAAGCCATTCCCAATCTCTCAAGCCTCTGTTTTCTTTATGAATCACCCCTAGGTGCCTGGTCTGATAGTAGCTGCTTCCCTCTCAGCTCAAGGGTCATTCTCTCTCTGGGATGTCCATCTATATACTCCAGAAATGGCCACGCCCTCCTGTGCAGACACAATTTTAGCACCCATATGCTTGGTTGTTCTGACTGATTGGAGGCCTAATGCCTACTGGCTCAGTTGTTCCAGAATCATGACCCAGTGAGTGGCTACTGGCTCCAGCATCCCTCACACCACCCCCCCTCCACTCTAGTTATTCCAGAAAAGCTCTTCCTGTGTTCTGGTTGGCTGGCTGGCTGCTGGCTTCAGGCTCTGCTCTCCCTCCCTGTGCAGCCTCACCTCCATGGACACCACGGAGGCAGAGCCCTGCCACTGGCTGCTGAAAGAACACCCGTGTCTGCACCTGTGAGCTACTCCAGATGCTCTCAAACTTCCAGATCACTTGGCTTGCTCTTTAGTTGCTTTAATATTATTTATTTTATTTATGAGGGAGAGTGGATCTTATTTATTTATTGATGAGCGAGAGAGAGGGGACAAGGACATCACTTGTGGCAATGTAGTGTCTCATGCTTGAGAGTCTAGTTTTATCCACTGTGCCATTTTGTTTTGTTCAATAACTGGTTCTTTGCTATTTATGTGCCACATGCTTCATTCTGTTAAATTTCTTAAGGAAGGCATATATGACACAGTTTACTTAAATGTCTTCTTACTTGTGGATCATCTTTCTTCCTTCCCCAGTTGCCTCCTTCCTTTCTCCCTCCCTTCCTCCCTCCCTTTCTTCCTTCCTTCCTTTTGTCACTGTTTCAAAGAATGCAGCCAAGACCCATTTATCTGCCTCCTTGAACATATTGCTAAGAACTTCTTTGGAGAGAGTATTGAAAGAGTGGGACTGATGGCTTGTAGGATGTGAATTATTGTTTTTTTTTTAAGTGGAAGATACCAGCAAATTGCCTACACGGTGGCAGCTAGACTCAAGTTTTTGCCCAAGGCTTCCTAGATAGGAGGCAGGATCAGACTGCCATCCTAAAACCCTCTTAAGAGGACAGTTGTGGGGAGTCGGGCGGTAGCGCAGTGGGTTAAGCGCATGTGGCGCAAAACGCAAGGACCAGTGTAAGGATCCCAGTTCAACGCCCTCGGCTCCCCACCTGCAGGGAAGTCACTTCACAGGCGATGAAGCAGGTCTGCAGGTATCTCTCTTTCTCTCCCCCTCTCTGTCTTACCCTCCCCTCTCCATTTCTCTCTGTCCTATCCAACAATGAAGTTTAACAGTTTAAGTTTGACAGTTTAACAGGGAAGAGTTGCTCCAGTCTCCCCAGATGCCCCAGTGTGCTCTCTGTAGACACTGGCAGCCAGTGCTGGTCACATTCTTCTATTTTTTTTTGTTCCCGCTTGGAGGCCACAGGGTGCCCCAACTTCTGAGCTTCTCTGGGGTCTGTGGTAAGAATGCACTAGCCTCTGCTGGCCTTTCTGACAGCCCTCCTCTAGCCTCTGCCCTCCCAAACTCAAAGCCTCAGCTTCCTCGTCTCTGTTGTTAATTGCTATTTGCAAGCTTTAAAGCATTTGTGGACATCAGTTGCATCTCTTTTTATTTTATTTAAACATTTCATAACTGTCCTCTTTTTATTTATTTATTTATTTTATTATTAATTTTTAATATTTTTATTTATTTAGTCCCTTTTTGCTGCCCTTGTGTTGTTTTATTATTGTAGTTATTATTGTTGTCTGTCTTCGTTGTTGGATAGGACAGAGAGAAATGGAGAGGGGAGGATAAGACGGAGAGGGGGAGAGAGAGACACCTGCAGACCTGTTTCACCACCTGTGAAGCGACTCCCCTGCAAGTGGGGAGCTGAGGGCATTGAACTGGGATCCTTACACTGGTCCTTGGGTTTTGCGTCACATACGCTTAACCCACTGCACTACCGCCCGACTCCACATAACTGTCTTCTTAAGAGGGTTTTAGGAAGGAGCAAATTTTCCAATAGATGTTCAACATACTACACCGACTTCTAAGGATGAGTTTATAAACTTATAAGGGTGAGCTCATAAGCAGCATCTTGCTCCAAGTCTGGCAAATAAAGGTTGAGACTTGGCGCCTGTGCATTGGTGGGAGGGATAGATGAGCAAATCCTTTGAACATCTCCACCCCCCGCCCCCCAGTATTAAGGAAGGGCTGATGTCTAGAGAAGGGCCAGCAGTTGACAAAGACAAGGAAGTTCCTGAAGACTCATATGTCGGGCTAGCTTCGCAGGCGGGAGAGATGACCAGGGACTCATGGCTGAGTGGTACGCAGTTCATTTATTCATGTGGAATGCAGCTCAATCTAAGTGATCTCTAATCACAATCCTGTCCTTATATATCCTGAGGCGGAAGAGTCAGGTCCAAAGAGGATATACGGAGGATAGGAGGTGGGGAGAAGGAAAAAGCGTGCAAAACAGTGAGGATTAAACCAATGCCCTGGAGGCAGGGCGGTGCTTAGTTAACAGTGGTTATGTAAATAGAATACAGTGTTAAGCAGGGGGGATTAAACCAATGAAACAGAAGGGGTCTTAGAAGCAGAATTTAGAAGCAGACCAACACTCATACACATTGACTTTTCTTTCCTCCAACCTAGGAATTTTGCTCTGTTTATACACACTCCTCTGTGAGGCTGATCTTTGAACCTTGTTTGAAGGACCCACTGCCTGACCAAATATACAACTGTGTATCTATCCAAGCAGGGAGGATAATTTAGGGCCTCAGCAGGTGACACTATGGCTTTCCTGATTTGATGACTTTCGCTCTAAGAGGAAGGCAACAGGGACACCCCCAACCCCCTCCCTGCCTCAATTTGTGGGGAGAGGGACAGTATGGTTGGGGCTGGGTTCACTTGTGTAAACTTGACTAAGTTATTTATTTTCCTGATAAAGAACTTAACTTAAAGATCTTTAACTACCTTTATTTTCTTGTCCATAAAGTGGGAACTGTGATGCATAATCCCTGATTTAGTTGAGGCAATGTATACAGTTAATGCAGTGACTGGCATAGCAGCTATTGGATATCACCTTTGTTGTCATTGTCATGACCACTGTCTTTGCCATTATGGTTATTACACCATTTTATTCTACCAAAGAACTAGGGCTCTGACACTTAGCTTCTTTTCAGATGTCCCCAAATACTATGCCATTTTCTTAGGGATGAGGAAAGCTCCCCACACCATTTTATTCTACCAAAGAACTAGGGCTCTGACACTTAGCTTCTTTTCAGATGTCCCCAAATACTATGCCATTTTCTTAGGGATGAGGAAAGCTCCCCTACCTCTAACCTCTCTCTACTAGGCTTAGCAACCTGCTTTGTTTCAACCTTCTCTAATTTCTACTGCAGGTCCAAGCAGAGATGCAGGCAGCACTTAGCTTCAGGGCTTAGAAATGAAGCCCAGAAAAAGAAATCAATGAAACCAAGCTCTGCCTCAATTACCCATTCAACCTCAGGTAAGTCACTTTACCTCTCAGAGATATGTTGGATTGGAATGACTCTTCCTATGATATGTAAATTATTAATAGGTGTTTCCAGATGAGAGAGCTCATGGCAAGTATATTTGGAAAATGTTGATTAAACAAAGTGAAACAATGCCTTCAGTAATCATGTAAAGAAATAATGTATACAACAACATTATATAATATTGACATAATGGTTATAATGATGTGAATTTATTGTATGTTATTATTAAATTCATTGCTACATAATGAAGTTATATAATAAACTATTGTTGACATTGAGTGCTGATTATTTTGCAGACACTGTTTACAAGCACTGCTTTATTTAACTATTGAAACAACCTGATGAACCAGGCTGCCACTGTTGCTATTATTGATTTTTATTTATACAAGTGAAAGACTGGGTTTCTCAGTGCCTCCATTACTGTGCACAGTGAATCTCCGAAAAGAAGTTGGGATAGGCAGTGCTTCTGGTCTTAGCTCACAGGGGGATCCCATTTCCCAGAAGACCCTGGGGTACTGGGGATCCACAAAGGCTGAAGGAAGGCTAGGCCGGTTCCTCCCATCAGCTCCTTGTCATTCCTGACTCTGAAGATCTCATACCTTCAACTTGCAGGCCAGTGCCTGTGGAGGTAGTGAAGAGAGTCCTGGTGGTGGACAGTCTGCTCACTGAGTGGGAGCAGTAGCATGGCTCCTCTGTTCTGTCTCTGGGGAGGGCAGGTACCCTGACTGTTTTCTGGAGTCCCTGATGAACCAGGGAAGTAGTCTGGCCACACAGCACATGGTAGAACATGCCAGGAGTGGGAGCAGGGATTTTTCCCTGACCCCAGCCTGAAATGCAGGTTATGGCTGACATAATATTTGTGATATAAGGACCTAAAAGATTTGCTTTGGATCTGTGACTTCCTTAGGAGGGAGAGCAGAAGCTGTGACAGTCAGGGGCTCAGGTGATGGGCCTAGGGGTCGAGAGCCTGGGAGCCTGAATCTCACACTTCTTTTTTTTAAATTTAATTTTATTTCTATATTGAGGGATTAAGAGTTTATAGTCGACAGTAAAATACAACAGTTTGTACATGTATAACATTTCTACATAACAATGCAACCCCCACTATGAACCTCACACTTCGGACTAGATTTCCAGTCAGTCATCTGCCCTCTTGGAGTGCCTGCTTGTTTATTTGCAAAATTAACTGTACTGCTGTGAAGAGCCAGCAAGATGGGAAAAGGCTTTATTTTATTTTATTTTATTTTATTTTATTGCCACTAGGTTTATCTCTGGGGCTCGGTGTCAGCACTATGAATCTACTGCTCCTATGGCCGTCTTTTCTTCCCCTCCCCCATTTTATTTGATAGGACAGAGAGGAACTGAGGGAGGGGAGATAGAGAAGAAGAGAGAGACACCTACAGACCTGCTTCACTGCTTCATTGCTTGTAAAGCACCCTCCTCTGCAGGTAGGGAGTGGGGGCTCAAACCTGTGTCCTTGCACAAAGTAATGTGTACACTTAGCCAGGTGTGCCACTTCTTGGCATGGGGAAAAGGCTTTGTAAACTATCTTCTATGGCTGTGAGGGGTAAGAGGCTAATACTCTATGATGCTAAAATGTTCAGGGAGCTTTCATCTCCTTAATCTTTAGGGTTAGAACTGTGCTTTTCTAGTGATATGACCAATTTGGTGAACCAATGCCAACTGTCAAAGACCTAGACATCAGAACAGAAACTCTAAAATCTCAATCCTTGCCTCACTTTTGCTGGAAGTGGAAGGAGAAGTGTTGGGTGGGGTAGGTCAGGAAGAAAAATGAATCCTGAATGATTCCACATGTAGGTAGAACTTGGGATACAGAGTTAGAAAGGAAGAACACAGGATGAAACTTGAACTGAGGGTGGTATACTGCACCAAAGCAAGGGACTCTGGGGAGGGAGTGGCATAGGGAGTCTGAGGGGGAGAGGCTGGGAGGAGGACAAGAATATCTGTCAGTCACCTGTTATGCAGAACTGGGAAAGTGTACACATGTATAGAGACATGTGCTGTAATTAATTAAGCTCCCAGTAAAATAATAAAAAAAGAACTGTTTTTCTTTGTTTCTAAGACAAAGTTCCTTCCTTAGGCCAGAAAGAAAGGTTCCTGCTGGGACTTGGTGTTTGGCAACAATCTGGGCCATCTCCCCCTCCCCTAGTGTGCACAGGCCTCTTCCTGGGGCCAAATAAAGTGACTCACCTCAGACCAACCTGGTGGCTACAACCTGTGAGCAGGCGTGGCCTCACCTCCCTGCTTTCACAGCTGTCCTTGGGTCAGTTTCTTTTCCATTTATAGGTCTGATTCACTAGTTTAAACTGCCTCAGGCTGGCCTGCTCAGAGACTCAGGGCAGTTCCTAGTAGGTGGGGGGTCTCTCTGTGGCATTTGCTACCCTTCCTGTGTGAGTTGATTGCTGGAAGACAGTTTACTGGGGATCCCACTTTCAGAGATGGGGAATAAGTGACTTAAGTGACAACATACATAGAGAAAGGTTGAACTTTCACAGGGGAAACAGATCTAGAGAGGAGATCTGTTTCTGGAGCATCTCCCTATGCTCTCTCTAAAGGGTCCTGAGGCTGAGGGGCTGCCCTGCCATAAGGATGGGAAGGGAAAAAAAAGGGTGGGGGAAGAGGTGGGCAATCATGCAACTGGTTGAATGTACTTATTACTATCTGTAAACCCCTGGTTCCCATCTGTAGGAGGGAAGCTTCACAAGTGGTGAAGCAGTGTGCAGGTGTCTCACTTTATCTCGCCTTCTCTTCATCCTCCTCCTCTCTCATTTTTTCTCTGTCCTATTAAAAAAGAAAGATAAAGAACCATGAGAACAATGCCCTGCATTGTGACAGGGGCCCTGGCTCTGCAAAGCTATAAAGTAGCTGGGTAGGAGGTGGTGCAGTGGGTAAGGCATTGGATTCTCAAACATGAGGTTTGATGCTCTCAAGGAGGGGCCTCTCCTCCTCCTCTTCTTCCTCCTCCTCCTTTCTTTTTATAGAAATTCTGCACTTTGTGTGGGTATTTTGGAGATCCCTGTTTGCAATTCATTTATTCACCCAGGCATGGGTCAGGAATATTGGGCACGAAGACTTCAGACTCTGACTTCTTCCTGAGATATTCACAAGCTTGAGCTGAGAGGAAGTGTTAAATGTCTCAACAGCAAGTTAGATTCTGCATGGAACAGCTAAAGCACTTTAAAAAAATTGCTTGAGGGCCAGGGAGGTAACTCAATGCGTTAAAGCACAGGATTTATATGCCCGAGACCCCAGAGGTCCAACGTTCAACCACAGGCTCAACCACAGGCATCACCATAAGCCAGAGCTGAATGCTGAATTGGGGTTTTTTTCATAAAAAAACAAAGGAATCTTTAAAGAAATCTGCATTTAATGGAAACATGTGGGGGCTGGAAGGGTGTAGATTATCCAGGTTGGGGTGTGGAAGTGGAACCCCCTCAGTGGGGGTCGGGTTTTTGTTTGGGGCTGTCATTTCAAGGTGTCCTTTACAGTTCAAAGGAACTCTCCCTGCAGTTGCCCTAGGAAGCCTATTGTCACCCAGGGCACCAGGTAGCCACTACAGGGTGGGGCAGCTTTGTCTCTCCAAGACAGGGAAATGTGTAGCCCAGAGCACCTGCTCTGAGAGTCAGAGGCGGCCAGGACCTAATTAGGCCTGAGAGGCCCTAATTCCCAGTGGGCTGTAGGAGACTGGTGAATGGAGGTGGGAGTTCATTTTGATCACAAGGAAGGGACTGAGGACAAGTTTATGGAAGGGGATTCCTGACCCTGTGGACACAACAGGAGAGAACTTAATTCCTGGAAGGTGTGTGCGAGGGGGACATGTCTTAGTGGGGGAAAGTCAGACTGAGCATTTGGGAACTGCCTAAGGGTGTTCATGTGAGGAATTCGGGGAAGATCCTAATGAGTGTAATAGCGGGGTGTGAGCTTGGGTTTCCAGAGTGGGTAGGGGTGTGGCAGCCCTGAGGGTGGAAGCCTCTCTTGAGGGAGGGGGAGAGCTGGGGGCAGAGCCCGCGGGAACTGACCAATGGGGAGAAGGCCCGTATTTGCATTCAGGAGCTTGAAAATTCCTGGGGCATCAGATGTCTGCCCCACTCCGTCCCCATCCCTCCTCCTGCCTGCCGGGGTATAAAAGGCGCCAGGTGACCGCCTCACCACTCCTCCCGCCACTTGGACTCCGCTGGCCAGTGCTGCCCGCTGTCCGCTTCCTCCTTCGCTATGACTTCCTATAACTACCGCCAGTCCGCCACCTCGTCCTTCGGGGGCCTGGGCGGAGGCGCCCTGCGCTTCGGGGCGGGGGGCGCCTTCCGTGCGCCCAGCATCCACGGGGGCTCGGGCGGCCGCGGCGTGTCCATCTCGTCGGCGCGCTTCTTGTCCTCGTCCTCCTCGGGGGGCTACGGCGGCGGCGCCCTGCTCAGCTCCGACGGGCTGCTGGCCGGCAACGAGAAGATGACCATGCAGAACCTCAATGACCGCCTGGCCTCCTACCTGGACAAGGTGCGCGACCTGGAGACGGCCAATGGCGACCTGGAGGTGAAGATCCGCGACTGGTACCAGAAGCAGGGCCCCGGGCCGGCCCGCGACTACGATCACTACTTGAAGACCATCGAGGACCTGCGCGGCCAGGTGGGCGGCGGGGAAGTGCACCTGCTGCCGGAACCCTGCCCCGAGGGCCGGGGCGAGGCCAGGCGGCAGCTAGCTGGCGGTGGAGCCACCTCCTGGCTGGTGGGAGGATCCGGCCCGTTAGGACGTGGGAGGGACCTCAGGGTGGAGCCCAGAGAAAGGGACCGGTGAGGAGGGCCTGACAATGGGACAAGAAAGGGAGGCTCAGGTGGGACCTGGAACTCTGAGCGCCCAGGTGTGGGTGGGGTGCGAAGGCGAGAGCAGGACAGAGTTGGGGAAGGGGCTCAGAAGGAGCCGCAGGAGACTGGACAGGGCTATAGATAGCTCATATTCATCAGCCTTAGGGGCCTTTATTAGGACAACTCAAGAATTCCGCCTGGGAGGAACCTGGCACAGCTGGGGGTGGCCCCTCTGCATTCCTTCTCTCAGGCCTCTGAAGTCTGGTTTCCAGCGCTGGCTGGCTGGCGCCTCTTCTCTACCGAGGGGCGGGGCGGGGCGGGGACACTGGATTTTAGAGGAGCCCTAGGAAGAATGGGAGAGGCCAGTTGTGGCCCCTGGCCAGCTAAGGAAGGACAATTTGTGCAGAGACCCTGGCGTCCTTTGCTTGTGAAAACCTACTTACAGGTCCGATGAAGCAGCTGTGGACTGTCCTGTGTGGGTGGACAGCCTTGTGCTGGAGACTCAAGGTCCAGACACAGGCTCATAGAGTGAGGATGAGTGTGTGTGTGTCACACAACCAAGGGCCTGTAAAGGTGGGGCTTGGTCGGTCTCCTCCTACAGGGGAGTGTTGCTGCCCTTTTTTTTTTTTTTTAATTTTGATTGTTGTAGCTATTACTGTTGTTATTGATGTTGTCATTGGTGGATAGGACAGAGGGAAATGGAGAGAGGAGGGGAAGGCAGAGAGGGGGAGAGAAAGAGAGACACCCACAGACCTGCTTCACCGCCTGTGAAGCGACTCTCCTGTAGGTGGGGAGCCAGGGACTCGAACAGGGATCCTTATGCTGGTTCTTGTGCTTTGTGCCACCTGCGCTTAAACTGCTGCGCTGCCACTGGACTCCCTAGGAGAGGGTTGGAAAATAAGATATTTCTCAGAAGTCAGTCTGAGGAGACACAGTGTAGATCTCCAAATTTGAAGCTCCCACAGCACAGCCAGTCCCCAACCTGTACTGGGCAGGGTGCCTGGTTCCAAGACAAGGAGGAAAAGGTAGGTATGTAAATGACTACCCTGGACGGTGTTTTCACTATTATAAATTCGTGACCTACAATATGAAATTCATATATGGGGGCCGGGCGGTGGCACACCCAGTTATAATGAAGGACCCAAGTTCAAACCCTTGGCCCCTACCTGCAGGGGGAAAGTTTCATGAGCAGTGAAGCAGTGTCACAGGTCCCTTTTTATCTTTCCCTTTTTGTCTCCCTCTCCCTCCTTGATTTCTCAATCCACAAACAAATAAAACGAACATACAAACAAAAAAACCCAGAATGATAAATTAAAAAAAAAGGTTAAAAATTCATTTATTAGCTACCATCATCCATTGTCTCACATGCACATAAATTAGGCAGTAGTTTCTGGAAACAACTCTTACCCAACTGTGGACAGTCTTTCTGATATTTTATATTCAGTTCTATTTCTTTAAAATGATACACATCACCACCCTGTAGGAAGACAAGGGGTAACACAGAACCTACTTTTAAAAAAATGCTGAATCCAAGCACCTTAATCAATCATGTGCCCCTGGGTCAAAGAGGTCAGATGGAGGTGATTTGGAAGAGGGGTGCTGGGCTTCAGTACTCACCTCTGCTAAATAGGAGGACTTGCTGACTTGGCATGGAAGACAAGGTGCAGAGTGCTGGTACAAAGACAGATGTTCCACATGTGGACTCCCCTTCTCTGAAGGGAGAATGTGCTTTGAGTGTGTGTGTGTGGAGGGAGGATGCAGACCTCCCTGCATCCCTCCCTGCATCTGGGCTACTGAATGCTAGAGGCTTGAGACCCTTGGGCACAGATCTCAGAAACTTTCTCTGGTTACTCCCCCCCCCACCCCCCCCCACCCAATCTTAAACACACACAGCTTTCTAGTATGGTTTCTTCTGCTGCAATCACGGGCCGCCTGGACTGATTCTAACACTTCCCAGAGAGAAGCCATTAGGATCTCTGAGGGGAGCTAGCTAGAGTCTCTAAGGAGAGGGATAGACTCCTTTGCTGCTCTCTGTCCCCTGGGGAGAAGCAGGTGGGCTGTGTCAGCCTCTTGCCTCCTTCTCTTCATACAGATTCTGGATGCCACCATTGAGAACTCCAAGGTTGTCCTGCAGATTGACAATGCCCGCCTGGCTGCAGATGATTTCCGAACCAAGTGAGTCTCTGCTCTGGGGCAGAAACCAGGGCAGATGAGGAAGGACCACTCAGGCCCTTGTGGGGTTCAACACAGTGTGTGGGGGACATAGACTGTGTCCTCACACACTAGCAGGCTGGAGGCAGTTCTCCCTTCCCTCCTCCTCCCCCATAGCCTCCAGAGCCCTGGAGGTGAGAAAGTGCTCAGAAATGCAAAAGAAAGGTTGGCCTAACTTAACTATTTCTTCTGGAAGGTTTGAGACAGAGCAGGCCCTGCACATGAGCGTGGAGGCCGACATCAATGGCCTGCGCAGGGTGCTGGATGAGCTGACCCTGGCCAGAGCCGACCTAGAGATGCAGATTGAGGGACTGAAGGAGGAGCTGGCCTACTTGAAGAAGAACCATGAGGAGGTCAGTTTCAAGTCCTCCTGCCCGGGTCTCCCAGCTGAGCAGCTCTCCCCCAGAGTGGCCCTGGGGGTGGAGCTGCCTGCCAGTTTCCAGGCTTTCTCCCAGTACTGATTCCTGGGTCTGTACCTAAAACCATCCCCCCTGTGGCCAAGGGTCTGGGAAGTGACCTGGCCTGGGCCCAGCAGTCTCAACTCTGACATGCCCACCTCTGTTGGGTCTTTCTAGGAGATCAGTGCCCTGAGGGGCCAGGTGGGTGGCCAGGTCAGTGTGGAGGTGGATTCTGCTCCAGGCGTTGACCTTGCCAAGATCCTGAGTGACATGAGAAGCCAGTATGAGGTCATGGCTGAGAAGAACCGGAAGGATGTTGAAGCCTGGTTCGCCAGCCAGGTACGGAGAGGGCACAGGTGCCTTTGGGGCTGCGGTGGGGGTGAAGTGGCTTGATGCCCCCCTGGGGGCTAGATCAGACTCAGTGTTTTCCTTCCTCCCCTTCCTTTTCTATTGCAGACTGAGGAGCTGACCCGGGAGGTGGCAGGCCACACAGAGCAGCTGAAGATGAACAAAACGGAGGTCACCGACCTGCGGCGCACACTCCAGGGGCTGGAGATTGAGCAGCAGTCTCAGCTCAGCATGGTAGGAGCTTCTCGGTCCCAGGGAGGCACACTGTTGCCCTTGAGGCTTTGGGAAGCCTGAGCCTTGGCTCTGCCCATATGCTCTCTCTGGGCATGGGGCTCCACTGAGTTTCCTTCCCTGCCTCTGCCCTCAGAAAGCCGCCCTGGAAGGCACACTGGCGGAAACAGAAGCCCGCTATGGGGTCCAGCTGGCACAGATCCAGGCACTGATCAGCAGCATTGAGGCCCAGCTGAGTGATGTGCGCGCTGACACAGAGCGGCAGAACCTGGAGTACCAGCAGCTCATGGACATCAAATCACGGCTAGAGCATGAGATCGCCACCTATCGCAGCCTGCTGGAGGGCCAGGATGCCCTCTACAACAACCTGCCCACTGCCAAGGCCCTCTGAGCCCCCAGCCTCCTGGGAAGCTTGCCTTTCCCTGTAGAGGCGTATAGGGGCATGGGAGGGGAGGGACCCTTGGCCCCAGCTCTTCCCCTAAACTACCAATAAAACCTTATGACTGAAGGGAGGGAACGTTTGGGTGTTTTATTTGAGCCCATGGAGAAGGGCCAAGGTCTCAGTCCTGTTTAGATTTTATATGAACCAAAATATACTCTGTCCTGGATGAGGTTAGGGAGTGTACTTACCAGCCCCAACTTACCCATGTAAATTTCCACCTGCAGAAGTTTTCATGGCTCTTACCTGCTCCTTAAAACAAGCTTGTGCAATCAGCATTGCTCCTCTTCTATAGAGAGGTAAACTGAGGCTTCAGAGGTGAAGCAGTTTGCTGTGTGCACATTACTGTTCTAATAGATATGTAAAGGTGGGATTTGCAACTGCAGTTTTGACTTCAGGATTTAGTTCTCTTTTCTCTATACTTCCCTAAGAGTAAATTACATGTTTGCTGAGCAGCATTCTTGTGCTATTTCATCCCAAAATTCTTGAGAGGTTGTGTAAGTTGCAAGGAACAGTTTCAGAGAGGCTCAGTTACCTGTCCAAGGCCGTAGAGCCACTGCATGACAAAGCTGGGGCCAGAATATGGGTTTTCTGATTCTTAGCCCACCATATCAACAACCTGCACCCATCTCCTTGTGCCAGGTCCACACACGTGCTAGTCTGACTTCATGTGAGGTATAGTGCAGGGATCTCCTGGCTTGGATGTTACTGATACACTTCTCCACCTCATTGCAGGAGAAACTGAGATTTAAGGTCAGAGTCTGAATAAGGGGGCAGGCCTCTCAGCACAGGACAGAGCAGGTATGCTGTTGGTGTGTGTCAGTGTGCAGGTGCAAACACATTTACTCACTCCCTGCTCCCCTGAATAAGACCCTTACTCCCACTAGGCCTTGTCTGGGCCCGGAGCCTGGAACAGGACCTAGCTGTGACCCAGACCTCCCACACAGACCCCCAGACTGGCTTGCTCAGGGCCAGTCCTGGGGCTAGAGACTACAAGTCCCAGCTTCCTGGTACAAATGTGCCCTTGGGTGGGTATGGCCCTGCCCTGTGGTTTCTAGCTCCGCTGCCAAGAATAGAGGCCAATTAAAGGTAAATAAATTAGGGAGCCCCACTTCCACACGGGGGAGAGGCCCAGTAGATCTGATAAAGCTAAGGGTATTTGAGGGGGCAGTAGGCTGAGCCTGTGGGGGCAAGAGGTTCTCCTTTAGACAACTGGATATGTATCCAGTGCTGTGTCCATGGTCCTGCCATATCCCAGGCTAGTCCTGAAGGAAGCACTCTTTTCACCATTTTCCTGTGGGTTTTGGAGGGATTTATTTATTTTTCTTTTCCTTCCTTTCTTTGTTTCTTTGCTCCTTTCTTTATTTTCCTTCTTTTTAAAAATATTTATTCCCTTTTGTTGCCCTTGTCTTATTGTTGTAGTTATTATTGATGTCGTTGTTGTTGGATAGCACAGAGAGAAATGGAGAGAGGAGGGGAAGACAGAGGGAGAGAAAGATAGAGACTTTCAGACTAGCTTCACCGCTTGTGAAGCGACTCCCCTGCAGGTGGGGAGCTTGGGGTCTTGAACCGGGATCCTTCTGCCGGTCCTTGTGCTTTGTGCCACCTGCGCTTAACCCACTGCGCTACCGCCTGACTCCCTCTTTCTTTCTTTTTTTAATTTGTGACTGAATAGTAGGTTACAAGATTGTAAGATTACACCACACCCACCACCAGACTTCTGTGTCCCCACCATTGGAGGGGTTTATTATTATGGTCACATCATGGGCCTGTGAACCCAGAGCGCAACTCTCCCCTCAGCCTGTGGTCAGGAGCACCAATGTGTCTTCCTCTGAGCTGTTCTGCTCTGACCACCCCACCAGCACCCACAGTTCCCCTCACCCTCAGAGTCGGAGGGTGGACAGGCTGTAGGAGTCCAGAAGTCCCAGCTAGGACTTCCCAGAGAGGACCCTTTTTTGTTGATAAAAAGCCTCTGTTGTCAGAGTTAAAACTCTCTTGTGCCCTAGAGGCCCCTGGAATGTGGCTGTGGGGCAAGGTCTGAGCCAGCAGGTGTGGCAGGGGAACTGGGACTTAAGTCTGGGAGTGAGGAATAAAGGCTGCCTTTGTGTGAGTGTGGAGTGAGGGTAGAGGTAGGGGTGCTTTTCCTTTCACCCTGGGAACTAGATCTAGAGATAGACTGTAACAAGAGATGCTGGAATAGAGGAGAGAGAGGGAGAGAGAAAGAGGCCATTGAGGATACAGCTTTCTGTCATCATGTCTACTGCTTTTTGCAAAGCGTTTTCTCTGAGTCAGACTGGACAGGATTCTGTCCATTTTCCTGATTGGTAACTAAAGCTTCTGAGAGAGAAACCACAGCTCTCCACAGTCACTGAATGCCTGAGAAAGGAAGAACTCCCAGGTCAGCCTCTAGGCCTCAGGCCTTACATCCCATCTCTGGGGAAGGGGTGTGAATGGAGTTAATGTTCATGGAAGCCCTTCTTCTTATATGCCATCACTGTGCTCACTGTGGCCCCTAAGTTGGGTGTCAGCAATAATGGTCCAATTTTCTTTCTTTTTAGATGCACACAACATAGGCTTCACCTTCTTGACCATTTGAAGAGTCTGATCTAGCAGCATTGAAAGTATTCTCATTACTCTGCAGCCACCACCCCCATCTAGCCCTGTCACTGCTTGTCTTATGAAGCTAAAACTCTATTTATTGGACAACTCCCTGTCCCAGTCCTTGGTCACTGCCATCACACTTTCTGTCTTCAGGATTTTGACTGCTCTATGTATTCTCATTTAAGTGGAAAAAAAATTGGATCAGTTACAACTATTTATTTATTTATTTTAAAAATATTTATTTATTCCCTTTTGTTGCCCTTGTTGTTTTATTGTTGTAGTTGTTGTTGTTACTGATGTTGTTGTTGTTGGATAGGACAGAGAGAAGTGGAGAGAGGAGGGGAAGACAGAGAGGAGGAGAGAAAGATAGACACCTGCACCTGTGAAGCGACTCCCCTGCAGGTGGGGAGCCAGGGGCTTGAATCGGGATCCTTATGCCGGTCCTTGCACTCCGCCACCTGCGCTTAACCTGCTGTACTACCGCCTGACATCCTTATTTATTTATTTATTTTAGCTGTTTTGGTGAACATTTTTATTAGTGATCTAATAATGGTTTACAAGATTATGAAATTACAGGGCTACAGTTCCACACTGCACCTATTACCAAAGTTCTGTGCCTTTCTCACCCCCTTGACAACATTACACTTGTCACAAAGTCTTAGAGGCATAGCTGGTTACTGTGTATTTCCTTCCTTATCTTTCCTTTTGCTTTCCTTTCCCTTCCTCCTCCCTGCCTTCCCCTTCTTCCCTCCCTCCCTCCCTCCCTCTCTCTCTTCCTCCCTTCCTTCCTCCTTCTTTCCTTCTTTCTTTCTTTCTTTCTTTCTTTCTTTCTTTCTCTCTCTCTCTCTCTCTCTCTCTCTCTCTCTCTCTCTTTCTTTCTTTCTTTCTTTCTTTCTTCTGTGTTTCAATTTTTTAGATTCCATATCTCTGAGCCAAGCCATCTGGTAGGTGTCTTTCACTAAGCATAGTCACCTCCAGTTCCATCTACTTTGTTCCAAAGGATACAATATTATCTTTCTAAATTGCAGACTAGTATTTCATTGAATAAAGGCCTCATATCCCCCCTACCACCATAACTTCTTTATCCAGTCATCTGGTGATGAGCATGTAGACTGCTTCCCCTCTGCCTATTGTGCACATGCAAAATGGCTCATTTTAAAGTTGGGAACCTGGCTCAGAAATGTTGAATCAGAGCAATGGTCGAGTCCATCCTAGGCTTTCCCCACCGGGATGCATACCCCCATCCTAAGCAGAGAAAGACAGCAAGCACTGTGGACAGTCTGTCTGTCAGCAGTGGGCCAAGGATGGAAACCGATAGCACATTTGGATAGCTGCCCAATGATGGGGGGTGCAGCCTGGGCAGAGATTAGTAGAGCTCCCTCCCTGACTGCAGCCAGCCTTACCAGCCTGGTGCTAGTGTACTGGCCCCTGAGTCCCACCCAGAGCTATTTAGACTGAAAGCAGGGATTTGTGACATGGCGCTGCTGCCTCCACCATGGACTGGAGACTGGAGGGAGACTACTTCAAGAGGCTGTTGGAGCAGAGTGTGAGTACAAAAGAGGGGCTGGCTGGGGTCCAGCCCTCCCTCACCCCAGGGTGACTGCGTGTGATTGTTCACGTGTTAGTTGCTGGGGCCCTTCTGTCTGCAGAGGTTTTAATGAGCTATGGCTGATCTGACTTTGATTATTTTTCTTTCAGAGGAAAAGACAATATTCTCCCACCCACGAGACAATACAGCACTGTCTAGATCCAGCCCTGGGAGATCAGAGTGGCTGTGATGCTGGATGAGGAGAAGCTCATCCCAACCTAACCAGCACTCAGGTGCAGGGATCTGGGGTCTCTGGGCAGGGGACCACTTTTTATGTCTTCTGCTTGAGGTGTGGGGCAGGGTTGTCAGTAGATTTACTTGAATCCTGGCAATGTCCCTTACTGGCTGTGCCAACTTGCATAAATTACTTACCCTCTCTGAGCACAGTTTTAATCCCTCTGAAACAGAGGTGGTGGAGGGGCTGGGTGGTAGTGCACTGGGTTAAGCACACATAGTACAAAGTGTAAAGTCCTGGAAAGGATTCCAGTTCGAGCTCCTGGCTCCCCCATCTGCAGGTATCTTTCTGTCTCTCTCCCTTTCTATCTTCCCTTCCTCTTTGAATTTCTTTCTGTCTCATCAAAAAAAAAAATCAAATAAATGGCCGCCAGGAGAAGTGGATTTGTATTGCAGGCACTGAGCCCCAGAGATAACACTGGAGACAACAAAACAAAACAGACAAAAAAAAAAAAAAATCCAAAAAACAGATCATCCTCTGCATGAGGAGGGCTAGAGGAAATGGGTGCAAAAGTGCTTTGTAAACCATGAAATGTATGGTGGAAGTGGGAAATTGCTGTTATCACACCAATAATAGCAATAATAGCATTACCTAAGCAGGTGTCAGCTCTAAAAGGACATGGTCAAGAAAAGCAACTCATATGGTGTGCTTTGATGCCCTGGGACTGAAGTCCCTCCTCATTTCTCTTGGTGAGGGACCCTGTATGCACCCCGCCTCTCAAGTCCCTAAGGAAATGGGGAATCAGGTTGGAGGCTCTTAGACTGCAGGGATTCCCTGGGAGAGCAGAGTCCCATTGTAATGGGCTCACAAGCAGTAATGAACAGGGGCAGGATTTGAACCCCTAGATCAGGAGACTTTGCAGCTCACTCCTGCTCACCTCCCAGCCTCTGGCTCTCTCTGAGCCCTGGAGTCAGGGTCAGTGGGCTAGGAATACATCTCTGGAAATCTGTTCCCTGAGCTCTAGGGCAGAGGAGAGGGCTCTTCTGAATTTTCAACTCTGGTCTAGCAGCCTGCTGTGGGAGGGGCTGCCTTGGTCTAAGCATCTTTCAGTCTGTCAGCCAGGCCTCTCTAGCTTCTTCCTCCTCAGCCCTGCAGTGCCCTACAAAACACATGGGGTTTAATTTGGTGCTGTCATGCATCAACTTGCCTCTGCAGAGATAGAGAGAGCAGGGGCTTCCTGGAACTTGCTCCTGTCTTATCTGCAGAGGTTTGTCTCAACATGAACCAGGAGCAAGCAAAGGTTTGGTGACATGTGCAGCTGGCAGGTGGCAAGACTATTAATCAGCCCCTTGCCAGCCTGGAGCCTGATGGTTTTTGGGAGAGAGTGCCAGCTCAGTGGGGCTGGAGATCTGAGGGTTGGGGGCTGGAGGAGCCAGGGAGATAGGAGAGGCTGCAGGCAAGGGAGGGGAGGAAGGCGGGGAGAGAAAAATTTAGTTAGACATCAGGGTGACAGATGCTGGTCCCTCTGGTCATATCAGCTGGGATTTTATTTAAGACCCCTTTCCTGACCTGGGTCTGTTCCTTTGCACCTTTGTCTACCCAGCCCCAGAAGCTACTGCTTTGCAGAAGTCACAGAGAGGCTCACTTGTAGGTTCTTAGATCTGACAAAAGGGAACAGCTATGGGAAGTGAGGGGGACTGGCTGCCTGGGGGCTTGAGACTTGGGGCTGGGTGCAGCTGCCACAGGACCTTGCTCCCTGCCTGCCACTTCCCGTGTTCATCCAGAGTGCAGAGATGAACCTGAAATCCAAGTGTTAAAATTATGGCCCGGGGCAAAGCACTGTTCATTCTGAATCGCCTCTTTTGTTGCATTAAAAAAAGAAGAAAAACTCCACACTAACAGCTTTAAGGTGTTCAGGCAGCTGTGCTTGTCAGGAATGCAGAGGGAGTTGGCTTCCCTTTGGGGGAGGAGACAGATCACACAACACCTTCTGAGGGGTATATATAAGGTGCCTGGCTCTGGTGTCTGCCAGTCCACAGTTCCTGTCTTCTTCCAGCATTGCCCATCTTCCCGGGAGCCCACCTGCTGCCTGGCCATGAGCACCTCGTTTCTGCAGACTTCGTCTTCTACCTTTGGGGGTGGCTCGACCCGGGGCGCCTCCCTCCTAGCCGGAGGAGGGGGCTTTGGAGGCAGGAGTGTCAGCGGGGGTGGTGGAAGCCGCAGCATCTCTGCTTCCTCTGCTAGGTTTGTTTCTTCAGGGTTGGGAGGGGGCCATGGGGGTGGCATGAGCTGCAGCTTTGGTGGTGGGGCAGGTGGTGGCTTTGGGGGTGGTTATGGAGGTGGCCTTGGAGGTGGCTTTGGTGGGGGCTTTGGCAGTGGCTTTGGTGACTTTGGTGGTGGCGATGGTGGCCTCCTCTCTGGCAATGAGAAGATCACCATGCAGAACCTCAACGACCGCCTGGCCTCCTACCTGGACAAGGTGCGTGCCCTGGAGGAGGCCAACGCCGACCTGGAGGTGAAGATCCGTGACTGGTACCAGAAGCAGAGCCCCTCCAGCCCTGAGCGTGACTACAGCCACTACTACAAGACCATCGAAGAGTTGAGGGACAAGGTGAGATCTTGGGTGTCAAGGAGGGGAGCAGGTGGCAGGGATCCTGTGTGTCCCTCTTGTCAGTAGTCCTGCTGCTTGAGGGAATCCTTTCCTGTCCAGGCAGTGGCTATCAGTGCATAACTGTTCATCTTGGGACGGGGGAAATACTTTCCAGGTGTGGATGCTGGTGTACACCTGCTCAACACAGCAATGCTGGTGGGTGTTGGGAATGAGGACAGAGAGGAGGTGGGTCAGTTCCACATACCCTGCTAGGCCCTGCCCGAGTATCTCTTCACTTCTTCCTTAAGACCAGTAAGTGGGCTGGTTATGCAAACATAGTGGTTATGCAAAAGACTTTTTGTGCGTGATCCTACAAAGTCACAGGTTCAATCCTCAGCACCACCATAAGTTAGAGTTGAGCGGTGTTCTGAACTTTCTTTCTCTCAAAAAAAAAAAAAGTAGTGAGAGAAATTTTAGAGTCCTGAATGCCAGCACCTCCTAGACCCCTCTTTGCAGGCGTCTTTGGGGCCACAAGCACTGCTGGGATTTAGGAGAGCAAAGCTCTGCTGCTCACTCACTCACTTTCCTTACACAATACTCCTTTTCCTTACACAATGCTCCTTTTTCCTGCACAATGCTCCTTGCCAGGACCCCACTAGTGGGGGCTTCTGCAGACACCTGACCTTGTCATGGGTGCAGGGGAACAGTGAGCCTGAGCACAGGGGAAGTTGGCAGGGTATTCAGAGACACTCATCCCCATCCCACCCCACTCCTCCCCAGGAGACCCCCCACAGGGGATTCCAGGTGACTCTGATCTCTCATGTCCTGGACACAGGTCATGTGTCCAGGTGGCCTGGGGTTCATCGATGCAGCAGGTGTTCATAGCGATGTTGGACTTACCTGGGAGGCCCAAAGTGGCGGAGGGAAAAATGATGAGAGGCCCCACCTCAGGCTTAGGCTGCAGAGAGGGAAGAGGGAGGAGTCCTCAAGCTAGCATCCTTCTATCTCCTGCAGATCCTGGCAGCCTCCATTGACAACTCTCGAGTCATCCTGGAGATAGACAATGCCCGGCTGGCTGCAGATGACTTCAGGCTCAAGTGCGCCCCAGCTGCCTCCCCTTCTCCCCTTCCCCTTTGGCCTTTCTCAGCCTTCCCCATCTCAAGCAGCTCAACCCCCCCATCCTTCCTTACTTTGGGCTCCTTCTTTCTCCCAGGTATGAGAATGAGCTGGCCCTGCGCCAGAGCGTGGAGGCTGACACCAACGGCCTGCGCAGGGTGCTGGATGAGCTGACCCTGGCCAGGACGGACTTGGAGATGCAGATTGAGAGCCTGAACGAGGAGCTGGCCTACATGAAGAAGAACCACGAGGAGGTGGGGGCTAGTGGAGTGGGCTTATGACATTTCTTTATAGTTGGCTGAAGGGCTTAGTGTCCCAGAAACATACCTCTCATATCCCTCCTCACCACCCCCTAAACAAAACAAAACAAACAAAAACAGATGCAGCTTCTCTGACCCATAGCCAGCCAGTTCCATTTGCTTCATGAGCTCACAGGAGGACCCTAGTGCTTTGAGCTCTTTCCTCTGAAGACCTAGAGAGGCAGAGAGAGCCTCAAAGCTGAGGGTCCCATGCAATCAGGTCTGTTCATGGGCAGTGGGAAACAGGCCTGGGGTGGCTGCTAGGCCAAGTTCATGCACACAGTAAGGTAGAGAGGGAGCTGAGATGGGCACGTGGGACCTCTCTTATCCACCTTCTGCCCCTGAATGGGCCCCACCTTCCCCATAGGAGATGAAGGAGTTCACCAACCAGGTGGCAGGCCAGGTCAACGTGGAGATGGATGCAGCTCCAGGAGTGGACCTGACCCGAGTGCTGGCCGAGATGAGGGAGCAGTACGAGGCCATAGCAGAGAAGAACCGACGGGATGCTGAGGCCTGGTTCTTCAGCAAGGTGGGCCCGACCACCTCCCACCCACCCTGGCTCATCACCCCCACTCCATATCTCTTGGAGTCCCCCTGGGGCTCAGTGCTCTTGTGAATGATCTACAGACAGAGGAGCTGAACAAGGAGGTGGCCTCCAATACTGAGATGATCCAGACCAGCAAGACTGAGATCACAGACCTGAGACGCACACTGCAAGGGCTGGAGATCGAGCTGCAGTCCCAGCTCAGCATGGTAGGCACACCTTTGGCTCCCCTCACTCAACCCTCACTGCTCCAGCCCTCCCAGGCCTTGAGGTTCCCAAGCATGCTCCTAGGAGGGTCCCTGTCCTCCACCCCACCCCCGCCCCCAGGTCTCTGGTAGTTTCCTTTCCAGTCTGATCCATCCATCACCTCCGTGCAGAAAGCCGGCCTGGAGACCTCGCTGGCAGAGACGGAGTGCCGCTACGCCATGCAGCTGCAGCAGATCCAAGGGATCATCAGCAGTATCGAGGCCCAGCTGAGCGAGCTCCGCAGTGAGATGGAGTGCCAGAACCAGGAGTACAAGATGCTGCTGGACATCAAGACGCGGCTGGAGCAGGAGATCGCCACCTATCGCAGCCTGCTGGAGGGCCAGGACGCCAGGTGGGGCAGCGGGGGAGCCCTGGTGGGAGCCCGGGTGGACAGTCACCTGAAGGGGACAGCAGTGGGACAGTGAGGAGAGTACTGAGTAACAGGAGTCATAGGCTCTGGATGCTGTGTCAGAGTTGGAGCTGCCACTCCTTTGGATCCCTGTAGAGAACGTCTGCAAAGTGGCTGCCGACCCCAACTGTCAGGATGTTCTAACTTGTGGGGGTGCTGGTGGGGGGTGGGTGAACCAGAAAGGACTGCTTAGCTATCCGTTGGGGCTTCCTTGGGAATACCCAGGCTCATATCTGCTGCCCTTTGCTCATATCTGCTTCTCTATCTCTTTCAGGATGGCTGGCATCACCACCAGGGAAGGTAAGAAGGGCTAGCTGGTCCCATGTGAGTGGGAGAGGGATGTTTTTGAAGTCACCATTCTCCTTGGGATGGGAAGAGAGAGACCAAGCATTCCAGTCCAGACCTCTTCCACAGTGGGTCCCTCTAGCATCCTCGGGAGAGGTGGGTCTGAGGGCTGATTGAGAACCTTCCCAGGATACAACAAGCTTAGTCCAGGGCAGAGCTCTCCAGGCACTCAGGATAAGATACCCAAGTCACTCCCTGTTGTTGTGCAGCTTGATAACCTGAACATTACTACTCACTTTGGGGCATCCCTGCTGCAGCCACTGTCCTTCTCCCATGAGTGACTTAATACCAGGCCTCCTGGCAGCTTGAGAGATTGGGTAGTGGCCACCAGCAGGGGTGTGGTGCTGTGCAGTTCTCCTGGTGCTCAGTCCAGCTTCTGGTCACCCTGAGAGGGAGGGGAGATGGGGAGGTCCCCCTTTTCTCACACATAAACACACACACATTATCTCTCTCTCTAGCCTCACTGGGAGGCGATGGAGGCAAAGTCCGTATCAACGTGGAGGAAACCATGGATGGAAAGGTGGTTTCTTCCCACAAGAGGGAAGTTTGAGCACCCCCATGCTGCAGAGACATCTTTCTCCACCTCTCCCTTCTGGGCCTAAGGGAGCACTAGCTGGAACCTGGAAAAGCAACCCCACCCCCGGCCTGTAGAGGGCACAGCTCCAGAGGGCCCCTGGTCAGCTAATTTTGTGCTTTGCATGCTCTACCCCCCTTCCCCTTCAACCCTTCCTGCTGGCTTTAGAGCAGGGAGACTGGAGGAGCAGCTCATCTGTGCCCTGTCTGTCCAAGCAATAAAGACTTTCCTTTCCTTTTGCAAATCTCCCTGGTCATATGTCCAGTTCTTCTTGTTGGAGGTCTCTGAGGAGGTCCAGGGCCTGCATACTGATATTTCCTCGATTCTGGGTTCTTCCTGAATGGTCAGGATTTCTTTTCTAGGGTGTTTGGGGGTCAGGGGCAAACCTAAGCTGTCCTGGTGTCTTGCTCTTTTGGTTTATCCTTAGAGCAATGCTGGGGGCAGGATCTCCCCAGGGTAATTTGGAACACTGAGAGTGGGCCTTGCAGTGGGCTAGGGATTTTCTTTTTCTTTTTTAATTTCTTTATTGGGGGATTAATGGTTTACAGTCAACAGTAAAATACAATAGTTTGTACATGCATAACATTTCCATATAACAATATAACCCCCACTAGGTCCTCCTTCTGCCATCATGTTTCAGGACCTGAACCCCCCCTCCCCACCCCAGAGTCTTTTACTTTGGTGCAGTACACAAAGTCCAGTTCAAGTTCTGTTTAAAGTTTTCCCTTCTGATCTTGTTTTTCAACTTCTGCCTATGAATGAGATCATCCCACATTCATCCTTTTGTTTCTGACTTATCTCACTTAACATGATATCTTTGAGCTGCATTCAAGATGGGGTAAGGAAGGTGAATTCACTATGAATCTGAGTCTTTGGAGCCTCAGGGATAAGAGTTTCTTTGCATAACCATTATGCCATATAGCCCTGTTCACATTTCTCAGTTTTTAAAAAAAATTTTTAATTATTTTTATTGGATAGAAACAGCCAGAAATTGAGAGGGAAGGGGTGATAGAGAGGGAAAGAGACAGAGAGACACCTGCAGCTCTGCCTCACCACTCGTGAAGCTTTCCCCCTGCAGGTAGGGACCCGGGGCCCGAACCTGGGTCCTTATGCACTGTAATGTGCACTCAACCAGGTGCGCTACCACCTGGCCCTTTCAGTTTTTCACATAACAATTCAACCCCCTTCTAGGTCTTCCTCTGACATCATATTCCAGGACCTGAAAACCCCCACCCCACCCCAGAATCCTTTACTTTGGTGCAATACACCAGACCCATGGATGAAGTATTATCTGAAGGACTGAATGACTGGCTATAGGGCGTGCACTTGCTCACCATGTGCTAGGCACACCTACCCCATCTCCTTTCATACTCACAGAGGGGACAGGGGGTGCAGCTGACCAGGGTTCACTGTTCTGGCCTTAGATAGGAGGAAGGGAGATGAGCCATGGTGGCTGCAGGAGTGGCTAGTAACAGCAGGGACTAGACTCCACATCTGTCTGACTCCAAGCTCCGGTCTTGTTTTAAGACCTGAGACCTTGGCTCTTCACAGCTCATTGCCAGAGTACTCATTCCCCCCTCCCCCCCACTGCCGCTGCCCTGCCATCTTGCTTCAACCTTTACCACATATACCCCTCAAACCTCTCCTCCTTTCTAGCCAGGCAGGGAGGGAAGGATACTAGCTCTAGGAAGCCTTTCCTGATTTTCCCAAGCTTATGTCTGAGATATATCAACTGATGTTGTTCTCTTGGTTCAAATCCCAATGCTCAAACATCTCCAGTTCCTCTATCTTTGGGCTCATTTGTGGTGGAGCTCACAGACAACTGATTTATTACTTCTGGTTTGGGGCTGGTTTTTCTGGGCTTTTTAGCCATGAACAGAGGGCAGGGAATGAGGAACAGAATGACTCCGGGTGTTATGGTCACACTAGCTCAAGTGCAGGGGGTAGGGAATGGAGCTGAGGAGGGGAAGGAAAAACCTGTTTTCAAAATTTTAAATTATAGTTATTTATTGGATAAAAACAGGCTGAAATTGAGAGGGAAGGGGTGGTAGAGAGGGAGGGAGAGAGAAAAAGGAACACCTACAACACTGCTTTATCATTTGCAAAGCTTTGTCCATCGGTGGGGACTGGGGGTTCCAGCCTGGGTCTTTACGCATCGTAATATGTGCATTCAGCCAGATTGCACCAGCACCTGGCCCCCGAGAACCCATTCGGAAATCTTGCTGGGAAGAGCAGGTTGAGGCATTCCACTCTGGAGCAGCGGCAGATTATTTGAGGGAAGAACCAGCCCTTCCTCCCCCTGCCTTCTCTACTGCTGTGGGTCTCACTGGGTGAAACTCCTAGCCAGCAGGCTTGATCAGAGAGAGGGCAGCATCTGTTCTTTTTAAGTGGAGAGTTCATCTAGCATATGTCTTCTGAACATGTACTGAGGTTAGACTTTGCTGGAGCTAGAGGAAGGAAAGGTAACTTTATATAATGTGTTATATTAAGTTATATTAACATATATTTATATAGCTAACTATAGATATTTCTTTATTACCAATGCACTGATCAGTTATGGCTTATGGTGGTACTGGGATTGAGCCTATGGGCTTTGGTGTCTCAGGTATGAAAATGTGTTGTGTAAACCACTATGCTATTTACTCAGCAGGAATGGGCATTTATTAAGTGTGTATAGTACATCAGGCTCTGGGCAGGGTGTCTCATTTTCTCTCGCTGCAGCCTTCAGGGACAATGTTCAGTAGAGGAAACAGACTCAAGGAAGTTTACTAATTTGAATGAAAACACAAAATTGAGAACAGTGATACTGTGTCCGATTCCAAGCCCTTTTTTTTCCCTGATGTCATGAGAGTAATGGAAGCTGGGAGCACTTTTCTTAAGAGGTATGCTAATCTGAAACCCAGTTTTTTTTAAGAGTCAAAAAGTTAATTATTATCTATACATGCATATAGAAAGAGACAGAGAATGGGTTAGAGACCAGAATATTGCTCTGTCATTTGAAGTAGCCCTGGGGATCAAACCTGAGACCTCAGTCCTGCAAGGCATACCTCCTATAGCTTAGCTATCTTCCCAGCCTGAAACCTCATTTGAAAAAAAGATTTCCTTATTTATGTATTAAAGAGAGAGGGAGGGAGGGTGAGAGAGAGAGAGAGAGAGAGAGAGAGAGAGAGAGAGAGAGATAGATCTCTACTTTGGCATATATACAGCTGGGGCTTGAACAACAGACCTCACATTTGCAGGACCTGTGCTCTACTGCAGAACCAAATCCCCAACCACTAAAGCCCATTTATTCTGTAAATTACCACACAGCTGTTCCAGTTGGAACTGCAGCTTTGGTCTTATATGCTGTGATTTAAACTCACACTGAGCTGGAGAGATCGCATAGTAGTTTACCTTCGTGCCTGAGGCTCCAAAGTCTTAGGTTCAATCCTGGCACTACCATAAACCAGAGTTGACCAATGCTATAGTCAAAAGAGTAATAATAATAATAATAATAAATAATAATAAGTACATTTAAACGCATGCTGAAGTCAAAGCACCAGTTGCTATGTCCAGACACCCTGAGACTCTTGAGCCTGGGGGGATTGAACTTGTCCTGGTTCCTGTTCCTGCTGCACAGAACTCGGGTTTCTCTGCAGTCCTTCTAAGCATCCAGTAAAGATCTTCTTCTGCTTCTATCTTGCAAAGAAACCCACTGCTGGGAAGGAGCAGAGAGACAAGGCAAGCCTCAGCTCAGCCCCTGTAGCCAGAGCCTTGCTGGATAGAAGGGCTCCTTCTATCTCCCTGGAAGCCCTTTCCTGCTCATGGGGATTCTGGGAGAGACTGGCAGAGAGGGCCTCAGGATGTGCCATGTCCTGTCCCCAGATTGACCCTGGATGAGCAGAAGAGCTCATGCCTGGCTGAGCCCTTAAATAGTCTGCAGAGTAGGCACACCTTGTCTTCTGCCTGCCCCGGGCTGAGGTTGGGCTTGATTTCCAGCCAATCTGGGGAGCAGGCAGCAGGCCTCCTTTCTTTGCCAGGGAAGGGGCAGCTCTGGGATAGGAGATTAGGGCCCTGGGTGTGTTCTCTGCTAAGGCTGGGCTTCCCAGAGCAGGTGTGGGGCTTGCCTCCCATAACCTTCCCCCTGGGCTTTTGCTTGTCTTGTCCCTCCTGGGCCTCAGTTTCTGTACCTTCAAGTGGAGAAACCTGATTGGTCCAGATGAGCTTAGTGGTCTTCAACTTGATGTTAAACCTGGGCCCTTAGAGGGAATTCTAGCTGTGAGATCTCTGGCAGCAGGGGTTGCACCAGGATCCTCAGAATGGGTGCTAAACACTCAACAATAGAATGCATGAACTTGCTCCTCTTTGCTTGCTCCTGACTTAGACATGGCTCTGGAATGTACCAGTGTCTTGGGCAGGGGCCCATCTGGTACTCACCTATCTCTCTGGGGGCAGCTGGCAGTACAGGTGGAAAAAGGAACTGGTAACTTTTGCCACTTCATCTGCAGCTGAGTGACTTCACTGGATGTTTTTCTTTTATTTCCCTGCAACATAAAGCACGCTTGAAACAGCTTCTCAGGCACCACCAGAGAGTTCTCCCCCAGAGTTATGTTCAGAGGGGACAGAATACTAGTGAGGGGAGGAATGAGATAGAAATGGCACTGTCACTTGCTTGTGCTTTGTGGCCACTGACCTGGCTGCAGGAACTAGAGAGGGAGGTAAAGTAACGTGTTGGCACAGGATGGAGGCCCAGATGAATTCTTGGACAGGTCATCTAACAAGAATGAGCTTGAATTTCTCATTTGTAAGTGGAGGTAATAGCGGCCTTCCGCCTGCCAGGCGCTCTTGTGTGTCAAACACACACTCAACTAATGATTGTTTTCTAGCTGTGGTCATGGAGGTACTGAAAGGTTGGGTGACTTTCCTGAGGCCACAGTTAGTTGATGACAGGATGAGAGTCAATCCTTTGCTGACCTTTCTGGAAATCTGGGAAGATGGGTGGTATAAAAGGGATTTTAAAAAAGGCACTGTAGAAATGGAAGGGTTCAAAGCTCTGAGGCTCCACATTACTGGCCTGCCAAGGAGGTGTGTGTGTGTGTGTGTGTGTGTGTGTGTGTGTGTGTGTGTGTGTGTGTGGTGGGCAGGCATAGAGGTCCCAGGTTTGCTGTCTGGAGAGGTTTCTCCCCTGTGGAGGACCCCTGAGACAAGGTGAGCCAATCACCTCTGAGTCCTATGTGGGGCAGGGAGAAGGAGAGGAGGAAGAAGTAAGATCCCACTGAGGGCCTCTAGGTTGGAAATGGGGCCCAGTTGGGCCTGAGCCTCAGGGTCATTGTTCATGAGTAGTCCTGCAACTCTGGACGACACTCTGAGAAGCAGAGACCTTGAAAGGGCATTGTGGTAGTCAACAACTTGTTTGGCTCTATATGTCAACTCTCTTTTCAGCCACCAGGTTTCAGAAGCTACCATGATGCCAACCAGACTTCCCAACAGATGTGTCCTGGAGCTCTGATTCCCTAGAACCCTGTCCAGAACTAGGGAAAGAGAGAGGCAAGCTGGGAATATGGATTGACCTGTCAACACCCATGTTCAGTGGGGAAGCAGTTACAGTGGGGAAGCAGTTACAGAAGCCAGACCTTCCACCTTCTGCATCCCACAATGACCTTGGCTCCACACTCCCAGAGGGTTAAAGAATAGAAAATAGGAAATCTATCAAGGGAGAGGATGGGATACAGAGTTCTGATGGTGGGAATTGCGTGGAGTTGTACCCCTCTTATCCTATGGTTTTGTCAGTGTTTCCTTTATATAAATAAATAAATAAAATAAAATAAAAAAGAAAGGGCATTGTGGGAGGAAACAGACATCATTTCATTAGAGTGCTCTCTGGGCATCAAAAGTAATGACAAGGATGACTGAATACATACAGTTCTCAAGAGTGAATTTTTATACTGTTATTTTCTACTTAAAAAATGATCCTAACACCAGCAAGACAGCTCATCTGGAAAGGTGCCTGGTTTTCCATGCATGTGACCTAGGTTCAAGCTGGGACCCTACTACACTTTGTGATATCTTTCTCCTACTGCCTTCTCCATATCTCTTTCTTTTATAATTTTTATTTATTTATTTGTGTTAAATAGTAGCTTACAAGATTGTAAGGTTATAGGGTATACCAACCATTAAAGTTTTGTGCCCCCAATCTCCCTATGATAACTACCACAGTTCTTACAAAATCTTAGTCTACCTCTCTCTCTTTTTATCTGAAAAGGTTGACCTGGAGTGGTGAAGGGCTTGTGATGGTAAAAACATCAATCAAACAAAACAAAGCAAAACAAAAACAAAGAACAAACACACAAACAAAAAGCTGTGATTGAGATACAAAACTGTACACCTGTGACAACAGTCTTATAAATCAACATTTTCCCCAACAAAACGATCTAATAAAAAAGAGAAATAATTTCAGTAGGAGCCCTACAATTAGTTGGTTGATGGAGTTAGAGATCCATGCATTTTTTCTTGCCTGGGCCTATGGGTCCTTAGTTTCACCACATGGTAACTGAAGGTTGTTGATGGAAAAGTTGCTATTGCAATTCTGACTCTGTCATTCTGCCTTGACTGATACCCAAGATACCCCCCCATGCCCATGTTGGCAGACAGGTTAGCTTACCAGATTGATTGCACTGTGGAAAGCAGGGCCACCCAACAGCCAGGACAGTGTGATGGCAGGCCCAAGAATAGAGAGGATAACAAAGGAGGTTCTAGCTTGGATGGAATGGAGCTAACATTGGCCTGAAAGGGATTTTCTAGGCAGTGGCTCAGGTGTGTAGACCTTCAAGTCAGAGGTTTGAATCTTAACTGGGAAAGAATTGAATTTGGGCAAGTTGCTCCACCTTTCTGTGTCTGGAATAAAAAGGTATAATGAAACAACAGCTAATGCATTATGGCATAGAGAATGTTCCAGAAAAACATGACTGGCCTGATTTTCATGATCCTTTAACACAGAATGCTGGGGCATCACACACTGATGCTCATGGTGAGGCTGAGCAGACAGCATCAAGTTCACTATAGAGGGCCAGAGGTCAGGTTTAAATCTTAGCTTCCTGGTAACCTTGGGCATGTGACTTGACTTCAGCTGCTTCATCTATGATTTGGGCCTAGTAAAAAGCCTCTCCTGAACAAATACTGGATGATCTCACTCATAGGTGGGCACTAGGAAACAAAGCTTGGAAATATATAGGGTGAAACTTCAGTGGACTGTGGTCTATTGCAGCAGATCTAGGACTCAGAGAGAGGGAGACTGGAGACTGGGAAAACTGAGAGGTTTGGGGACCCAGTGTCCTGTGGTGGGGAGGATTATGGTTTGGTGGAGGTGAGGTGTGCTGACACCTATCTTGGGGAGATGTGGAACTGTATCCCCGTGATGACAATCCTCTAGACTGACATTTCCTCAGTAAAATGACCTTAAAAACATAAAATCCCCTCTTCCATTGCCATGCAAGCTCAGTGACAATATGTTGAGCACAGTCCTTTCTGTAGGGGTGTTCAGCATTCCCTCTTACTTTGCTGGAAATGTTAGTGGGGAGAAATGGAATATGGCATGACTTTGCCTGCAAGCAAAGGAGGTAGTCAAGATACGTGAGCAGTGACCCCAGCCCCACACCCTGCACTTTTCACTAGGATGGGTTGGAGGGGGACATGGTATCTATGATGGCCCTCTGTCCATAGCCCTCTAAGAGGGTTCAGTGTATGTCCCCATCCCCTGGTGTTCAGAATGCATCAGGGGGGGCATTCCAGTGTGAAGAATCCTCTCCCCACTCAGGAGAGGGCCTGGGAGGGATGGGGCTCTTTGAGGGGAGGCACATCACAGCCACCCCATATTTGTGCTCCCAGGGTTTTGGAGGATCTACAGTATTGTTCTTCTCCGAGGCGTTGGCTGAACCTGCTCTTCAGCCCTGGGAGGATCGTCATTCAGGGCCTGGCAGGTTCCATTAATCACCTTCTTGTCAGTTTTGATCCTATACTGAGAGAGAGCTCCTGCTTTGGGCTGAATCACACATTTTCAGCATGAGAGAGCTGAGCCATCAGTTTAGGGCAGGTGGGTGTTCAGGGCCAGAGGTCAGCTTAAAGCCCTGGCTTCACTGTGGTTTCTGAGTGGTCAGCAGTATAGCCCGACTCTCTCTGGGAAGACACAGGCCTGCTCCCCTCCATTCTCCATTGAGGACAAGAAAGTTCAGACTCAGAGCTGTGTTTGCTGAATTCTGGCCATGTTTGCTGAATCAGCAAAGGGGTTTCCAGGATAATCTTAGCCTGTGCCACACTGTGTTGGTCTCTGGCCTGGTCTCATCTAGACCTTTATGGCCACTGTGGGACAGAGGCTGTTTCTTGGGTTTCACAGCAATCCTGGTCCCAGGGGCTGGGAGCCTGTGCTCAGGATCCTACATTGTCAGGCCTGAAAGTTCCCTTCTGTCCTAGGCTTTGAAGGGACAGATACCCATGGCCTTTCCCATGATGAGTGAGGGATTTTCTGGTAGGGTCACCACACAGACCCTGAGTGTCAGCTATGTCTCTTCAGCACAGACCCTGATTCCTATATGGCATTGGTCAAACACATGGGCCTCTGAACTTAACTGTGAATGAGTTCCCCTTATTCACCTTGACTGATTTATTCCCTCCCCAATAAACGTGAACCAGGCTGAATTGGGTTTCTTCACTTCAATTCTATCAACATTTGGGGTGGTGTTATTCTTTGCTGTGGATTCTGTTCTGTGTATAATATGATGCTTGTCCCTGGTCTCTGGCCACTAGGTAACCAGTAGCAGCCCTCCTGTTGGGACACCCCACATATTTCCAGACATTATCAAATGTCTTCCAGGGAACAGAATAGCCCCAGGCTTAGAACCCCTGAAGTGATCTGTGGTGACAGGCATTGGAATGATGGTTATGCTAAGAGTATGGGTAATTGACTGGGTGGGAAAAGGATTGAGGAGCTCCTTTGAGTACTTTTCAAGTCTTCTGAGTGGCAGCCCTACAAGCAAAAACATGCTCAGAACTTCACATATTGTTAGAAAATGCATTAAGCTGGTCACTTATTGTTTTCTAAGCTTCAAAATTTATTTCTGTATATTCTCACATTGGGTTTACTATGGAGATACCAAAAGTATAAATATTTACTTTGGACTTGGTAGCATTTGAGTGTATCCCAGACCTTTTCAGAGCTTTTGCAATCATGAAGATCCATCTGAGTCAATTTGGAATATTTAAAAAATTCCAAACATGTTTCTATTCAGAGATCACATAATGCTTTCTAGGAGATCTACATTATTCAACTTAGATTTTTTAAAATTATTATTATCAGAGCACTGCTCAGTTATGGCTTGTAGTGGCACTGGGGATCAAACTTGGGATCTTAAATCCTCATGCACAAGAGTTGTTTGTATAACCATGAAGCTATCTCCCAGGTCTTCAACTTAAAATATAAAAAAAAATTCCAAACAAGATTATATTCATAGATTATATACTGTGTTCAAGACCTCTCTTTGGAACCAACCGATCAAATAAACAGATAAACAAAATAAAACAAAACCCTGGAAACCAACAAGGGAATCAAATTTTTTTCTTTATTGGGGGACTAATAGTTTATAGTCAACAGTAAAATACAGTAGTTTGTGCGTGTGTAACATTTTCCAGATTTCCACATAACAATTTAAACCCCTGACCCCCCTCTAGGTCCTCTGTCATCATATTCCAGGACCTGAACCCTTCCCCTCACCCCAGAGTCTTTTACTTTGGTGTAATACACCAACAGGGGCATTAATTTTATTAGTACCTCTACTCGACAAATAAAAATGTCATTAGTGTGACACGTATGATATGCACATTTTACTATATGAAAAATACTTCGAGAAGTGAACCCTAATGTCATTGAGAGGCATGCTTGGACTTCAGTACTGACTCTGTGCTTAAGGCCCAGACTTTTTGTGTTCACAGGGGGTTGGCCATGGGACCACCTCATTGCCTGAGGTAAAGACCTGAGACAGTGAGGGTGTGGTGGTGGGGGTAGTGGTTGAGAGTGTGAACTGTTACAATATGGAGGGTCACTTCCCTTTTCTGTGCTGAAGTTTCCCCAGCTGTTTTATATGTCTCTTGAGGCCACTATCATTGTGACTTTATCTGTTGGTCTCTGAGCTTCCCCATCCCTGGTCCCCAGCCTCAATACTTTCAAGGTAGTCTGTCCTCTAAGACCACTGGAGTAGAGAAATGATGAGAAAGAGGCAGGCCCTTCCAGTAAGCATTTTAGAAATGGAAAGAAGGGAGACTGAGGGCTGTGGTGACCCTGCAAAGCACTGGGACACTTTGCAGCCACCCCTCCCTTAATAGAGGCTCAGTGTTCTAATATCGGGTGGGGCTCAGAACCTGGGGAGTGAGTTCCCTATGTGGAGAGGCGAGATAGAATCCAGGTGTCAAAAGGGTAGTCCTAAGAAGAATACAGATCCTCTGATTCATCCCCGTTTGTTTGGATTAAGAGAAAAAGCCACCACCCCCCCAAGGCACAACCCACCCCATACATAGTAGTAGCTGGGCTGGTGGGAAACAGAAAGACAATTGGCAGCAGTCAGAGGGTGGGGAAGGGAGGAGGGAAGATGGGGCTATTGTCCAACCCCTCTGGAGGTGTATAAAAGGCCTCTGATCTAGGGAAGAGCCACCATCCTCAGCCCAGGCCAAGCCAATCTCCTGTCCTCACCTGTTTGCTCTCCATTTGCTCACTGTCACCATGAGCTGCCGCATGCAGAGCTCCTCTGCCAGCTATGGAGGTGGTTTTGGGGGTGGCTCTTGCCAGCTGGGAGGAGGCCGAGGTGTCTCTACCTGCTCAACCCGGTTTGTCTCTGGAGGATCATCTGGGGGCTACGGGGGAGGCATGAGCTGTGGCTTTGGTGGTGGTGCTGGTAGTGCTTTTGGGGGTGGCTGTGGAAGTGGCTTTGGAGGTGGTTTCGGAGGTGGCTTCGGAGGCAGCTTTGGTGGGGGCTTTGGCAGTGGCTTTGGTGACTTTGGTGGTGGCGATGGTGGCCTCCTCTCTGGCAATGAGAAGATCACCATGCAGAACCTCAACGACCGCCTGGCCTCCTACCTGGACAAGGTGCGTGCCCTGGAGGAGGCCAACGCCGACCTGGAGGTGAAGATCCGTGACTGGCACCTGAAGCAGAGCCCCTCCAGTCCTGAGCGTGACTACAGCCACTACTACAAGACCATTGAAGAGTTGAGGGACAAGGTGAGACCTTGGGTGTCAAAGAGGTTCCTCCTTGCTTGGCAGAGACTTGAAGACCAGGAAGTCCAGTGTCCTAGCAGCTCAGGAGATGCAGTTTGGAGGCAATGCTCACTGCAGGGGGAATGTACTATCCTGACCATCACCAAACATCTCTACTCTTGATGGGCTTTCTCACACCTGGATCCTTATATGTTTTATCCTTGTTGTCACACATGTCAACACTTTTATAGTCACTGCCTTCCAAATAGTTCTGTTATTTGTGACTTGATCTCTGTAATCCTAACCTGTTGGGTTATTTGGAAACCATGACAGTTTTTAAAAGTCACTGGGAATGACTAAAATCAACAGAACATGGAGCTTACAGGTTTATTTAGTGACCTGAGACAATTTATTTTGCGGGGAGCCTGTTTCAATTTCTGTTCTCATTAGCTACAACCAGGTATGTGTGTGGTGGCGGTGGGGGCGGCAGAGGCTTAGGCAGTGCTAAACCACAATTCCCTCCATCAGGCTCCAACCATCATGGTGTCACACCAGCTTGTTGAAGCAGAAATGTGCCTGCCTGGGCTTATCCTCAACTACGTGGGGTAGATTTTAGGTGCTTTGAAATATAAAAGTTTAGATAGAAGAATTCAAGTGGATGGAATATTTGTTGGCTTTTCCCACTGCTTAGCTGGGAGAACGGCTCCAGTGAAGTTCTGAACTATGCGGAGTCAGCTAGATCCCTCAGATGTTAAGGAGAAGCCCCTTATGACAGTGGCCTGGACTGCTTGTTAGGCTGAGGCTGTCAGATGTGTTTAACCAAAGATGTTCCTAGTCAGGCTATTGCTCTGAAAAGTGTTCCTTGCGAGATCATTCCTGCAAATGTATAGCCTGATTGCCCTCATCATGATCAGTGATCAAAGTCTAGAGTAATAGGACAAACTGAAGGGATTTGTCTCATCCCTTCCTTTACAGAAGAGGAACTGAGATCCAGAAGACAAGTGACTTATCCCAGCACACTAGGACAGCAAAGAGATAGTCTCTTGTCTGGATCTTCTCAGTTCTCCCTAGGAACTTGGAATACTGAGATATTGGTTACCATTTGTTTTTTGCAGATCCTGGCGGCCACCATTGATAACAACCGGGTCATCCTGGAGATTGACAATGCCAGACTGGCTGCAGATGACTTCAGGCTCAAGTGAGATTATTTCCCTCCTTTCTTTTTCTGTGCAATCTCTTACAGACAAATACTCATTTGAATGGTGCAACTGGAATATCTCAGAATGAAGGTTTAGGGGACGGGAAGTGTCTAATATCATGCTTGTGTTGCATTCCCAATTAAAAATATACCTTGTAGGTATGAGAATGAACTGACCCTGCGCCAGAGTGTGGAGGCCGACATCAACGGCCTGCGTAGGGTGCTGGATGAGCTGACTCTGTCCAAAACAGACCTGGAGATGCAGATTGAGAGCTTGAACGAGGAGCTGGCCTACATGAAGAAGAACCATGAGGAGGTGAGATGGGGGCACAGGCCTGCCATGCCTGAATCACCTCCAGGGAGAAAGAGGAGATTTGTACTGTGGAATCTGGAAGTGTTTTCCAGAACTTTCTGGCAGCATGCAGAGCCAAAGAAGGATGAGCAGCTGCTAGACAATATTCTTTTCTGTCCCCACAGGAGATGAAGGAGTTCAGCAACCAGGTGGTAGGCCAGGTCAACGTGGAGATGGACGCTACCCCAGGCATCGACCTGACCCGTGTGCTGGCTGAGATGAGGGAGCAGTATGAGGCTATGGCAGAGAAGAACCGGCGCGATGCTGAGGAATGGTTCAACCAGAGGGTACCTGATCTCTTACTCCACATAGCCAGGGGCTGCCTGGGCCTGCTAGCTGGTCTCCTCCATCACCTTCTCCCCACTTGAATTGCAGAGCGCAGAACTGAACAAGGAGGTGACTTCCAGCACTGAAATGATCCAGACTAGCAAGACAGAGATCACAGAGCTCAGACGCACGCTGCAGGGCCTGGAGATCGAGCTGCAGTCCCAGCTCAGCATGGTATACCTGGGACACCCTGCCTGGCAGCAGCTGCCTGAAAGCCTCGCCCTGCTCTGGCTTCTCCCTGACTTCTCTGTCACCTCCCCAACAGAAAGCTGGCCTGGAGGGCACAGTGGCGGAGACGGAGTGCCGCTACGCCATGCAGCTGCAGCAGATCCAGGGGCTCATCAGCAGCATCGAGGCCCAGCTAAGCGAGCTCCGCAGTGAGATGGAGTGCCAGAACCAGGAGTACAAGATGCTGCTGGACATCAAGACGCGGCTGGAGCAGGAGATCGCCACCTATCGCAGCCTGCTGGAGGGCCAGGACGCCAAGTAGGTCCTCCCTGAGTGATGATGGAACCAGAGCAGGAAGAACCTTTGAGATCAAGCTCCCTGGAATCAGGACAAGAGGGAGCTTGCTTAAGCTTAAACATCCTGGAAGAAGACCCAGGCTCTGAACCGCTTCTGTTCTCTTGAATCTGATCCTGGGGCCACTTCCTAGGCAGACTACTGAGATGACCTTTAAGTGTTCTCATTCAGTCTCTGGCTTAGACCTGCAGGGACAGGGTCTATGCAGAGGGTGTCTCAGAATGGAAATGTTAGCCTGGATTCAGGTTTGCTAAGTTAAGCTATGAAAATGGTGACTGAGTTGCACCTTAGAGACTTGCAGAGGGTAGGCCATCCCTGTGGGCTCAGGGGAGGGGCGGAGAGGGGGTGAGCCAGAGGGAGGAGGACAAAGCTTCTGGCAAAAGTTCTGAATCTTGGACTGCCTGACATTTCTTCCAGAGGCCTCACAGATAAAAGAGGCAGGTAGACAGACAAACCTGGCAGACTCCTGATGAGGGAGCAGTATGAGCCCTTGGATCTGGGGAGGGAGGGTACATTTAAGTAAAATAAACCCCACTCTGGAACCCAAATGAAGATCTGAGTCACTCTGTGTAAGCACAGGTGAGCACTTGCCCCTGGCTACTTTTCACTCATGGCTGCTTCTCTCCTCTCCCCAGGATGACTGGTTTCACCTCTGCAACCACTGGAGGTATCTCAGCAGGTGAGAATGGGGTGGGGTGTGGCAGGTGGAGGTGGGGTTTGGAGGGGGCTAGGCTGGTTGTGCAGACTCAGAGTCAGGAGGGAAGGGGCTGGGTTGTAAGCTATCATTGGCTCCTTTGCTTTCTTTTCAAAATAGGTGGCTCTGCCCCTAGAAAGCCATGGGGCTGTCCTGGTGAGAATCCAATAACATAGGGTCACCATTAACTAAGGGAACCACTTAGGGTGGTTGGGTCCTTCCAAGGAGGCGCCTCTCTGGTATGAACATCTCTTGCCTCTTTCATTTCCTAGGGAGCTCCAGCAGCACCGTTAATGCCTCCACCACTCGCCGTCCTTCTGAAACCAACCGCAGGAATTAAACCTGCCCCTCGCCCCTTCCTCTGACTTCAGCACCTAGAAGAAATAGAGACGGGGGCTCAGTCACTCTGACCCCAGGACCCTCGCCTACTCTCTGAACCTTGGGTGCTCAGAGCTCTCTGCAAGGCTCTCCCTCTTACCCACTTTCTCAGATTTCTTTGCTTCTCTCCTAAAACAAACAAACAAAAAAGGATGAATCAATAAAGTTTCCAGCCTATTTGCAAATGTATTTTTGATTCTGGCTTGATTTTTGTGGGCAGTGCCTGCCAAGGCCCTGGTACATGAGTGTGTGTGTGTGTGGTGATACTGTGAGTTGAATGTTGTAGTGAGGTACTAAGTGTCTTATTATCCTCACCCCAACTTCAGCCCCAGAAGCTCCCTGTTGGGAAGAATGTAAGGCTCATACAATAAGGCACAGGTGGACTAATGGCCAAGTGGGATGTAGGCGGCTCACTGATGATGGTAGCCAGCAAATGGGCACATGGCTACACATGAACTAGGCTACCAGCTCATAGAAGCCCCAATAACAACTTGGCAGTGGAGTGTTAACAGTCAAGTGATGAGAAAATTTGGGGAAAATGGAAGGGGCAGAGGTAATTTTGGGAGAATAAGGCCCAAGGTAATCAATCATCCCTCTGGCTCCTGTTTGCCACAGAGAGGACTGGCTTTCTAGAGGTTGGGGATCCAGACCCACAGTTCCCACCGCTCACCCCAAAGTCCTACATCTCAAACTACTCAGAAAATCCATGTGTCCTCCCATTCTCTCTTTGCTCCATTGTCTACACCCCTCCTCTGGGTCCTGCACCCCACCTCTTAGGGCAACCCACTCAGAGCTGCAGCCTCCTCTGGCTGAGTTCACCCCTGGAATTTTGGGTAGATGCTCTTTCTCTTTTCCTTTTCATCCTCTTCTTGGACTGCCAGGATGTCTCCAGGGCTATAGTGGCCACTGTGTCCTACTAGCTCCCAATCTTGACTCTCCAGCAAGGCCCCTGTCCTCCCACTCCAGACTCACCTGCGCAGCTGTGCTGGCCATGGCCTCCCTGGATAAGTTTATCTGAAGGAGCAGGCTCTTCTCCCTAGGCCCAGCCTTCCTGGAGCCCCATCTCAGAGGAGTGGGAAACAACATGCCAGGAGCTGGGACTTTCCTTGGCCTCCTCTCTCTCTCACCCCCTCACACATCCATCCATGGATGTCATTTTTGGCTGTAACATCCTCACCACTTCCTAGCTCCCAACCTGCTGGGCACCTTACTACAGCCTCCTGGGTGGCTTCCCTGCCTCCACCTTGAACCTCCCTGCACCCATGCCCCACATTCCAGCAGGGGCAACTGATAAAGACAGTCTTCTTCCCTTAAAGACACCATAAGATAGCCATCTCCCCTCGGCTACTAAAGGCCCGACTCACAGCCCTGGCCTCCCTGGGGGTGTCCAGCCCCTTCTTCTCTACCAGCCTCTCAGGTCCACTTGATATCCTACAGCTCCACAATGTTCTTAGTGGCCCATGTGTGGCCGGAATCCCCAGGCCAGTGCTGAATTAGTGACCCCAGTCAGATCTGCCTTCCCCCCTTTTCTCTGCATCTTCTACTTCGTTTCATTGAAGTCAAGTGTGTGTGTGTGTGTGTGTGTGTGGTATAGAGGCCTCAGATATGTGATTCCACTGCTCCTAAGCTGACCTCTTCACTCTTTTCCCCTCCTCCAGAATGAGAAAGAGAAAGGGGGAGAGAAAGAAAGGGAGAGGCATGACAACACTGTTTTCCCAGTGTTGTGGTGCTCGTGACATCTACTAATTTTTATTCAACATCCATACTGAGGTGACCATGGCCTCCTCTGTGGCACCCAGACTGTGGGGCACCCTCTCACCTGAGCATTGACTGTGTGCTCCAAGGGGGGAGCCCTGCTCTCTTCCTCCCTTGGGGTGAACCTACTGCTGGGACTCAGCCAATGCTTATATAAAATAAGAGGTGAATAAATGAACTGGGCAAGTCTCAGGTGCCATCTGACTGCTGCTGTGGGGACTTAGGGTAAGGCCAGGAGAGCTCTGCCACACTTGCCCCTTGCCTCCACGTCATCTCCCCTCCTTTCTTTGCTTTACTTCCATCCCTCCATTACTTTATCCTCCTTATTAGTGGCCTCCCTTCTCTTCTACCCTATGCCAGCTTGTAGGGTCCACAAGGGGTGGCACAGAGGTCACTCAGATATGATCCACTCAGCTCCTAGCCAGAAAAAGATGGGTGTCCTCCACTTCCTTAAACTTCCACCTCCACCAAGGATGAGGCAGGACCCATTGGCCCTGAGCTGTGCTAAGAGCTGCAGCATCAGGAAACAGGCTATGGTCTCTTCCAAACCTTTGATTATTTTTTTCATGAATATATTCTATCAACAGCTATTTATTGAGTGTCCACTGTGTACCAGGCACTGTGGGGTCCCAGAGAAAAAGACCGAAGCCCAAGACAATCTCTATCTTCAAGTTTATGGACTGCTGGGAGACGGGAGAAGACATCTCCAACAATAAATGATTGTACACTCAGAGCTCAGCTCAGGGCTCAATTTCTGTACTTCACCTTTTCATCTTCTCTGGCTCCCTCCATCCCCCCTGCCCAGTGTCTGAGCTGTTCCCCGGGGCCTGTGAATATCACGGTGAGTGTTGGGGGTTGTGGTGAAAGGCACAAACTCTGGTGCCACACTGTCCTGGTGTGTATCTAGTTCAGCAACTCACACCATTTATCACTCTGGCCAAGGGATTTAAGCTTGAGGGTTCACTTTCCTCACCTGCTAAGCATGTCCTCTCTTTCAGAGGTTGTTAAAATTAAGTGCTTAGAACAATTCCTGGCACATAGTAATTGCTCAATAAATGAGGGCTTTGTTGCACTTTTTCTAACCAGGTAGTTCCTTCAGGGCAAAGAAAAGCTTAGGATTGCTCTCATCTCTGGAAGATTATCTATGCTCAGTGAATGTGTTGACTGGGGGAATAAGAGAGGGATAATCACAAACTATGAGACATGAAAGAACACTATACTGAGGGCATAGGAAAAGAGTCCTGCCCCAGACCAGTGATACAAACTGGGTGAAAGCAGGTCCTCAAAGCTGAGTCATCCAGGTTGGTTCAGTCACCTGAGGTCCATATCCCAGGTTCCCTGGGACTAGAGCCTGCCCTTTCTCTGGGACGTGGATGGAGGCTGTTGAGGGAAAGTCTCTCCTTTTCAAAGTTAGTATTGTGGAACATGGTGGTACAGAAGGCTACTCCTCCATATGAAGGAATAAAAAATGCTGGACCTGCTGGGGACTCTGGTCTGGGGTCTTTTCACCCTACCCTGAGGGAAGACCCTGAGAAGCTGGGGTACCTCCAAGGACCTCTGTGGCCCAAGCAGGACTCCTAGGGACACATGTGAGGGAACTCAATGAAAAGTTTGGCTTTAAAATTTATTTACTTATTTATGAGATATATAAATAGATAGAGAACACCAGGGAATCACTCTGGCACATGATCTGTCAGGGATTAAACATGGGACCTCATGCTTGAGAGACCAGTGCTCTATTCACTGTGTCACCTCCTGGGCTGGCAAGTGTTTCTGTTTAAACTCAATGGGGGAGGGGCTGGGCAGTGGCACACCTGGTCGAGTGCCCATGGATTCAAGATCTCTACCTGTAGTGGGGGAAGCTTCACTAGTTTTGAAGTCCTTTCTGTCTCTCTTCCCACTTCTCTCCATCTTTCTCTTTTTCCACCTCTCTCTCTCTTGTCCTCTCTCTCTCTCCACCTTCCCTCTCAATTTCTGTTGCTATCCAATAAGTAAATAAAATGTTAAAATCAACTCACTGGGAACCTCTCTGAGACAGAGAGGAGAAGTAGCTCCAGCATTCCTGTCTGAGGAGAAGGAGAAAGAGAAAGAGGGTTCTCTACCCTTCCAATCCAGGACTCAGCTCCATACTCCCCATCATCTATCTGCACAGGGTGACCCCTTGAGGGAGAGCAGTCTTATCAGTCTTGTTGAGTGGACATTACCCCTGTTGGATGGGCATATGTCTATGTTCCCCCCGCCCCCCACCAGGTTACAGCTGTGGGGAAGCAGTGCTGGTCCATATCTGACTAAGTTGATTGTCTTAATCTGATCTGTGTTGGTTGGTGTTTGAGAATGAACACATCAATGCAAGAGCTGCTCCTGTGGAGGGAGGGAAGTCAGAAGAGGAAAAAGCACTTGCCTGGTGCTTTGTACTGAGCTCTCCTTATTCTTTTACTCCGTCTTTACCACCACCCCAAGAGTTGGCACTTGGCACTGTGAGACCCACTCGCACGTGTGAAGATGGGCCACACTTAGTGACCTGCCTGGTGTGAGGGAGAGGGTGCATGTTCCAATCTGCTCTCCTGCACTGTGGCTGTCCCTCTGCCAGAGTCTGGGGATCATCCCTACAACCTGGAGCTAAGATGAGACTCCTAACTAAGCCCTATTGCTTAGGGGATAAAGATAACCACAGGATATTCCAGAGGGGTTGCAGGTCTTCTGGGAAGTGCCCGTACATGGTAGGAGTGAGCAGCACACTGAGTAAGTTGAGTGCTTGCTGCCTGAGTAACTGCCCATCCACCTCCTCCCCTCAGCAGAGGCTCCTCCCTCTTCCCTGGCCTCCTTTCCACTGAGGGCCCACAGCAGTCCTGCCATCCTCACGGCCTTGTGTGTCCTGCCTGGGTCCTGCAGGGGGCAGGCTCTCTCTAGGAAACACTGCCTCGTTGGCCACCTGGTGGGACACAGGTGTAACCCCAACACAAGTCCCATTTGGCCTCCGGCTTTGCTGGCTACATGGGCACCATGGAGCATGATTGGGGGTGGGATTGCAACTCCAGGACCCTTTGTGTGTCTGTTGTCCCTATTTTGATAGGTCCACAGAAGAACTAGATTATAGGATGAGGGTCCCGAGCTTCCTGGAAAAGGGCATCTTACTGTCTCTCCCCAGGGCAGATGGAAGATTGATGTCACAGGGACATTTTGGGTAATAGTTGTGACCCATGGCTCCAGCTTCCCCATGTCAGCTACTGGCTCTTCTCTTCCTGTACAGGACAAATGCATGTTGAGGCTACTGTGATGTGTCTCCAATGGGATGAAGTTTCTGGGGTTTTTGGTGACTGCAGAGGAATGGGGTGTGGGGGTCTCACCTCTTCAAACAGCTCTTGAAGGTGAGAGTTCTGTGAAAGCTTGGGTTTACATCAGCCTTTCCATGCTCCTGCAGAGTCTGGAGGGGGCAGGTGGATGGCTGGTACTGCTGAGGCTGACAGAGGCAGCTTTTGGGGAGGGGAATTGTGGGAGCTGGCCAAGAGGTGGTATTCACTCTTCTGGTTCATTTTTATGAACAGCCATAATGACTCTGTGGCTTCTTTTATCCAAGACTCTCAGGCCAGTTTGAAAGGAGAGTCTACAGCACTGAGTGTGGTTAATTACAGCCCGGAGCCCACAGTCTGGCAGGCAGACAGGCCGTGGGAGCAGGAAGACAGTGGGATCCACTGCACACCAGCCCCTGTAAATGCAGGTGACCGAACCCGACCAAATAGGATGTTTGGCAATTTACTCTGTGGCTCAGTTAAGTGGTGTCTGAATCAAGGGGACGGGGGACACCAAAATCCCAGTTTCCTTCTCTTAGTGGGGCTGGCTATGTGACATCCACAAGCTACAGGTTTGCTTAGCACTTCAGGATAGCAGCTGCGGTTCTGGAATTCTCCTGACCATAAAAGCTGGGGATGGGGTGGGTAAGGGGTGGGGAGGTTGGGGGTTAGGGATTCTATGGATTAAGCAGGAGGCTCTGGGAGGGAAGTTGTCCCTCAGAGCAGCTGTGTGGGAAGAACTGGGGACCTTGGAGTCAGAAGGAAGAGCTTGCTGCAGGAGAACCTGAAAGGTATGGCTGAACTTGGGATCATGGGCCTGCACTGGGACAAGAACAGTTTGGGGCAGAGTCAAGAAGCCCCAGGGAAATCTCTAGAGCCATCCTCTGAGGGAGAGAAAATGCCTTTGCATTCAGAAGGGAGTGGGCCTAGCAAAGGTAGGTGGGTTGTTCAAGGTTTAATTGGAGTTAGGGTGAGGCCTGGTGGGGATTCAGGGCCATGCTCAGAGCAGCAGGCTAGGATGCTGGGAGCTTCACAGGCCCCAGGCCACGGGAAGAGCTGAAGCTCAGGTTCATGTGGAGGGGTGATCAGTGGGTGCATAGAGTTCTTTTTTGGTGTTGGTGTGCACTTATTGTTCTGAGGAGACCCCTCTCCCCCATACACACACCAAAGCCTGGTAACAGCAGAAGTGCTGAGTGGAGGTTAGAGGCATGGGCTTGAGGAGATGGAGCAGAGAGCAGAGAAGAACTTGTCAAATCTTGCCTTGGAAGGTTGAGTCATGCTGTTGAAAGCAGCTACCACCAAGAATATCACTGAATGGTGTATTGCACCAAAATAAAGGATTCTGGGTTAGGTGGGTGTTGGAGGGAGGGTTCAGGTCCTGGTACATGATGGCAGAGGACCTAGTGGGGGTTGTGGAAAACTGGGAAATGTTATGCATGTGCAAACTATGGTATTTACTGTTGACTGTAAAATATTAATCCCCCAATAAAGAAATTTAAAAAAAAAGAATGTCGCTGAGGTGGCCTGGGGAGAGAAAGTAAAGATTAGCTTGTTCAGGCCTTCCTTCCTTCTTTCCTTCCTGTCTTCCTTTCTTCCTGACAGAGACAGAGAGGCAGAGAGAGAGAGAGAGAGAGAGAGAGAGAGAGAAAGAGATCACAGATCAACACTTCCTTCAAAGCAGGGGGGTTGACCATCAGTCTGGACTGTACACATGACAGAGCCCCTCAATAGCCAATTGAGCTATTTTGCCAGCCCTGCTGTTTGGAGCTGCAGAGAGGGAAGCACAGAGCAGCTGGATCTTGTTTGGCCATCAGCCAGTGATGCTTCCTCACCCAGGGTTAGCAGACAGAATATAAGACACCCAGTTACACTGGGATTACAGACAAGATAGCAAATTTTTATTTGTCCAAGTAAATCCCCAATATTGCATGCATTTTGATTTGTGAGAGCAGGCAATCCTGTCATGAGCAGGTCTGTGCACAGTCTCAAGCTTTCTACCATGAATATGGGTTGAGGGAGACTTTTCTTATATTTGATGGACAGATTAGATTGATAACTAGATATGTCTTAATTCAAAATTTTGTTTCCTCCCACTTGGTGTGCATGTTACAGCTTGTCTATGTGGAATATAGCATAGACTGGTGGTGGATTTGACTGAAGCTTGGATGAGGTTATTTGATGCAAAATATAGAGTAAATATACTTTTTTGGGAAAGGGTCAGGAATCCTGGATACGTTGTGGCTTGCACAAATTTCTTGTCACAAGAAGGCTGCTGGGTAGGAAAGATCAGTGTGGTTCTCCCCCACCCCTTTTTCCTGATTGGTGCTGGTAATGATCTGGGGAGGCTAAGGCATGAGGTCAACATTGCTTAAATGCCTGAAATGGTGAGAAATTCTGTAGGATGTGTGAGCATGTGTGTCAGAGAGGGCTAGAAGATAAAATCTAGGCTGGCAGGAGACTCTAAGACAGACAGCCGTTGAGTGGTCTTACTTCTCTTGGACACAGCTGAGGGGAGCCTTGACTGCCCCATGTCCACTGTCTGCTTCATCTCATGCATTTGGGGCACTGAGGTGGTACTAGTGGTGTCCTGCATGTTCTGACCACAGCCTGGAGAGGCAGGGAACCAGAGACTCTGCTGGGACATCTCATTACCCCCGTGGTCACACTGTGGCAGGGTATCCCTGGTGCTTCCTCTGTTGAGGGGACTGCTCAGAGCTGGGCAGAAGACTCAGGCTTGATTTCTTGAGTTGTTGCCCAGAGTTGTCATTTCAGCCTGGATCTGTCATGGAGCTCTTGGGAACACTACCTAGGAAAGGGCCCTTCTGGAGAATAACCCTGGGGGGGGGGGGCTGGACTGCTGTTCCCTCTGCCTGTGATGAAGGGCCAGGAAGAGGCCCTCCCTCTCCTCTCTTCTCTCTCTCTTGCGCAGGTAAGGAGAAAAAGGAGACTCTAAGGTTATGGGGTGGTTAAAGAAAAGAAAACTCAACTCTGCCATGGCTTCAGACCTCCATAGTTCCTCTGCATTCTATGGTTCAGTGACAGGAGAAACAGTGGCTCTGGGGTCCATGGATAAGTCACAGACATGTCTAAGTGACTGAAAATCAAATCCACTGCAAGTGTTTGGACAGTAAATCCCATAATGTCTGAGATGGAAGCACTCTGAGCTCACCTTGCTGTGGTGAGCCCTTCCCTGTGTAGATGGGCTTTGAGGCCCAGAGGGAATGGTGGTGGGGGCTTGTCAATAGAGTGTTTAGGGCAGATCTTAGTCTAGACTCCAGTTCCCTACCTTTAGCCCAGTTTACTTCTTTATTTAAAATTAGTTATTTATTATGGAGCCAGTGGTCTCATGCATGAGTGGTTTCACTATTCCCTGGCTGACTTTTTCGTTCAGAGAAACACACACACACACACACACACACACAGAAGAAGAGACACCGCAGTGCCAGAGCTTCCCCTGGTGTTTTGGCAATCTTGTGTGATGCTGGGGTTTGAATCTGAGCCACATTCATGGTGAGGTGATCTACCTAGTGAATTATCTTTCTGGCTCCTAGTGTATTTATGATCAAGCTTAGAAAGGAATGTCTCAGGACAGGAACACATTTATCTATTTATTTATTTTTACCACCAGGGTTATTCCTATCCACCACTCCTGGTGGCCAATTTACCCTTTTAGATATAAAATGAGAACTATAGAGAGAAGGAGAGGAAGAGAGAGAAGGAGGGACCATCACACTAATCCATCACCTGTGAAGCTCCCTCTTTGTAGGTTCTCCCTTGTGCTGAGCAGCGGGCTTGAACCTGTCCCTCAGAATAATGTAACATGTATCCAACTGGGTGACTGACTTTCAGGTTTCAGGAACCTGCCCTGAAATAAAACCTGATGAATGAGGACCCCTAGGTTTCTTAACACTGATCAGGTGGACTTTCTCCTGGCCTGGGATGTGTGTCACCAGGAGCTACCCAGGGAGGTGAGGGACTCTCTGAGCCAGAACTCTCTGCTCTGAGGAAGGTAGCCTACTCTGTGCTGTGGGTCTCTCTACACCCTGTGATGGTCCAGGCTTCTAGGGTGGAAGAGAACAGAGGGATTTCCCATGATACCTCCTTTCTGCTTTTCTGTCAGAGATGACCATCAGTTTACAACATGGACAAAGGCGAGAGAGTGACCAAAAGATCATCTCTAGTGGCCAGCCCGTCACCTGCTCCAGAAGAAGATTGTGCTTTCTCTCACAGTTCATGGTGATCTTCCTTATGGCCAGGTTGAGTATGATGGGGGCATGGCCAGAGCAGAGGGCATATGCTTATTCATTGCCTTGGGAGAAATCAATTCCAGATGCTTATTGCACAGTAAAAGTTAGAAAAAGAAGATAAGAACATCAGTTTAAGAGGTGCAGCAGCTACTATCCCCAAGTAGAGCAGGGCTGCTCTCTGGGCCCATTTCCCAGGATCAACATGCTGTGTCATAAGAAAAGTAATCTGAGGCACCGGTGTAGCAAGGACTTGTCTGAGTGAACCCAACAGCGACAGACACACTGCACTATATTCTAGCAAAGAAAGGGGGAGCTCATAGGAGATCTGGTCAGAGCCCCAGTCTAGGCTCTGGGGACACTGACAATGTCTAGAGACATTTTTCTGTTGTTGTGATGGGGAGAGGGGTACAAGCTCCTGGCACCTAGTGGTTGAGTGGGTGGAGATGTCCACTACAGTGGGTGGGGCATGTACACCCCAGCCAACCCTCCTGAGTAATTTTAGAGAGAAGCTTATAAAGCTTTTTAAGAGGCTACTAAACTTCAACTTCAGAAGCACATAAATGCTTCCATAAACTCCAGCTTTGCAAACCTGATCTGTGTGGGAGAAGAGCAAGCCAGTTGTCCAAGTCTTGGGAAACCCATGTTGTACGGCAGGTGGAAGGAACAAACTTTGGTCCCTTAGTTCTCCAGTTCCCATCTTGACTTGCTTAACTCTCTGGTAGAGTTGCCTTTGTTCTCCTCATTTTTTCCCCTGTTCAAAGAGCACTGTCCATTGGTCATATCAGGGGTCCTGATTCTACTGGAGCAGGTGACGGGCTGGCCACTAGAGATGGTCTTTTGGTCACTCTCTTGCCTTTGTCCATGTTGTAAACTGATGGTCATCTCTGGCAGAAAAGCAGAAAGGAGGCATCATGGGAAATCCCTCTGTTCTCTTCCACCCTAGAAGCCTGGACCATCACAGGGTGTAGAGAGACCCACAAGTACAGAGTAGGCTACCTTCTTCAGAGCAGAGAGTCCTGGCTCAGAGAGTCCCTCACCTCCCTGGGCAGCTCCTGGTGACACAAATCTCAGCCCAGGAGAAAGTCCACCTGATCAGTGTTAAGAAACCTAGAGGTCCTCAGAAAACTGGGGCCCACAGAGGAAACAGCCCTCCCAGATACTCCATTTGAGGGCTCACACCATGATCCTTTGGTAGCCCCAGCCATGAACCATTGGCCAAGACTATCCACTTAGTCTAACCAACATTTCTAGAGCACCTGAGCTTTTTCAAGTGCCTGGGCTTCTGTTATTGTTTGGCCCTTTTGTCTGTGTGAATCAGACTGGTGACTCTGCAGTGCTGACCAGGATACTAAGGTTGCAGAAGAGAGAGTGATAGGGCAGCCTCAGAGGTGATTATCAGCAGAATTAGGATTTGAAGCCATGCCTCCTGTGTCTAAATTCTAGGTGCCTGATCTTGACCTTAGTTGTATGGAGTAGCAATTGAGTCAGGTTTTGAAGTTGGAGACCCCTGGTTTTGGAGTCACTCTCTGTTTACCTTCAGCAAGAATTTATTTATTTATTTATAAAATTGACAAGGCCATGGGATAGGAGGGGTACAATTTCATATAATTCCCACCACCAGAACTCCGTATCCCATTCCCTCCCCTGATAGCTTTCCTATTCTTTGTCCCTCTGGGAGTATGAAGCCAAGGTCATTGTGGGATGCAGAAGGTGAGAGGTCTGGCTTCTGTAATTGCTTCCCTGCTGAACATGGGCGTTGACTGGTCGATCCACACTCCCAGCTGGAGCCCCACCTCCCCAGTGCCCTACCCCATTAGGGAAAAGCAAGATTTTTTTTTTAACCATTCTGAGCACCAGTTTCTGCAGTGATGAAAAGAAGAAAAAATGGGTTATCTCCTAGGATAAGTGTGTGGTACAACTGACATAAACATGGGCCTGGCACATAACAGATACCCCATGAAGTTGAGTTCTCTTTGCTCCCTTATCAACCCCCTCCCAGTGGCCCAGGAAGGACTAAGCAGCTATGAGGGGTGGAGAAAGTGGCTGGGGATGATAAGCAGGTGGACTGGACTTTCTAGGGAATGACATGTAGAGAGGACAGGGATCAAATGTCATTTGTGGTGCCACTATTTATGGGATCTGGTGCAAAGACTTTGAAGAGGCAATAAAATTCATCTTCTGCTAGGAAGTGACAAATGCAAGACGTTTTATTTTACTAGGCAAGGAATTCTGGATGACTAGCAAAAATCACATTATCATGAGATTAGCTTTCTGGTTTCGGAATAGGCTTTCCCAAGAGACATCTGCCAACACCCCATGGGGAGTGTATATAAATGCTCTGGAGAGACCTGGGAGGTCAGAACCCCAGCTCCTTGCTAAACTGACAACTTCTGCCACCATCATGACCACCAAGATCTGCTCCCCAATTTTAACCTCTGGTTCTGTCAAAGGCCTCTGTAGCACAGCAGGTGGCATTTCTCGGATGTCCTCTGTCCGCTTTGTGGGCTCCTGCAGGGTCCCCAGTCTTGCTGGTGCTGTGGGGTCAGCCTCCTCTTGCCGGATGGGCCTTTCTGGCCTTGGGAGCTACATGCCTGGCCCATATCTGTCTACTGGGCCCTATGGCTCTGGTTTCATGGGCAGTGGGGGCTGGTTCTGCGAGGGCTCCTTCAATGGCAGTGAGAAGGAGACCATGCAATTCCTCAATGACCGGCTGGCCAATTACCTGGAGAAGGTGCGCCAGCTGGAGCGAGAGAATGCTGAGCTGGAAAGCCGCATCCGGGAGTGGTATGAGTCCCAGATCCCATACATCTGCCCCGACTACCAGTCCTACTTCAAAACCATTGAAGAGCTCCAGCAGAAGGTAACAGGGACCTAGCTCCTCTCCGGCCAGCCAGCTCACCCCTGGGAGGTGATCTTATCCTAAGAGATTGCAGATGGGGCTGTAGCTTTTGGAGAATTATTTTGCTCTTTTTCTCAAGGAACTGGATTCCCCACATCTCTCTGCTGGTCTCTTGCTGGTTTCTGACCTCTTGTCAGTCATCCCCCCCCCCCAACTATTTCTGTATAGGAACGGCAATGAGTACCTGAGTAGAAATAGGTATTCTACCAGATGCTTTTCTATTTATTGGCTTATTTATGCTTAACTTGGAGAAGAGTGTTACTGAAACTATTTCTACAGATGTTGAAATTAAAACTTAAGACTTCCAGAAACTTGGTCAAGATCATACTACTATGGTACCTGTAGGTAGAAATTACATCTAAGTTCTCTCCTGTGACCTGTGGCCACCACTCTGAGGGCTACAGATGCCAGCACTGAATGTCACCTGACATCTTTGTGATGGCCTTCCTGGGACCCATATGTCCTCAGTGTCTGTGCTCAAGAGTTGGGGCTGGAAATGCTGATAGTGCAGTTGGTATTAAAGAGTTGGCCTCTGGGGTCAGGCAGTAGTGCAGAAGATGAAGCACACGTGGTGGGAAGCACAAGGACTGGCGTAAGGATACCGGTTCAAGCCTCCGGCTCCCCACCTGCAGGGGGGGTGCTTCACAGGAGGTGAAGCAGGTCTGCAGGTGTCTGTCTTTCTCTCCCCCTCTCTGTCTTCCCCTCCTCTCTCCATTTCTCTCTGTCCTATCCAACAATGACATAAATAACAACAACAATAATAACTACTACAGCAATAATATGAAAAATAAACTAGCTCCTATAAACTGAGCTGACTCTGCCTTCCCACTCACCCCCACATTGATGAACCCTCCTCAGCTCATGGGACACCTCTTGCTCCTCAGATTCTGCTAACCAAGGCTGAGAACTCTAGGCTGGTCCTGCAAATTGACAATGCCAAGCTGGCTGCTGATGATTTCCGGACCAAGTGAGTGAACTGGGCTTGCTCAGGGAAGGCTCTGCACAACTTCCTTATCTCTGCTGCCTGCCTGTGGGAAGGGTGAGGGTGTGACAGGGCCACATGGAGGTATAAGTGGGAAAGCCCATGTAGAATTTCTGGGTCAAGGGAGAGGACCACTATGACACTCATCCCAAACCAGTCACTATAGCTGGAGCCCCTGTGGGGGTGAGACTTTCTTGCTGCAGCCACAGCAGTGCTCTGTGTCTGCAGGTATGAGACGGAGCTGTCCATGCGGCAGCTGGTGGAGGCCGACACCAACGGCCTGCGCAGGATCCTGGATGAGCTGACCCTGTGCAAGGCTGACCTGGAGATGCAGGTGGAATCCCTGAAGGAGGAGCTGCTGTGCCTCAAGAAGAACCATGAGGAGGTGAGGCGGGTGTTTCCTGGTCTCCAAGGTCTTTCATCCAGCCAGGAGCCCTTGCTGCCACTTGGACCCGTGTGAAGACTGTGACAGACACCTCTACCATAGTTCCAGTTAACAGTTGCTGGTGACTTGAAACCACACAAAACCCTGCTTTTTTTTTTTTAGCACTTATTTATTTATTATTTGATAGGACAGAGACATTGAGAAGGAAGGGGGATGGAGAGGGAGGCAGAGAGAGAGAAGAGAGAGAGAGAGAGAGAGAGAGAGAGAGACATACCTTCTACACTGCTTTATTGCTAGTGAAGTTTCCTCCCTACAGGTTTTTCCCCTACAGGGATTGAACCAGGTGCATGCATATTGTAACATGTGTTACTGCCTATACCCAGATCTTTGCTTTTTATTCTCTTTACATATCTGCTTCACAAGAACCTCCTTCCCCCTCCAGGGAGTAGATTAGCTCCATTTGTCAGAAGTGCAGAGAGGGTAAGTCCCTTGCTCAGAGTCACACTTCTATCTAAGAGATCCAGTGCTTGTATCATTTATTTTATTGTCCCAAATCCAGAAATGAAGTTGGTATAGATCCACAAGGCTTGGAGAGGTTAAGGATCTTGCATAATACCACACAGTAGGAAGCTGAAGGAGAAGGGTTTGTACTCAGTCAATGGAACCCCCGACCCGGTAAGTTTGCCCACAGCCTGATGCCATGTCACCTTCACTTTGCAGGAGGTCAACAATCTCCGTTGCCAACTTGGGGACCGACTGAATGTGGAGGTGGATGCCGCCCCCCCAGTAGATCTCAATAAAATACTGGATGACATGAGATGCCAATATGAGGCCCTGGTGGAGAATAACCGGAGAGATGTTGAGGCTTGGTTCAATACCCAGGTGGGGCTAGGCAGCCAAAACCAAAGATGTGTGCGTGCATGCGTGTGTGTGTGTGTGTGTGTGTGTGTGTGTGTGTGTGTGTGTCCTTTCCAGTAACATTATGTCATCTGTGTTCTGGGTACCCGCATGTATTACTACAGACTGAGGAGCTGAACCAGCAGGTGGTATCCAGCTCCGAGCAATTGCAGTGCTGCCAGACAGAGATCATTGAGCTGAGACGCACGGTCAATGCCCTGGAGATAGAGCTACAGGCTCAGCAGAGTATGGTGAGTGGCCTTGTTCAGGTGACTGACTGTATGAACACATGACTTATGGCAGCCCCTGGACCCACCAGCCTTCACTTGCAGTCTATTTGTTATAGGGCATGATCACAGTGATTCACAGACTATCAAGATTGTGGGTGTCCAGCTGAGATCCCTTCACATTGGTATCTTTTCCTTTCTCCCCTTGCAGAGGAATTCTCTGGAATCCACCCTGGGGGAGACGGAGGCTCGTTACAGCTCGCAACTGTCCCAGATGCAGTGCCTGATCACCAATGTGGAGGCCCAGCTAGCTGAGATCCGCTATGATCTGGAGCGGCAGAACCAAGAGTACCAGCTGCTGCTGGATGTCAAAGCCCGGCTGGAGTCAGAGATCACCACTTACCGCCGCCTGCTGGAGGGCGAGGATTGCAAGTGAGTGCCCTTGGGTTCTGGAAGGTTGAGTTGGGGTAGGGCTCACTCAGACTTGTCTGTCTAGACTTTCAGCAAGGACACCAGTCCCTGGTTATTGGGCAGATGATGGGATCCAAAACCTCTCACTCTTTCTTAAGTCCTTCCAGCCCTGGGCTCTGATCATTCACAGGGAGACAAGCTGTTTCTTATATAACATCCTCCAACCACCATCATCTGCTGGCAGTTTCTAGCCTCCAATCCTATGGTCCTAACTTCCTATCTTTAGGAATTTCAGATTCACTCTCTGGGGCCATTAATTTTCTTTATTCACCTGTCTTGTTTGATTCTCTAAATTTGTTCAGCACAAATTATTTCAATGCTTAATGCTACATACATGCTGACAGTGTTCTCTACCCCTCCAGGCTGCCTGCCCACCCATGCACCATGGAATTCAAGCATGCTATCAGAGCCCCTCATGTCTCCACTGTGCCCTGTGCCACGACAGTGCCCTGTACCCCAGTCCCCCAGGTCGGCACCCAGATCCGCACCATCACCGAAGAGATTAGAGATGGGAAGGTCATTTCTTCCAGGGACCATGTGCTGCCCCGCCCACTGTAACCTGAATGAGGGCCACTTGGCCAGGGTCTGAGCTATAGGAGGGAGGACATCTCTGTGGCTTCTTGCTTGGCATGGCCCTCTTTTTCCTAAAGGGACACATGCCCCCTCTCACCCCTCTCCACTCAGCAGGTTTTTCTACTGAAATATTTCTTAGACCATGTTCCTGAACTTGACTGCTTTTATTCCATGCAAAACTGGGTGTCCTTGAAAGTTTCCCCAATAAAGCATGTTCTCTTGGCAAAGCAAATTCAACTCTTTTGTCTTTTCTCATGCGGTCAGTTGGTGGGGTGTTGGTTCAGGGGATGCAGTGAAGTTGTGGTCTTTGGTCTCAGTTCTCTCTTCTTTTACAGGGTAAGAAATGACAGGTTGACTCAAAATGCTGAATAGAGGTGACATCTCTGGTCCTGGACAATGAGGACAGACACTGACTTAATTCAGATCAGTGCTGACCATACTCTATGGCATAGCCCTGTTGGTGGGCATCCACTTAGGCCCCACAAGAGGCAAAGGCTTCTAAATCAGTCTTAATTAATTACTTTTTCTGAAGAGATAGGAGAGAGGAGAGAAGAGAGATAGGGATAGATAGATAGACAGAGAAATATGCCCTGTCAAACGTGGTGCTGGAAATTGAACTCAGAGCTTCACAAATTAAGTCCTATTCTCTGCCCACAGAACCACCCCCCAGTCCTGTTATTTCTCTCTCCCTGTTAGCTTCTCTCACTTCTTCAGCTCTTGTCAGTGCTACTGGCCTATCTCTAGCCCTGACACTGAGGACAGTTTTGGGAGAAGGGTTCTTGGACCAGCCAGAGAGAGGCAAACTCCAGGCAGCCAGCCTAGGTAGTCAGTGAGGGGAGTGCTGTGTTTGAGGAAGGAGAAGGGCCAGGAGATTCAGTGTCCTCACTACTGGACACAGGACTGAAATGAAGAGGATAGGGACAATGAAATGAGTGCATGTATATGTGTATCAGAAATGGAACAGGGGAGGAGGCAGCCAGAATTTGTTGTGGTCTAGAGCTGAGGGGTCAGTAGCACAGATTTCAAGGTCCTTTTTATGCTAATTTCTCAAGGGAAGGTGTCTGTAAAAGCTCTAATTCTGGGGTTGATTTACTCAAAGGAGCACTGTTAGCATGAGCAAAGTCCCAGGTTCACATCCCCGGCAACCACACAAAGGGGAAACACCACAAGCAGTGAGCAATGCTGTGTGTCTTCCCCTCTCTCTTTAACCATCTGAAAAATGGAGTCTGGAAGGAGTCCTCTGTCTTCTTTTGCCACAGGAGTTGTGTAGGCGCAAAGCTCCAGTGAAAACTCTGGAAGAAAAAAAAAAAAGAAAGGAAAAAAGACAACCCCCACAAACAAAAAGTCCTGGAATTTTGTGACTTAGGAAATACTAGAAGTCAAGACCACAAGACATACACAATGCCAGGTGACTAGCATCCACTTTGTAACTTGAGGCAATAGAAATATAGTAATTATTAAAAATTAAAAAAAACCAACTTTTTATTACCTTTATTTATTAGATAGAGACAGAGGCAGGGGGAGGTAGAGAAGGAAAGAGACACAGAGAGAAACCTGTAGCCCTATTTCACTACTCATGAAGCTCTTTCCCTGCTGGTGGGGACCAGGAGCTTGAACCCGGGTCCTTGCACATTGTAACATATGTGCTCAGCCAAGTGCACCACCACTCAGCCCCAAAAGATAGTAACTTTTAATGGGAATCATGAGGAGGAGATCTCTGTAATCAAAGCATTTTTCCCCCCAGTGATTATAAAAAAGGAATGCTAAGAAAGAGTAGGAACAGAGCACAACAATTTTATTTATTTTTATTTTTTAAATTTTTTAAATTATCTTTACTTGTTGGATATAGTCAGAAATTGAGAGGAAGGGAGAGATAAAGGGGAGAAAGACAGACAGACACCTGCAGCACTGCTTCAGCACTCAAGAAGCTTACTCCCTGCATATGGGGACTGGGGGCTTGAACCCAGTTCCTTGTGCATTGTAACATGTGTGCTCAGCCAGGTGCACCACCACCTGCCCCCACAACAATTTATAGGATATTTTATAACTTTAAAACATATTTCATGTTTTATAAAATTATGTAAAAAAATCCAGAATATTTAGCCATACCTTTAGCTCTGAGTTGAGTTATGAACTCTGTGTTCCTCTGAGAGACTGACTTTTGGCCCAGAGAACATTTTGTTCTCTGCCAGAGGTGCTGGTTAGTCTGGGCAGGTGCTGTTCACCTGTATAGAGGTGCCTACTCCAACTGTTGTCTTTGATCATTGGTTTCCTCATCTGGAAGAGCAAGAATAATAATGCTGAATTTAGAAGCATCTTTCCTTCTCTATTCTCTGTTCTCCAACCAATCTGCCTTTCCTCCCATTTTTTTCTCCCTCTTTCTTTGGTCCCTTCCAATTAAAATTCTTTCTTTACTTCTCTATTTTTTTTTTTTTTGTTTTTGCCTCCAGGGTTATCACTGGGGCTCAGTGCCAGCACTATAAGTCCATTACTCCTGGAGGCTATTTTCCCCATTTTGTTGCCCTTGTTATAGTTGTTATTGTTATTGTTGTTATATAGGACAGAGAGAAATTGAGAGAGGAGGGGAAGACAGAGAGGAGGAGAGAAAGACAGACATCTGCAGACCTGCTTCACCACCTGTGAAGTTACTCCCCTGCAGGTGGGGAGCCGAGGAGTCGAACCAGGATCCTTACATTGGTCCTTTTGCTTTGTGCAATGTGTGCTTAACTGGCTGCACTACCACCCAGCCCCCTCTAATTCTCTATTTAGCACAACTGACTATGGGCAAAGCATCCATCCACTCATCCATCCATCTTTTACTGAACCTGAATTTATGCTCCCTCAGGTTTGAGAAGGGAGCAATATACTTAGGTTCATGTACTAAGTACCACTCAGGGTAGTTTGCACACAGCTGTTCTCCTGATGGGAGGCTAAGACACATCTCTGTGCCTCAGGCAGAATGCGGATATTGCTGCAAGTTCCTCCAGGACTCCATCCAGAGAGGCCTGTCATCTCCTGGCCCCTCTTCCAGGTCCCACTCTTTTGGAAAGCTGGATTTGCTGGAAAAATAACCCTACAATGCATGCAAAATTTGCCGAGTATCTGTGCAGACAACCCTGGAGCAGAGGTAAAACTCTGAGGGCCAAGCTCTTTGTGCTTTCTGAGGGGCCCATGTCCTACTTTTTTTTTTTTTATTGATTTAATAATGATTGACAAGACTATAGCATAAGAGTGGCACAATCCCACAGAATTCCCACCACTAGAGTTCTGAATCCCATCCCTTCCATTGGAAGCTTTCCTATTTTTTATCCCTCTGGGAGTATGGATCCAGGGTCATTATGGGGTGCAGAAGGTGGGAGGTCTGGCTTCTGTAATTGCTTCTCCACTGAACATGGGCATTGACAGGTTGATCCATACTCCTAGCCTGTTTATATCTTCTGTTGGAGAATGGGCCCACTGTCCTGGAAAGTCCAGGCTATTGTTTCCATGAAATCCGAGCAGGTTAACCTCTAACTCTCCCTTCAGGTCAAGAGAAGGGCTGCTTTCTCTGGTCTCTGGAATTTATGAGGGCAGGACCCTCAGACGTGGGCGCCTTTCTACACATGCCACCTCCACCCCCTTTCCTTCTTTAATTAAAAGCTATGGATTACTTTGTTAACTTTAAAACTCCAGCAAACATTGCTCAGCTTTTCCCCTCTCTCTTAGTGCTCTCAAGTGCCGGCAATTTACCTCTGGAAAAATGTACATTGTAAAAGCTTAGGATCAAACAGCCTGTTGATAAAAATGTAACTATGGATTATCTTGCTCTGTGCTTGGGTTAATGGATACCCCAAACCTTCTCCCCAAGTTATGGCATATATATTTTCTCTCTCAATAAACGAACTGCCCTCCGAGGCTTTTCCCAGGACTGACTGCGTATTTGTCTCTGTACGCATGTCGCCCTTGACACGCTGAGCTGCTCTTGACCTCCATCTCCCAATAGCAGGGGAGATGGGCAGATCCAGGATTGAGCCAGAAATATCCCCCTAGTGGGGCAGGGCTCTGGGGAGGTGGGATTCCAGGACATGCTGGTGAGGTCATCCATCCAGTGAAGTCAGGTTGACATCATGGTAGCATTTGCAACTTGGTGGCTGAAAACATTAAGATATAAAGTAGAGCCAATTCTTTAGGAACTTAAATATAGGAACAGAACAGATGAGATTTGGGGGTCTCTATTTTGGCCTCTATTTAGGAAGTCTATTTTATTCCAAAGGGCCCATGACTTTACTAATTTTTGCCTGAGCTTGATAACTAACATGCAGGTGGGATAAAGGTATTGTCTGGGGAGATGGTATCAGAGTTGGAAATAGGACTAGAAAGCTGGGTCATGGAAGAGAGTAGCTCCCAAATATGGGAAAAAGTATATAACTACTGTTAACTATAAACCCCATCGATCTGATCTGGGCCCATGTTTATTCATATTCAATACAGGAGCCTGTGTAACATCTGCATCCCTGTAGGTCTGAGCTCACATTCTGTGGTCATAGCTAGGAACATTCTAGTCTGCACTCATTTCAGGACCTGTCCTGCTCAAGTGGCAGAGTATGTTGACCTAGCCTCCCTCCAGAGAGTGGGTCAGTCCCTACCACTGTTGTTGCACATTGAGGGCAAGGTTCTTTAGAGACTCACAAGATGGTTCGTGGTGCTGTTACTGATGGAGATGACCAGTGATGGTCGAGAGAGGGATCTGTTAGAGGTCTAGGCTCATCATATCTATGTAGGAATCCCAGGATTTCCCGAGTTAGTGCAGGGAGCACTGCTCTTATGAATAAGCAGACAGTCTCCATTTTTTTTTTTTTTTTTAACCAAAGCACTGTTCGGCTCTGGCTTATGGTGATGCAGGGGATTGAACCTGGGCCTTTGGAACCTCAGGCATGAGAGTCACTTTGCATAACCATTATGCCTATCTACACTCTGCCCAAGTCTCCATTTTAAAAATGGGCTCAAGACACACCTTACACACACCTTACACATGTGCTGTGTGGCCGTAGGCAGGCGCCTGGCTAGCTGACCTCTAGTCATTCAGGTTCTGGGGCTGCACAGCCAGAACAAATTTCCCAGCAAAGGAAAGAGTGGGGTTGTGCTTACTAAAGTTTTGGGGTAGTGGAGTGACCAACTGGCCCTTTTTGCCCAGGACTGAGGGGCTCTAAGGAATTTCAGTCCCAGAACAAGGACAATGCTGGGGAAACCAGGACAGCTGGTTACCATTGCTGCATTTCCTATTGTCCTAGGATTTCTGTGTCACCTTGGGTGTGAGACCCCTCCTTTTCTGTGACAACCAGGCTTTCCCTCCCACTGATCCCAGCTCAGGCTTTCTCTGCTCCCTGGGGCTCATAAAAGGAGACAATGATGGAGAAAGTCAGAATGGTGATGACTCCCACACTTCTTAAGGAAGAGATTGAGGACTGGCTCAGATGACAGTGCCCTTTGAAGAACTGACAGAGTTTTGGTCTTCCAAGCTACATGGGATGGTGGAGGGGAGTCTTGCCTTCCCCACAAGTCCAACGGGGCTCCTTTTTTATGAGACCAGGAAATGTTCACGAGGAAGCTAAATAACAGGTTAGTGAGTGGGTTCTGATAGAAAGTGGCATTAACTTTAATGAGGAGAAAGCACTTTGTAAAGGCCAACGCCCACTGGAGCAGAGGTATAAATCGGGGTAGGAGCTGCTGTTCTGCATTGGGGGTGTCTGGTCATAGAGATCTGTTACCTGTGCCTACACAGCTGAGGCCATGGCTTCCAAATGCCTGAAGGCCAGCTTCTCTTCAGGCTCTCTCAAGGGCCTGGGAGGGACTGGTGGCAGGTCCTCTCGAGTGTCTGCCATGTACTCCAGCAGCTCCTGCAAGCTCCCAAGTCTCTCCCGTGGGGCCCGGAGCTTCTCTGCCTGCTCAGCAGGCTGGGGCAGGAGCAGCTGCAGGGCTGCCAGTTGCCTCCCTGCTCTCTGCCTCCCTTCTGCGGGCCTTGCCACCAGCTACAGCTTGGGCGGGGGCTGGTATGGGGAGGGCATCCTGACTGTCAGTGAGAAGGAAACCATGCAGGTCCTGAATGACCGGCTGGCCAGCTACCTGGAGAAGGTACGCCAGCTGGAGCAGGAGAATGCCAGCCTGGAGAGCCGCATCCGGGAGTGGTGCGAGCAGCAGGTGCCCTACCTGTGCCCTGACTATCAGTCCTACTTCAGGACCATCGAGGAGCTGCAGAAGAAGGTGAGAGAATCAGAGCAACTTTGAGTGCCTGGGAGTCTGGTGTGCCCAGTGATAGTTCTGCTCTACTAGGGGTCCTTCAGAGGTCACCTGAAAGGCACTTTGGGTTCCTACCTGTGTCCTCATTTGCTGCTCTCTGTAATTGTATGAGGGAGGTGTCACTAGCCCACTGCACAGATGTGAGTGCCGAAGCTCATACTAGTTAAGTGATTCCCTCAAAGTGGTGCAGTGGTAGCTGCTGGAGTCAGAAAACACAAGCTCCATGAACTAACAGAGTGGGTGAGCTCTGCTGCTGCAGTTCAGCTCTTTGAGTTTTCATTGATTTACTATTTTTTAAGGCAAGGAGGAATTTGGAATTGATGTGTTGATGTAGGGCAGGTTTCCTCTAACTCAGTGGAGAAAAAGCAGTTCTCTACCCAGCCCACAGCCCATGGAAATTCCCGAGGGCTCCTGTGAGGAGTCACATCTCACTATAGAGAATCAGAGTGCTCTCATGGTTATGACTAGTTCAGAGTCTCCCTTAGGCCTGGGGGAGACACAATGAGGTGTCCCTAGGCCAGCTGTTTACTGGAGCATTTCCATGTCTCCCTCTCACTGCTGACCTGTCTCTGACATGTTTGTTGCCTAGTGGTTTGCAGTCTGACCCTTGCAGCTTATCCATGAGACTCCTAGAGCCCTAGCTGCCATTGCCTAGAATGGGAGACTCTCCCTTCCAGTGGCACCAGCTTTGGAAATCCCACCAGCAGAATGTCCTTTTTTGCACCTAAGTCACTTGTTTATTCCCAGGCCCTGTGCAGCAAGTCTGAGAATGCCAGGCTGGTGGTGCAGATCGACAATGCCAAGCTGGCCGCAGATGACTTTAGGACCAAGTGAGTCAATCTGCTTGTCCTTTGGTTGGAGGCTAGCAGGCATGGGCACTAGTGAGACCTGGGCTCAGGGTTTTGGCCATATTGGGTCACTGGGCAGGAGAGATATCACTAGGCCAGTGAATTAGATGGTGGTGAGGGGAGCTGACTTGGATATAGAGCAGAAGCTCCTGCAGCTTCGGGTCTCCTGTTGTCTTCCTGCCAGGTATGAGATGGAGCTGTCCATGCGGCAGCTGGTGGAGTCAGACATGAATGGTCTGCGCAGGATCCTGGATGATCTGACCCTGTGCAAGTCTGACCTGGAGGCCCAGGTGGAATCCCTGAAGGAGGAGCTGCTGTGTCTCAAGAAGAACCATGAGGAGGTGAGTCTGAGAAGATGGGCATGGGGGCAGGTGAGAAAGGACAAAGAAATGCACTGGGGGGAGCAGATGGAGGAGGTGAGCATGTGAAACTGCTAGGAATGGACTTCTGAGCAAGTGAGGCTGACCTCGGTCTGTGCCATAGGAAGTGAACTCGCTGCGCTGCCAGCTTGGAGATCGGCTCAATGTGGAGGTGGACGCTGCCCCGCCTGTTGACCTGAACCGTGTTCTGGATGAGATGAGATGCCAATATGAGACCTTGGTGGAGAATAACCGCCGGGACGCTGAAGACTGGTTCAACACCCAGGTAGGTACTGAAGAGATTATGGCAGAGACTCAGGGTGTGTGTCAAAGTGGCCTTGGGGCTCTGAAGCAGGAGACCTGACTCTGGCTCCTGACTCTGCATCAACCTCAGTGCATGCTGGCCATCCCCTCAGTGTCCAGTGTAAACGAGTGGCATGACTGAGAGAGCAGGAAGGTCTTCTTTGGCTCATGGTTCTCAGCAGTCTTTGCAGAAGCCAAGGCGCTGGTGTTTTAGCTCAGTTCCTATGCGTGTATGTTGCAGACTGAGGAGCTGAACCAGCAGGTGGTGTCCAGCTCTGAGCAGCTGCAGACCTGCCAGGCAGAGATCATCGAGCTGAGACGCACAGTCAACGCCCTGGAGATTGAGCTGCAGGCCCAGCAGAGCATGGTGAGTCTGGATGCTGTGGTCACACCAGCTGTGCATAAGCCTTGCTGGTTTCCATGCTCTGATCGCACAGGCAGGCCCCTGGGGTTCAAGTTCTAAAGCATCAGGGATTTTCCTCTGCAAAGAAGAGGAAGGGCTCAGCTTCCACACAAATGCTCCAATGGTGGGAAAGACTGGCGGTATGTGGCTCTGGGATGTGTGTAGGCAGACATGTTCTGAACAATGACCAGTCACCCAGAGATCTCTTTAATAGAGGAGATGCTCTCTAATTCAAGTAGGCTAGAGACACTAATGGTCTCATCTCAGGTGAGATGTCTGATTATGGTTTATCCTGACACAGTATATAATTCTTCAAGTTCCCCCTCTCGCATTCTGAGGCCTCACTGAGACCCAGGTGTATCAGGGGCATCTATGCTCTTCTCTGACTGCTAAACTACTTCCATGCATGATTCTTGCCCACACAGAGAGACTCTCTGGAGAACACGCTGACAGAGACTGAGGCCCGCTACAGTTCGCAGCTGTCCCAGGTACAGTGCATGATCACCAACGTGGAGTCACAGCTGGCTGAGATCAGGAGTGACCTGGAGCGGCAGAACCAGGAGTACCAGGTGCTGCTGGATGTGCGTGCCCGGCTGGAGTGTGAGATCAACACATACCGGGGCCTCCTGGAGAGTGAGGACTGCAAGTGAGTACTATGTTCTTATCTTCTGAGTGTAATCTACAAAGTTCTGGGGGAGGCAGTCTGGTGCCCAGGGAAGAGTCCTGCACTGGGCAGCAGGTGTCCTGGGTCTGGGTTCCTGTTTTGTTACAAATTAATCTTGTGACTTTCTGGGTCTCTGTTTCCTCACTGATAAAACAAGGGGAAAAAGACCTGGTTATTTATTTATTTATTTATTTATTTATTTATTTTGCTACAAGGATTATCACTGGGGCTTGATGCCTGCTTCATAAATTCACTCCTCCCAGTGACCATTTTTTCCATTTATTTCTATTTTTATTTCACAAGACAAAGAGAAATTGAGAGAGGAGGGGATATGGAGAGGGGGAGAGGAAGAGAGATACCTGCAGACCTGGTTTGACACTCATGAAGTGTTCCCCCCTGGAGGTGGGGAGCAGAGGCTCGAACGCAGGTCCTTGCATACGGTATTATGTTCCCAGGTGTGCTACCACCTGGCCCCTGAAAGACCTGGTAATTTTCCAGGTGATCTGAGTTATTAAAAATATCAACTGGGAAAAATCAGAGTAATTGGATCTTTTTCTTTCTCCTAGGCTCCCTTGCCATCCATGTACCCCTGACCAATTGCCCTCCAAGTCATGCCTGCCCTGTCTTCCTGCAGCCACCTGCAGTCCTGGTGCAGCCCGTACCACCTGCAGCCCTCGCCCTACCTGTGTGCCCTGCCCAAGGGGCCGGTTCTGAGAGTAACTGACCAAGAAAGCCAAGGCTATTGTTTCTAGGTGTTGACCTTGGCCTTCACCCACCATTAACCTTCAAAACCCAGTTCCTTGCTCTCTAGGTAGAAGCTAGTCCAGGGCTTGACCATAAGAGGGCTTGCCATACATATGCCTTTAAGTTTCCCAAAGCTGCTCATGAAGGTTCTAGCCCTGAAGGCTCCTCACTATTTCAGTGGGTACTAGGATGCATCCTGGGTTGAGTTTTCTTTCTGCATGTGATTTCAGTGTCTTCTGAAATGCAACCGATGGCTTCTGTTGGTAGAAAAATAAAGCTCATTTGCTCTGGCACTTGATAACTAGCCCTCAACTTCTGGTACTACTGGTTCATGTCTCTCCTGGGAGGACAGGTATGTCTCTAGGACAGATGAATGGGGTATGTTTGCCCAACTTTGACACTGGGTATAAATGACAGGGTCTCCATGGCCCTGTTCAGGGAGGAGGTGGGGTAGAATCTCCCGTGGAACCACTTATTCCTCTTTCCTTTGAAAGAAACATCTCCAAGATTCCAAACAGGTGGTAGGCATTACCTGACCTCTCCTACTACCTGTTTTAGTTTATCTGGTCACCCTGATGTTCCAGAGGAGGATGGGTTAAGCAGAGATCAGCATAACATGAAACATTTGAGGCAACCGATCAGCCTTAAGCCCCTGGGCTGTGTAAGCACAGCAATATGAAGTCTCATACTCTAAAAGGAAACTTTCAAGAGTGTATTTGTATCAACCTCTCCACTTTCACTGAAGCCTTTTTTATGCAGTTTCTCCTTATCAGGTCCCTTTGACAACACACACCCTATGAAAAGCAAGAAATGACACAATAAGCCCAATCTATGACTTTCACCCAGAATTCAGAAGATTACCTTCAATAAACTTGCTGTGTTCTTGCATGTCTTTGCCATTTGATGGCACATGTAGTGTTTTTGGGTATCAAAGCATTTTTTACACAGAAAAGGGAACTCCCATCACTTTGACCTAAAGGGTCTCATTTGTGTCCAAAATGTCCTCTCTCAATACCAAGTTCCTTCAATCCCAGTGGGAAACAGAGAATGTTCAAGCAATGCTTTCCAAGAGGAGAACATTCTCTGTTTCCCACTGGGATACTTTGTACAGCACATGTGGGGCATTTGAGGTTGATATTGTTGGCTCTGTTCTAGCTGGATTGCTCTGAGGGTAGGAGTCTACTTTTTCCATGCCCAGGGTTGCATTTCCAAGGCTTTTTTTTTTTTTTTTTTTTTGCATTTCTAAACAGCAAAGTCCAAGATAAACCAGACCAGCCAAAGTGAACATGCAGGCACAAGACTTCTCTGAGTCTGATGGAAAGTAGATTGAATGGGGCTAGGGAAGGGGAGAGCTGCAGCCAGAAGCAGTATGTGGAAACTGTACTGAGTACATGGGCTCCATCCTGCTGAGCCTGTTTTACATAATCCACAATTTTCCTGCTCATAAAATTCTTTGTGGTACAAGCCCCTTCCAAACCTATTCAACTTCTTCCAAGGTGGAGCTAACCAGACCCTGTGTAGACTTGCCTCTAGTTATTATTTACATCATTTGCACGTGAATTTACTTTATTTTTTGTCATCTCCTGGGCTTTATTGCTCTAACTGACATTTTCAGAAAGGGTGAGATAGAGAAATGAAGAAACAAAGACACAGAAGTTATAACATCCAGGTAAGGCCCTCAACATGTAAAAAAGTGAGTTTCACTCATTGAATATTCAGATGGTGGCTTTTTTTTTTGTTGCAATAATCCTATCCTATCCTATCCTATCCTATCCTATCCTATCCTATCCTATCCTATCCTATCCTATCCTATATAGAGAGGAATAGGGTTGAAGAAAGAGTGAAAGCTTCCTTCAATACATGAGAGTTAGACTTGAACTTGGGTGATGCCAGCCCCACAATAAAGCACTTTCTAAACAAATGCATGTGCATTAAAAAAAAAACTTTCCAGAGTTTGGCTATCTTTTTCAGTAGAGAAATAATTTGGAGCCATTTGGAGACAGAAATCATTGGAGTAGAAGCTCTGTCAAATCAATACTGCATTGCTGCTTGGTCCATTGAAAAAGCCACACTTGGGATACAAAGGAAGTTTCTACGTTTTACCTGCTTTATCATAGTTCTCTTTCCCCTTTCATTGTTATTAGGTCAAAACACTGCACACAGACTTCCTCCAAAATGACTCACAAATTCAAGTTTGATTAAGATTTTAGGCCCATGTGAATCAAAAATTAAAAAAATTTAAATAATTTGTTTATTTTCCCTTTTGTTGCCCTTGTTTTTTTATTGTTGTTGTAGTTATTGTTGTTATTGATGTCATTGTTGTTGGATAGGACAGAGAGAAATGGAGAGAGGAGGGGAAGACAGAGAGGGGGAGAGAATCAATACTGCATTGGGGGTTGTATTGTGTGGAAAACTGAGAAATGTTTTATGCATGTACAAACTATTGTATTTACTATCAACTGTAAAAAATTAACCCCCAATAAATAAATAAATAAAATCAGAAGAAGAAAAGAAAAGGAGAAGAAAAAAAAAAGAAGGGGGCAGCTATAGATAGCATAACTGTTATGCAAAGAGAATCTCTTGCCTGAGGCTCCGAAGTCCCAGGTTCAAAGCCACCCACTCCCTTCCTAATAAAACTATAAGCCAGTGTTGATCAGTGCTATGGTAAAAAAAAAATTAGAAAGTAGCATCCCCAAGTTGTGGAATATTCAGTTCAGAATCTCCCTGATGTCAAGGACAGATGGCACATAAGCTGTACTGATCCACTTCTTGAGCAGCGGAAACACATAATTGCAAAGGCTACACTGATTGAAAGATACAAGTACTGTATCGAGTTCTCTGCATCAGTATGTTTTTTAAACTGATCTTTCACTAGAAAAAGAAAAGCAAGTAAAGGTTAAGTTGAACAGAATGTGGTAACCTGCCAATTCTGAATAGCCACTCTATGAAAACAAGTTAATATATGATATTAGAAAGGGGAGGAATATTTACTGGTAACATTCTTCTACTTTAAGAAAAAAAATTTCATTTTATGTTATATAAGGAAAGAGAATTGGGGAGGATGATTCATGCTAGTTCAGGTTTTCACATTACTTCTACAGTTTAATAGCTAATGAACTGTCAGCTATACCTTTGATAGTAAACAGACTCAAGTTAATTAATCTAGAATCATTTGAAATACTGATGAGCTAGTTTAAAACTCTTGTATTTAGGGCTGGTGAAATATCTCACTTGGATAGCACATTGCTTTACCACGTGCACAATTCAGGTTCAAGCTTGGCTCCTACAGGACTGACGGAAGCTTCAGTGCTGTGGTCTCTTGCACTTTCTCTGCCTCTCTCTAAAAATTAAACAAAAAAACAAACAAATAAATAAAGTCGGTGTATTTGGTTGTAAATTGTGCATACCAATATGCTCATTTTCACTTGTAGGTAAGGGGGCTGCTAGGGATTCAACCCAGGGTCTTCTAAATGTGAGGTATGTGTAACATCTCTGGTCCCTGAATGTGGCTATTTCATACAACATTGATCACATTGAAGAATTATAGTTGTTGTATTTTAAAGCAGTGGTATTAGAACCACTCTATTCATAAAAAAACCACATCCACCTAAACATTTAATCAAGCAATACATTTATGGTAATATAGAATCCCCCTTTCTTGCCCATCACCACTAATTCTAGACATATATAAAAATGAGACAAACACACTCCCATACTATATTTACAAGATTAATGAATAAAAGTGCCTATAAATCAATGTGATCCACCACATAAAAGCAAGACCAAAAACCACATGGTCATATCAATAGATGCAGAGAAAGTCTTTGACAAAATCCAACACCCTTTATAATCAAAACACTACAAAAAAATGGGAATAGATGGAAAATTCCTCAAGATAGTGAAGTTTATATATAGGAAACTGACAGCCAACATCCTACTCAATGGTGAAAAAATGGAAGCATTTCCCCTCAGATCAAGTACTAGACAGGGCTGCCCACTATCATCATTACTATTCAACATAGTGTTGGAAGTTATTGCCATAGTAATCAGGAAGGAGCAAGGAATTAAAGGAATACAGATTGGAAGAGAACAAGTCAAACCCTCCCTATTTGCAGATGGCATGATATTATACACAGAAAAACCTAAGGAATCCAGCAAGAAGCTTTTGGAAATCATCAGGCAATAAAATTAACATTCAAAAGTCAGTGGCATTCCTCTATGCAAACACTAAGTTAGAAGAAGTTGAAATCCAGAAATCAATTCCTTTTACTATAACAACAAAAACAATAAAACATCCAGGAATGAACCTAACCAAAGAAGTGAAAGACTTGTATACTGAAAATTATAAGCCACTACTCAAAGAAATTGAAAAAGACACAAAGAAGTGGAAAGATATTCCATGTTCATAGGTTGAAAGAATTAACATCATCAAAATGAATATACTACCCAGAGCCATATACAAATTTAATTCTATCCCCATCAAGATCCCAACCACATTTTTTAGGAGAATAGAACAAATGCTACAAATGTTTATCTGGAACCAGAGAAGACCTAGAATTGCCAAAACAATCTTGAGAAGAAAGAACAGAACTGGAGGCATCCCAGATCTCAAATTGTATTATAGGGCCATTGTCATTAAAACTGCTTGGTACTAAACATGAATAGACGCATTGACCAGTGGAATAGAATTGAGAGCCCTGCACTATGAATCCACTGCTCCTGGATGCCATTTTTCCATTTTGTTGCTCTTGCTGTTGTTGCCATTTTGACTGTTGTTATTGCTGGAAGGACAGAGATAAATTGAGAGAGGAGGGGAAGACAGGGGGAGAGAAAGATAGAGACCTGCAGACCTGCTTCACCACTTGTGAAGCGAACTCCCTGCAGGTGAGGAGCCGGGGCTCGAACCGGGATCCTTACACTGGTCCTTGTGCTTCATACCATGTGAGCCTAACCCACTGCGCTACCGCCCGGTCCTCAGTATTGATTTTCTTTTAATGTAGTGGGGACCGAGTTTGAACCTGGGTCGTACACAGAGCAGAGCAGCACTACTCAAGTAAACCATGCTGCTTTCTAAACAAATGCCCATGACTTCTTTAACTGGAAGCACCTGCTTCCAGCTTTCCTGGGTTAGTTCATCCAATAATTACAGGGGTTTCTCTTCAAGGGGGATTGATTGACACTGTTTCCTGGGCCTGACATAAGAACTTTTTGTCTATCATTGTGGAAAGGGACATTTCTTTTTTCTTTTAAAAAATTAAAAAAAATTATTTATTCCCTTTTGTTGCCCTTTTAAAAAATTGTTGTAGTTATTATTGTTGTTGTTATTGATATCATCGTTGTTGGATAGGACAGAGAGAAATAGAGAGGGGAGGGGAAGACAGAGAGGGGGAGAGAAAGATAGACATCTGCAGACCTGCTTCACCGCCTGTGAAGCGACTCCCCTGTAGGTGGGGGGCTCAAATTGGGATCCTTACTCCAGCCCTTGTTTTTTGTGCCAATGTGCTTAACCAGCTGCTCTACTGCCCGACTCCTGGAAAGGGAAGGAACATATCTATGTAACCTCAGCCTGTCAAAAAAAAAAAAAAACAAACAAAAAACTGTGAATCAACTTCTCAATAACTTCCTACAAGAAATTATGATTGATGAAGAGGTGGATCAGGAGAAAAAGCATATGCATTGCAGAGATGTTCATATTTCTTATATTTTCTAAGGATGGGACTGCTCTTTCTCAGTGGTGTTCATCTCTGCAGCTGTAGTGTATGTGGGGGAGAAACAGTGGTAGATTGCACAATTTATATGTGTGAGTTCCTGAGTCTGATCTTCAGCACTGCATGTGCCAGAGTGACACTCTAGTCCTCTCTCTCTCTTTCAAATAAATAAATCAACCTTTAGCAAGCAAACAAGCTAACTAACTAGTGTTCAGCAGAAAAGACGTCCCTGACCCTTAGGTTTTCTGTCTGCGTTGCTTGTTCCTTCTCTCCTCACCCATAGTATCCTTCGCCTCAGAAGGGAGATGATGCAGGCTAAGGAGTCTCAGTGGTTCCTGTCTGAGATTCTGGATTTATACTCTTGCTGGTATCGGTGTCACCTGTCTCACACACATATCCTCATTAAGGGACCAGGCTTCTTGCCAATGGCGATATTCTCATTATAGGAGCAACTACAGCAGAACAGGACTGCACACTCTCTCCATGGGGGAGTAGGTGGGGTGCAGGGGAGTGGGCAGGCTGCTGTGGTCTCCTGGCAGCCCCACCCTGGTAATGAGGGCCCAGGCCTGGACTTGAGCCTTTGAAGATGTGTTCTGAAGCTCCCCCCTGGTGACCAATGACAGGAGCCTGGAGGAGTCCCGCTTTAGACAAATGACATGCTTGGCCCTTTTTATGAGGAAAGGAACTCCTCATTGGAAACCAAATTGCAAATTAATTATCAGCTTCCTGTGGGGCTGAGTGTCAACAGCAACAACATCACATGATACTTTCTATTGTGAACCCCCTCACTTCAAGTGTATAAAAAGGCCGGAGCAGGATAGGGTCTGGAGGTGCCGGCAGTCCAGGGAGCTGCAACTGAGGAGAAGGGCCTCATCATGACCTCACCCTCCTCCATTAAGAGCTGCCCCCGGCCCTCCTCTGTCTGCTCCAACAACATGGCTTGCCGGCCAGAGCTGTGCCTGGGTTACATCTGCCAACCTATGACCTGTGTCCCTTCCGTCTGCATGCCCACCACCTACCGGCCAGCCAGCTGCCTCCCCAAGACCTACCTCTCCAGCTCCTGCCGGTCTAGCAGCTGCCGGCCCAGCAGCTCTATGGGTACTTGCAGCTGGCTCTGTGAGGGCCCCTTCAGTGGCAGTGAGAAGGAGACCATGCAGGTACTGAACGATCGGTTAGCCAACTATCTGGAGAAGGTGCGCCAACTGGAGCAGGAGAACGCTAGCCTGGAGAGCAAGATCCAAGAGGCCTGTCAATCTCAGGTGCCCACCATGTGCCCTGACTACCAGTCTTACTTCAGGACCATTGAGGAGCTCCAGCAGAAGGTGAGGGCAGGCTAGAATTGAAAGACTTGCCAGAAAGTGACCAGGATAGCTGGCCTTCCAGTTCTGATTCTTATTCATTTATTGAGCTCTGTCCAGTGCAAAGGGACTTCCTTGGGGCATAGGGTGACCTCCTTGTTTGACTACTCAGTCTCATATAGAAAGAGGGCTGAGATCTAAAGGATCTCATTCCTACTATTGATTCACTGTAAAGCTTCGGGAATTCTCTAAACCTCAGCTTTCTCACCTGTCTAAATGGGCTCATACTAGCTCTTCCCCAATAAGACTTGCAGGTGGGGAGTCGGGTTAAGCGCATGGATTAGGCGCATGTGGCATGAAGTGCAAGGACAGGCGTAAGGATCCCAGTCGGAGCCCCCGACTCCACACCTGCAGGGGAGTCACTCCACAGCAGGTCTGCAGGTGCTTATCTTTCTCTCCCCCTCTCTATCTTCCCCTCCTCTCTTGATTTATCTCTGTCCTATCTAACAATGGTGACATCAATAGCAACAACAATAACAACCACAACAACAATAAAAAAACAAGGGCACCAAAAGGGAAAAATAAAAAAAAATTAAAAGAAAAAAAATTTGCAGATGGACTCATGATTTGCCACAGGGAACATGCCTGCAGAGTCCCTAGTGCATGAGTTTTCAGTAAATATCATGTTTGTTCAGCATCCTCCCAATTGTCATGCTCAGACTGAACAAGGTCCTTTCCTTGTGCAGCTAAAAATGGGACATTTGAATCAATATAGCTCATGTTCTTCAAGGACTAGCAGCTCACTAATATAGATTTCCTCCTGCCCCCCAGATCTCCAGATATGAGGCTGCTGAACTCTACCTGTGCTGCCATCTTCTTATGTTCTTTCCCTTTCTTCTCATCTCAGATTAACCCCCTGACATGTGCTTTGGCCCCCAGGTACTGTGCACTAAAGCAGAGAATGCCCGGATGGTGGTGCACATTGACAACGCCAAGCTGGCTGCTGATGACTTCAGGACAAAGTGAGTGTGGCTGGAGGTGGGGGCACCCCCTCTTTTGCACAGGCACAGGAGAGCTTTCCATCAGCTCTGCAGAACTGATAAACTGGCAGCAGTTGATCCCCTGGGTCAGTATTCGATTTCAGTCCTGAGTCGCCGCTCTGTCCTTGCCCAGGTATGAGACAGAACTAGCCATGCGGCAGCTGGTGGAGGCCGACACCAACGGCCTGCGCAGGATCCTGGATGAGCTGACCCTGTGCAAGTCTGACCTGGAGGCCCAGGTGGAGTCCCTGAAGGAGGAGCTGCTGTGCCTGAAGAAGAGCCATGAGGAGGTTTGAGCAGACATCATGATGAGGTGGCCCTACAGAGCTGAGTGGGGGAAAGTGGGATTTGGGGTTGTGTGGATGTGGACTGAAATTTGCAGACCTCACTTCCATGACTTTGCCCAATTGATATGACCTTTGTGAGCCTCCTACTCTGTCAAACAGAGATGGTGCTGTCACATAGGGTTTGCTGAAGAAATGAAAGTGACTTGGGAGCATGAAACACCTGTCGCTTGGCTAGTGCTCAGACATTGGCTGCCTTCCTTTCTGTCTTACCTGGATCTGTGCAACCGTGGCAATTGTGTTTGCTTTTCTCATGAGAACCATACACTGGGGGTGGGTTGGGCAAGTGAAGTGGTATCTGGGACCAGAGTGGGGCCAGAATTCCTATGTATGGCCTCTCCATCTGTCTGTGAGGCGTGACTGCCCATCTCTTCTAAGAGGGTTAAACTTCAGTCTTTCTTTCTTTCTTTCTTTCTTTCTTTCTTTCTTTCTTTCTTTCTTTCTTTCTTTCTTCCTATCCATTTTGTTTACTTTCCCTCCTCTATTCTGCTTACCTATAATGTGCTTCACCCCAAGCCATCGGCTTCACTTTGTGAATTTTCCTTGGCTCCTGCAGCACCTTAGCAGGAAGCTGTTCTCCTGGGCACCTACATGTGGGGTGCACACTGGAGCCATAATGTTTTCCCTTCTTCCCTGGCTTGACTCTCAAGCTCGTGACTCGGCATTTAGAGGAATATGTTCTGTGAGTCCTGGCTTGATTTCCTTAGACTTAAGTGTAAAGTAACAATCTGTCCCCACAAGCTTCCCATGCACCTCAAGGCACCTGACGCATCCCACTTGGGTCAGGGTGTTGGGAACCCTACCAAGAAGTCACTAATGAAGTACTATCACATTCTCCCCAAAGCCAGGGACAACTTTCTCTCTTTGACAGCCTGGCCTGCTCTGACTCAGGTACCTGCTGCTGCCCACTTCCCAGATAAACATGGTGTGTGTGTGTGTGTGTGTGTGTGTGTGTGTGTGTGTGTGTGTAGGGGGTATGGAGGCTGAGAATGCTCAGATTAGCCTGAATAGACCAGACAAACCCTGCTGCTGCTCTTAGACTCTGCCCAAGTGACAGTAAGTATTGTGTTGCTACCATGGTATCAGCTAGGGCAGGGAGGTCACTAAGATACTATGGGGTGGACTGCAGTCCTTAGCAGGTCGTTTTTTTTTCTATTTCTTTAAAAAATATTTTATTTATTATTTATTGGATAGACAGAAAAAATTGAGAGGAAAGGGGGAGGTGGGAGAGAGAGAGAGGGAGAGGGAGAGGGAGAGGGAGAGAGAGAGAGAGAGCGAGAGCGAGAGCGAGAGAGAGAGAGAGAGAGAGATCCGCAGCATTGCTTCACCACTTGTGAAGCTTTCTCCCCTGCAGGTGAGGACCAAGGGCTTGAACCCAGGTCCATGCACATTATAACATGTGCACTCAACTGGGTGCACCACCACCTAGCCCCTCTATTTTTCTTTACCTTTCTTTTTCTTTTCATTCCTTCTTTCCTTCCTTCCTCCCTCCCTCCCTTCCTTCCACCTTCCTTCCTTCCTTCCTTCCTTCCTTCCTTCCTTCCTTCCTTCCTTCCTTCCTACCTTCCTTCATTTTCCCTCCCTCCCTCCCTTCCTTCCCTCCTTCAGTTCTTTCTTTCTTTCTTTCTTTCTCTCTTTCTTTCTTTCTTTCTCTCTTTTTTCCATCCTTCCTTCCTTCCTTCCTTCCTTCCTTCCTGCCAGGGATTCACTGGGGTTCCATGTCTTCATGATTCTACTGCTCTTGGAAGAACTTCCCACCCCCCCCCATAGAGGGTGAAAGATAGAGAGGAAGGAGGGAAAGAAGACACCACAGCACTGCTTCATCACTCATGAAGCTCCCCCTTTGCTTGGTGCTCCCACATGGTTCTTGGGAGCTCAAACCTGGGTCTCTGCACATGGTAAATGAACACTCTTCTGGGTGAGTGATCGCCTGGATCCCTACTAGAGAGCTTTAGCCTCATAAACTCTTTCTTTTCAACTCTCTCTGGGGTGTGGAGCCAGGACTGTGTGACTTTATACCTGTCTGGGTCTTTTGTGCCTTTTTCAGGAAGTCAGTGCCCTCCGATGCCAGCTGGGGGATCACCTTAACATTGAGGTGGATGCTGCGCCCCCCATGGACCTCAACAGGATGCTAGAGGAGATGCGGTGTCAGTATGAGACCATGGTGGAGACCAACCACAGGGATGTGGAGGAGTGGTTCAACATGCAGGTGGGCCCCTCGCAGCTGGGCCAGCCTCCCCTGTGTACCCGGATGGCATTCCCAGACTCTTCTTTCCCCACTCTAGATGGAGGAGCTGAACCAGCAGGTGGCTTCTAGCTCTGAGCAGCTTCAGAGTTACCAGTCAGATATCATTGACCTGAGACGCACCGTCAACACCCTGGAAATTGAGCTGCAGGCACAGCACAGCCTGGTGAGTGCCTCTCCCTAGCGCTGCCTCCCAGGTGGCACCCCACCTGGCACAAGCAGGAGGGAGGGAGGGGGTGGAGAAGGGAGGAAGGGAAACGAAGGAGCAGGAATAGGAGGAGGAGACCTACATACAGCCATGATGATGTGTGCTTCCCTGAGTTTTCTTAGATGGATGTTTTCCCAAGACTTGATTCAGACGGAAAAGGGAGATGTTTTAAATGTGATATGGCTAGGTGGCTGCTGTCAGGCATGACCATCCAAGAGGACTTGTTCTCTGTTCACTCTTTCCTTCACACATATGCTCCTCAACTCTCCTTGTGGAACTTTTAAATGTCCCCTTTGGCTTGGGAGATAGTCTAGTGGATAAAGCATTGGACCTTCAAGCATGAGGTCCCAAGTTTGATCACTGGCAGTACATGTGCCAGAGTGATGCTCTGTCTTCTCTTCTCTTCTCTTCTCTTCTCTTCTCTTCTCTTCTCTTCTCTTCTCTTCTCTTCTCTTCTCTTCTTTCCTCTCCTCTCTTCTCCTCTCCTCTCCTCTTCTCTCTCTCTCTCTCTCTCTCTTTCTCTCTCCCCCCTCTCTTGTGAATAAATAAACTTTAAATACCCCAACCCCATTGCCAGATTTCTCCCCAGGTTACAGATTAATGTACAGTCAGGATTGGAGACCACAATTCTGGTGATGCTTTGGAGGAAAGGCCTGGTGAACCTTAGACACAAAGTATGAAGCCAGATTAAGTCTGGGGAAGGAATAAGGGGCTTAGGATGATATGAACCTGTGTTTTCACCCTGGTTTAGTTCTTTACCAGCTATTAGACCTGGAATATATCACATAGCCTTTCTGGATTTCAGTTTTTGCAGTGTTATGAGTGATCTGGTTCTTCTTGGTATTTTCTAAATCAGGCTGTAGAAAAATAGATCTGTGGCTCATAGTATTTTGTGTTCCTGTTGACTCAGAGGGACTCGCTGGAAAACACCTTGACGGAGACAGAGGGCCGCTACAGCTCCCAGCTGTCCCAGATGCAGTGCATGATCACCAATGTGGAGGCCCAGCTGGCTGACATCCGCAGTGACCTGGAGCGGCAGAATTTGGAGTACAAGGTGCTGCTGGATGTCAAGGCACGGCTGGAGTGTGAGATCAATACCTACAGGGGCTTGCTGGAGAGCGAGGACTGCAAGTAAGTGACCCTGATGAGGTTGCACAGAGAGATGTGTACCAGGGCTTGGAGTGGTTATAGGAAGCAATTGTTCTATCCATGAACTAGAATATCATGTCATGCTTAGGAAGGAGAGAGAAAGCTGGGAGGATCCAAAGACACTGAGGAATGTATTCATGATGCCACCTCCAAACTTCACCCATTGATGGCCCCTTTGCTCCATCCTAAGCCCACAGACTCTTTTCACGTGCTTTTTATGTGCCAAGTGCAAGGAGAAGGGACTGAGCTGGACAGTTGCAGGATGATTTCAGTTATTTCTGTCTGCATAGGGAATGAGTCAGATAGGCAACTGGAGATTGGACTCAGAGGGGAGGAAGTGTTCATATGCAGTTAAATCAAGAAGGAGCTTAATGTTCTGGGTTGTGGTGGGGCTGAGGGGAAGACAGAAACTATCAGTTCAAGCCCATTTATGAAGAACCACAAAAGAAATGATGGGGAGGTCGGGCTTTATTTTACAGACCACCAGGAGGTCTTCCTTCTTGTTGAGGAGGAAACAAGAATGAGAATTTGCTGAACCGCTCAGCTCTCATACTAGGGAGTAAACACAGCTGGAGCCCAGACAATGTCAAATACATAGTTCTTCCACCTGGCCTACAGTAGATGATCCGTAAATGTTTCTTGGTGACAGCTTCTCTCGAGAAGAAGAAATAGATAGTTGCTGAAAGGACAGGGCAGAGGGAGGAGTGGCAGGTAGAGAAACTATCCAGAAGGTCCATGGTTTAGGTGAACAGAAGGGAGAATCTGCATCAGAGTGGTAGAGACATCAATCCCCACCCCAGATATTGTGCAGGTAGAATCAGCTGGGCCAGTGTAGGACACCACTGTGCTGTGGACTGACGCATCTTGCAGGTGGTTTCTTATTCTCTCTCTCTTTTAAAAATCTTTTTATTTGGGGGTCAGGCTGTAGTGCAGTGGGTTAAGCACACATGGCGTGAAGCGCAAGGACCACAGTAAGGATTCTGGTTCAAACCCCCAGCTCTCCACCTGCAGGGTGGTCAATTCACAGTCAGTGAAGCAGGTCTGCAGGTGTCTATTTTTCTCTCCCCCTCTCTATCTTTCCCTCCTCTCTCGATTTCTCTTTGTCCTATTCAACAACAATAGCAATGACAACAACAATAATAGCAACAACAAGGGTAATAACAAGGGCAACAAAATGGGAAAAATGGCCTCCAGGAGCAGTGGATTTGTAATGCAGGCACTTAGCCCCAGCAATAACCCTGGAGGCAAAAAAATCTTTTTATTTATTTATTATTGATTAGAGACAGAGAGAAATTGAGAATAGAGAGGGAGATAGAGAGAGGGCAAGAGACAGAGAGACACCTGCAGTCCTACTTCACCACCTGTGAAGCTTTTCTTCTGCTGGTGAGGACCAGGGGCTTGAATGTAGGCCCTTGTGCACTGTAATGTGTGTATTTAACCAGGTGGTATTTCCACCTGTTCCCTGGTTTCTTATTCTCTATCTAGACTTACTTTCCTGTCATTTGCCTTGGTAGACAAGATTCAGATGCTCACATGTTTTTAAAAGCCGAAGCTGTTGATTTTCATGAACCCCAATTTCCTGGGACTGGAGAATCAGGGGGTGGGGCCTTGTCCAATGAGGGAGGCACTGTTCCTTTTTTTGGGGTCATTTTTATCACATAGGATACATAGCTAGTATTGCTGGTCTTTCAATTGTTCAGGGTAAAGAGAATCTGGGTTTCTCCTCTTTGTTTTCAAAGTAGACTTATTTATTTATAAAACACTGAGAGAGAACTAGAGCATCACTCTGGCACATAAATGTCAGGGATCAAACTCGGTATCTCATGCTTGAGAGTCCAACACTTCATTCACTGTGCCACCTCCCAGGTCACCCGAGTTTCCTTTAAATGTTAAATTCTCTTGCTTTTTCAAATATCTTTAACAAGTTGATAAATCGGTAGTGTTGACCATATGAAACACATTTTAGGTTAGATGTAGCCCTCAGGCTGCCTGCCTGGCTTCTGGGCCACTTGGTCCCCCTCCAAAGTCCAGTGGGCTGTTTATAGTTTTGAATCCAACCCTGCCAGTCCCTAGAATTACCCTTTCCCCAGGTATGCCTTCTACATTCATTGGTTAACTCCACACATTCAGCACATTCTTATTAAGATTTCACTCTAATACGTCCTAAGACTTCGCTCTATGGCTATATACAGTGTGGGTGAGCACACATACAGCTGTCCCCATGGGTGGAGGGACAGGCCATAATGGAATAATGATATGTCACTGTGGAAGGAGGTGCATTGTACTGCAGGGAGTTTGACATGGAATCATCAGGGGAACTTCCAGGAGGAAGCTACTTTGCATCCTGAGCATGGATAAGATTTACTGCAGGTTTTAAGCAGAGGAGGGGCAGCTTGCTCTTGCCACTAGGTTGATGATCATTAGAAGGGCTGGAAGTAGGGCTGCTGCTGCTGGTGGTGGTGGGGACCAGTGAGGAGCACAGGTAAAGACGGTGCTGGTGGGGACTGGGGAAGCGGGGGTGGGCTTGCAGGCCTGTGGGATCAGAACCCGCAGGAGCTATGCAGGGCTGAGCTCTTCCTCTAACCTGTCCCTATGCCTTTCTTCCACAGATTGCCCTGCAACCCCTGCTCTACTCCCTCTTGTCCCCCGTGTGCACCCTCCCCCTGCATGCCCCGTACTGTCCTTGTGCCTTGTGTGCCCTGTCCTCAGGGCCGCCACTGAAGTCCCTCAGGGCCACTGGGATCTGACTACATTGAAGTAGCCAGAGAAAGCAGGTCCAGCCCAGGCCAGGAGAACCACCAAAATGAACCTGGAGGTGGCAGAACAGATGTGTGCTGTGCTATCACAGGGGCTTCCCTGGTCCTTCATCTCTTAGGAATTGCCTTTCTAATTTTCTGCTTTCTTTACTGATGTTTTGGGTTGCCTTTGATGCCTATGTTTTAAGCAAATAAAGCCTTGTTTGGTGATCTTACAATTGTCTCTTTTTCTAGTTGTCACACCGGTGGCTGGATCCACCAGCCAGCCAGTTCTGGTCAACTGGGCTTAAGAGAATTGTGGCCAAATTCTTTATTTACTCTACTCTCTTCAAGGCTTGAGAGACACTCAGTAAAAATCCTGCCATAAGTCAGTAAAAGTCAGATAATTTTTCCAGAGCCAAGCAATGGATGGATAAAGAGAAGAGGGAGAGAATTACGCCAGAAACTGAGGCCAAAATGCTGTAACTGAGAATAATCCTGTAATAACCTCACCCCTACACCTCATTACTATTGGTACAATGGGATCATTATTTCATTCATTAAAAAAACTTTATTGTTTGCCTACTAGATATAAGTTCTCCATTTGAGGAAATGAATTACCCAGGCAAGAGTTCCCCTGAATGACACCCCCATTTAGTTCTTACAAAGATCTGTGAAAAAGGTGGCCTGTAGCGCAGTGGGTTAAACGTAGGTGGCGCAAAGCACAAGGACCGGCATAAGGATCCCAGTTCGAACCCCCGGCTCCCCACCTGCAGGGGAGTCGCTTCACAGGCGGTGAAGCAGGTCTGCAGGTGTCTATCTTTCTCTCCTCCTCTCTGTCTTCCCCTCCTCTCTCCATTTCTGTCTGTCCTATCCAACAACGACTACAACAATAAAAAAACAAGGGCAACAAAAGGGAATAAATAAATAAAATAAATATTAAAAAAAATAAAAATTTAAAAAAAAAGAAAAAGGTGGCCTGTATAAATGAGGAAACTGAGGCCCAGAGAAGTTAAGAAACTTGACTAACATCACACAGCTAGTAACTGGTAGATGCAATATTCAAACATGGGGCATGAGGTTGCAGTGATGTTCAGTAAATCAATGTTTTGGTAAATGACTTAATTAAGTAATGACTCACCCAAACTATAGCTTATATAGGGGGCACCCCAAATGCAAGCAAAACCTAACATCCAGACATGGATAATTAGAGATGGCGCTAGGTCCAGTGTGTATAAGGCACAGCTGTTGTTATTACTAGTATTAGTTTAACCATTACTTACTGAGCATTCTAACACACTGGCACTGTGTTGGGCACATTCAATTAATTAACTGATGCAGCTTTAATGGCCACCTTGTCAGGTAGATAATCATGTCCATTTCAGAGATAGAAACTGAGGTATGGAGAGTGGCTGAGTCAGTAGCCCAAGGTTATCAGCAAGGACAAGAATTTGAATCCAGATATAGCCCCTTCTACAGTAGCTTTACGTCAACCACTCTGTTTCATTGCCAACTCCCCACCTGAAGAGAGCAAACAGTAACAGAGTTAGGGTAGGGGGAGCACTGGATTGGGGGGAAAAGCAGAAAAAGACCCCATGTGGCTTTGTGGCATCTGAGATGGACCTTGATGGTTGAACAGGGTGTCTTCAGAGCAAGAGACCCTATGCAAATGTGGGGTCTGCAGGAAAGCAAATGCTCAGCCTGGGAGGCTGCCAGGGCCCTTGACAGTAGAAGTGCAGGTGTCTGTGAAAGATGGGTGGAGAGAAGCACAGATAGCAGGAAAGTATCAGATTGTGTGTGTGTTTGTGTGTGTGTGTGTGTGTGTGTGTGTGTGTGTGTGTGTGTGTGATCTCAGTATCCCACAAAGAGCCTGAACTTCATTCTGAAGGCAGTGGGAGGGCAGCTGTGGGATTTGAGTCTAAAACACTGGAGTGGTATTTAGAAAGTTTTAGTGAGTAGTAGAAACAGGGTAATTGAGAGGCAGGAAGGAAACTGATGGTAGCATGTGGGAGAAGCTTGCAGGGTCTTAGCTATGGCAACAGCAGTGGAAATGGGAAGAAAAGAATCCATTTGAGAGACTCAGTCAATGACCCAATTTGACAATAGTCTAGCCATAGAGATTAAAGAGGAGACTCATTCTCTAACACAGAGTTCCTCCTTAGTTAGATGAGGTGATGTTTCTATTAAGGACCTACCCCCTGGACTTGCCAAGGAGTGATGTGAATATGATGGTCTCCTGAAACTGCCTGGGGTCTGGGACATGATCCTACCTGTATGCTTGGCAGACAGGTCATGAGTCTGATGAGAGATGCAATCATTCCACTTAGCCAGCTATGGTTACTGGTTATAACCATAGCCAGCTATGGTTACTGGTGTGTGCAAAGCAGGACTTGGGCTGGAGCTGGTGTATTGCACCAAAGTAAAAGACTCTGGGGTGGCGGGGGGAGTGTTCAGGTCCTGGAACATGATGGCAGAAGAGAACCGAGAGGGGGTAGATTGTTATGTGGAAAAGTGAAAAATGTTACACATGTACAAACTACTGTATTTTATTATTGACTATAAATCATTAATCCTCTCAATAAAGGAAAAAATTCAAATTCAAAGAGAGAAAGAGAGGGAGAGAGAGAGAGAAGAAGAAGAAGAGGAAGAAGAAGAAGAAGAAGAAGAAGAAGAAGAAGAAGAAGAAGAAGAAGAAGAAGAAGAAGAAGAAGAAGAAGAAGAAGAAGAAGAAGTGTGTGTGTGGGGTCAACATTAAGTGAGACAGAATTCCAAGGGAGGTGGGCTCGGGATAATTGGATTTTGGAGGGTGGGTATCACCAGGCATGGAACCCAATGCCTCAGACATACAAGGAATATGCTATTTCACTGAACCATATCCCTATACTTGAATGATCTAATAACAATTCTTGATTTCGATTCCCATGCAAACATAATTCTAGATTGTGCAAAGCTTGATGAACATAACGGACTGAACAAAACCAGATCTTTGGATTTAAAATTCTAGGTCTGTTCTCATCAGTGTGGCAGTTACTAAATACATATGATCATTTTTAAAAATTAAATAAAAATAAACAAAATTGATGTACATTCTCACTTGTACTAGCCACATTTAAAGTGCTTAATGTCTGCCTGTGGCTAGTGGTATCACACAGTGAGGATAGAGAATATGTTCATTATTGCAGAAAGTTCTGTTGGGCAGAGCTATCCTACAACATCAGAATCTCAAGGAGCCTTATAAGGATTGGGCCCAGCTTCTCCATTTACAGACAAGGAGCCCAAGGCCCAGCAGGATGGAAAGATGTAGTCATAGACATAACCAACAGGTCTGAACCAAAGCCAAGTGTTATGATGCCAAGTCTAGCAGGTATCTCTGAGCTCTTGGTGTTTTTTTTTTTTTTTTTTCCAAGCAGACAAGGTTTATCACTATTTCAGGTTAGTAACTATTTCCCCTTCCCTTTTCTTTTGTGTTTGTAAGATTAGAGGCATCTTCTCTGAGGCGCAGAAACTGTTTAAGCTATTCTTTCATAAACAACTAGCAACCACCATACTTAGAATTTCCCCACTGAGTACTGAGTATGTGACTCAGGGGGAGCATAGACCTCAGGCTGTACCTGGTGCTGCAGTAGAAGCAAGTGCACAGGAATTTCAGGCCAGGAGTCAGGCCCCTGAACTTTTTGTGGACATTTGCAGACTCTTGTTCTCCAGCAGATAGTATCCAGTCCAACCTGAAAACTGTACGTCTGTGTCACTCCAACTTGCCAAGACCTATCTTTCTGTCCCATCCCCTGTAGATGCTCAGTCTTCTCTCTCTTTTTTTTTTAAATATGAAACTGAGCCCCATGCCCAAGCCCAGAGTGCCACCTCCAGCTGGACATGGATGGCCACCATCTTCCAAGTTTTGCAGCTACTTTCAAACTCAGGATGTGATGAGTTATTGTACTGCTTAACCTTATTTGATGGGTGAAGAAGTTGTGGGTGTAGACTTTGGGGAAATATTTATACCCACTGTCACCACAACTGCCTGGGAACTGGACCCAGTGCTATAATATGGGGCTTCTCAAAGGAAAACTACCTTCATATCAAAGCACTTGGGTTTAATTAGCTCCAGTTTATAGGAATATTTAGGCAGGGCTATAGTGAAGTAATAAAACCTCTGGCATATTTGATACTTGGCAGAAACTCCCACAGGTCTCAGAATTTTCATTGAGTTGGGATTGGGAAAGAAGAGGGCCTATATTTCCCTGAAGTTATTAAAGCATATGGGCCTCAGAGCACTGTGCCCTACTGGCCTGGGATGAAGATCCACCAGGACAGAGATGCCATTAAGGGAAGTCCAGGCAGAGGGCGACAGAGGAAACAAGGCCCAGGGGTGGGGCTGGGACTAGCTGCAGGTGAGGTGACTGGAACAGGAGGAGAAGCTGTCAGTTGAGGTCCAGCAGTGGTGCAAATAGCAGGTTCCTTACACTGGTCCTTGTGCTTCGCACCACATGCGTTTAACCTGCTGCACTACTGCCCGACTCCCTAAACAGCAGGTTCCTAATGTGTGCTGTACTTACTGTTCACACTCAGAGACAATTAAAGTGCCACAAAGACAAGATGAGGTCTGGAATCAGGCATCAATGGCAGGGGAAGTGGGGTGAGTGCTGGTGGTGGGAGAAATGGAGGTATTGCCTGGGGGATGATATCCCACAGATAGTCATGGGAGTGAGTCACAGACATCAGAGAGAAAATTTGGGGCCCAAGGCCTCACCACTTGATCCCCCACCTAATTTCATTCAACCAGAACTCCTGATGATGACTGTGATAAGAAGACTACCACCTGGAAGTGGCTTATTTCTTCATAGTCCTGTTCCTGCTTTATTTAAGGACCCATCACTATTTCTTACTAGGGGACGTAACAACAGCTGATGCTCACTCACCATGTGTCAGGCTCTAAGAAAGTGGTTAACATCGCTAATTTAATCATCACATTGACTTTGTGAGGTAAGATTTGTCATTCTAGCTACTCTACATAAGAAAAGATGAAATCTTGTCTTGTGCTACAACATGGGTGGAGCGAAGGTGGTCACAGACAGAAGGAGAAAGACAGATGCTGAATGATTTCACTCAGATGTACTATCTAAATCAACAAGACAAAGACCCAAAGTGGGACAAAAGCAAACCCTGAGATTCTGACCCATAACTGAGGTTATCAAAGTGGAAGGCAGAGAGTTTCTAATGAGGAAGTGAAGGAGGAATACTGGCACCTTAGTGGTAGACACGTAGTCTGATGAGACGTGAGGTTGTACCCCTAAGATGTGTAGTCTTATAAACCAACTTTGCCCTCCCTCCACAGACAAATTGTTCTATTGTACAGGTGATGATATTGAGGCTCAGAGTAATAAAACTGTGTATGCAAGCTTGGCATATGGTAGAGCTGGAGTGCAAACTGTCTTCTAATCCCCAAGCATGTGATTTTAGTTATAGCACTGTGTGCTCACATGTTTGGTGGACAACAAGTAACTTTTATTTTTTTTTCAGTGCGTTGTTGGGATTCAGCTCAGCACTGAGCTGGCCCAGATACCTGATCACCTGATCAGCATCATGGAGGAGTAGTCGTCCAAACTCGGGGCTGATTTGGAGTGACAGAAGTAGGAGTACCAGGGGCTGTTGGACATCAGATCTGGTTGGAGAGTGACATCAACATATACTGGGACTTTCTGAAGGATGAGGATAGCAAGTATATGTGATATTGTGGAGGGTCAACCAGGAAGAGTGAAGCCTGAGGCAAAATGAGTGGGGGGAGGGATGGAGGGAGGGAAGGAGGGAAAGAGAGAGAGAGAGAGAGAGAGGCTAGAGCACTGCTCAGATCTGGTTTATAGTAGTGCTGGGGATTGAACCTGGTACCACAGAGCCTCATGCATGAAATTCTTTTGCATAATCATTATGCTATCTCCCCAGCTCTTGGGTTCTCCACTCTTACACTTATCCTTGATCTCAAGCCCCCTTGATCTCAATCCCCCTTAGTCATGTCCTTGACCAAGGCCAGAAGGCAGGAAGAACATGCATGAATGGAGTATTTATGATGTGCTGGGTGCTTTCTGAATCTGCACACATTTTGAGACCTACTTCAAATGTGATCTTTTTTTTTTTTTTTTTTTTTTTGCCTCCAGGGTTATTTCTGGGGCTCGGTGCCTGCACTATGAATCCACTGCTCCTGGAGGCTATTTTTTCTCTGTTATTTATTGTTGTTGTTGTTATTATTACTATTGTTGTTACTGCTTGTCATTGTTGTTGGATAGGACAGAGAGAAATTGAGAGAGGAGAGGAAGACAGGGAGAGAGAAAGATAGATATCTGCAGACCTGCTTCACTGCTTGTGAAGCGACCCCCATGCAGGTGGGGAGGCGGGGGCTTGAACTGGGATCCTTATGTTGGTCCTTGTGCTTTGCACCATGTGTGCGTAGCCCACTATGCTACTGCCCAGCCCCCCAAAGGTGATTCTTAATAGTCACTTTATTTAATTAAGGAAAATGGGAGTAGGGAGGTTGCTCAGTGGTTACAGCATATGCTTTACATACCTGTGACCTTAGATTTGATCCCCAGCACTGACTGTAACACTCTCATTAGCCTGTCTGTTTGGGGCTTGTGCTGTGAGATTGCCTAAATGCGCTTCAGAAAAATCTAACCTTCTCTGATGAGGGTTGTTTTCTCCCTCCCCATGGATTCCAGAATTTCCCTTCCTTGTGATCTCTGCACTATGAAGAAAGCTGCCATTCACTCCCACTGCTGCTACAGTGTGGAATTAGTGTTGGCTGATGCTGACCTTGTGTCACTTGGGGTTAACTGCACATGTACATTATTTCTACTTGCCCTAGAACATTCTGTGAGGATGACATTACTGTCTCTATTATTGTATGTGAGGCTATGGGGTTCAGAGAACTTAATTTATTTCCACCCATAGAACTAGTAAGGAAGAGATAGCAATTGAGACTAGGTCTATTTTCTAGTTTTTTTCTTCTGAGCCATGATAGGGACTGTCCCTCTGTGACTGTGCTGCAGAATGCCTTCACTCCATAGGCCACCCATCAGGTCACACACAAGAGCACTCCATGACATACTATTGTACCCTCTGTAGCTACAGCTCTTTGAGCCTATGGGCTGCACATAGTGGTGAGGGGACTCTCCTGCTACCACAATTGAAAGGCAGGAGATGCCTCACCTGTTGCTGAAGTCCTTCTCCTAAATGGATCATCTCATAGTGGGGTTCTCTTGCTGCCCTGTAGCTTCTTGGGACTTAGATTTGCATTTTGATTTTCATGAATCCCCCATAATGGTTCATTTCTTCTGAAGCACTGGGGAAACTGCATATCTTCTGATTCCTGGACAATGAATCAAATCAAATTGCACACTGAGTGTGATTATACTGTTGTCGGATGATTTTGCTGAGTTACAAGGGGCGCTGATCCAGGGATATTTTAAACTATGGCTGTGACTCACTGATGAGCCATAAAGTCATTTCAGAGGGTTTTGATAAGAGAGAAAGAGAGACAGAGACAAGGAAAGAGAGATAAAATGAGACAGGAGAGAAAAGAAAAGCATGATCTCTGAATAGATGTCTATGCATCTTGGGTTGCTAAAAATACAATGTAATTTTCTTTTTAAAAGGCTTTTATTTATTTTTTTATTGAGGGGTTGGTTGATGCTTTACAGTGCAATAACTGACATACGCATACAATTTCTTCATGTAATAGGCCCCCCAATTTTTCTTCCTATCCCCCTTCTCACACCCTTCCCAGAGTGAGTCCTTTGCTTTGGTGCAAAACACCACGACAGTTTAATTTTCACTTGTATTGTGTCTTATGAGCTCAAGCACATGATCTTTTGCAGAGCCTGCCTTTTCAGATGGGACACTGGGGGCCAGAGAGCCCTAGCTGCCTTGCTTTGTGCCACCCAGTTGGTGGCAGAGCTGATGTAGAAATATTCGCTTTTTTCATGAAAACAAAGCCCCAACACTACCTTGTCAGGCCTAGAAGGAGATTATCCTGTGGGGAGAAAGAGCCAAAGAATTCGACCTTGTCTGATTGGTTCTCCTGCCACTCACTGCTATTGCCAAGACTTGGAGTTATCTCTCACCCTACTCTGGTAGATAAAGGGCCTCAGATTCCATGTTGCTGGGAAGAGCGTGGTGGTTGAGGACAAGAAAGAGGGTCTGTGCATCATGGGTCCTGATGCCTTGGTTCACAGTTCACTTCCAATTTAAAGATTCTATGAGAGAAATAATCCTGAGATTTTCTCCTCCCCATTTCCCTCTGGGTGATGACAAAATGTTTATTTCTCTCCCTTACTAGATCAATGAGAATCAGGGGTCTCTGATATGATCAGCTTCCCTTGGGGAAGGGAACCCTAACCCTAACCCTAACCCTAACCCTAACCCTAACCCTAACCCTAACCCTAACCCTAACCCTTAGCTAGGGAAATCAGGGGTCTCTGATATGATCAGCTTCCCTTAGCTAGGGAAAGGTCAGCATCAGAAACTTATTCCCCAGTGGATAGAAGAGATCTTAGAGCAGCAAGTGATGTAGTCAGTGGAAAGCCCCAGACTCACAGATACCACCCTCCAGGGTGCTCAGTCCCTCTGCCCATGAGCAGTGGTGGAAGATAATAATCAGACCTGCTTACCCTTCCATATAGGGGATCTGATGGGACCTGGCTCCCAACACTCTAGCCAACATAAAATCTATCCAATTAAAAAATATCTAAAAGTTAAAAGGACATATCGTTATTCTACGAGCGTGCATTTCTTCATTGTAAGTGAGCATGCAGGCATTGTTTAAAATGTTGTGCCACACAAGTGTTTTGTTCAGTAACAGACTGGATACATAGCAGTCAGTCTTCTATATACCCTGTGTGGTGTAGACAATCTAGATCTGTGTAAATGTATTGTAAGACACAATGACAAAACCTAACAATGATTTTCTTAGCAGTTAGCAATTAATTGACATATCACTGTATAAGTCATTCCTATTTCTATTTTTCTGAAAGCACTAAGCTTTAAAATGGTTCATGGGGTGGCTGGGTGGTGGTGCATCTGGTTGAGTGCACATATTCCCAAGTGCAAGGATTCAGAGTCAAGGCCCCTGTACCTACCTGCAGGGGGAGGCTTCATGAGCAGTGGAGCCATGTTGCAGGTGTATTTCTCTTTCCCTTTCTATCTCTTGCTTACCTCTCAATTTCTTTTCTCTCCATCTCATCAAATAAACAAAATATGTGTGTGGATAGACACACTGACCAGTGGAATAGAATTGAGAGCCTGGAAATAAGCCCCTACACCTATAGACATATAATCTTTGACAAAAGTGCCCAGACTATTAAATGAGGAAAGCAGAGTCTCTTCAACAAATGGTGTTGGAAAACATGGGTTAAACATGCAGAAGAATGAAACTGAGCCACTGTATTTCACCAAATACAAAAATAAATTCCAAATGGATCAAGGACTTGAATGTTAGACCGGAAACTATCAGATACTTAGAGGAAAATATTGGCAGAACTCTTTTCTGCATAAATTTTAAAGACATCTTCAATGAAACAAATCCAATTACAAAGAAGACTAAGGCAAGCATAAATCTATGGGACTACATCAAATTAAAAAGCTTCTGCACAGCAAAAGAAACCACTACCCAAACCAAGAGACCCCTCACAGAATGGGAGAAGATCTTTACATGCCATACAACAGACAAGAGGCTAATAACCAACATATACAAAGAGCTTGCCAAACTCAACAACAAGAAAACAAATAACCCCATCCAAAAATGGGGAGAGGACATGGACAGAATATTCACCACAGAAGAGATCCAAAAGGCCGAGAAACACATGAAAAAATGCTCCAAGTCTTTGATTGTCAAAGAAATGCAAATAAAGACAATGAGATACCACTTCACTCTTGTGAGAATATCATACATCAGAAAAGGTAACAGCAACAAATGCTGGAGAGGTTGTGGGGTCAAAGGAGCCCTCCTGCACTGCTGGTGGGAATGTCAATTGGTCCAGCTTCTGTGGAGCAGTCTGGAGAACTCTCAGAAGGCTAGAAATGGACCTGCCCTATGATCCTGCAATTCATTTCCTGGGGATATATCCTAAGGAACCCAATACACCCATCCAAATCTGTGTACACATAGGTTCTTGACAGCACAATTTGTAACAGCCAAAACCTGGAAGCAACCCATGTGCCCAATAACAGATGAATGACTGAGCAAGTTGTGATGTATATACACAGTGGAATACTACTCAGCTATAAAAAATGGTGACTTCACCATTTTCAGCTGATCTTGGATGGACCTTGAAAAATTCATGTTAAATGAAATAAGTCAGAAACAGAAGGATGAATATGGGATGATCTCACTCTCAGGAAGAAGTTGAAAAACAAGATCAGAAGAGAAAACACAAGAAGAACCTGAACTGGAATTGGCGTATTGCACCAAAGTGAAAGACTCTGGGGTGGGTGGGTATGTGGGGGGAGAATACAGGTCCAAAAAGGATGACAGAGGACCTAGTGGGAGTTGTATTGTTATATGGAAAACTGGGAAGTGTTATGCATGTACAAACTATTGTATTTACTGTCAAATGTAAAACACTAATTCCCCAATAAAGAAATTTAAAAAAGTGTGTAAAAGAATGCCATATATAAAAATGTGACTTAACGCTGGCTTACAGAATTGTAAGATTTCCAAACTATAGTTGTATACATCTGTGTAGAATTCACGGTGCCTACCACCAAAGTCCAGTGCCCCTTTCACCTTCCTTCTGATAATTACTACAGTTTAAAAATTTTTATTATCATTGATTTAACATTCATTAAGAATTATAATATTCAGGGATATAATTTCACATTTACACATGTGTATGCACAATTCCCTGCACCAGTCACCAAAGTTCCAGTGCCCACCTTTCTCTCTGATAACCACCAATTTTCATAATATTTAAGTTTGGTTCCTAATGTTTGAAAGATCATCTGTTTTAGTTACTTATATTTCACATATGAGGGAGACAGTCTGGGAGGTGTCTTTCATCTCTTTACTTATTTCACTTAACATAATCATCAGTCCCATCTGTTTTTTGACCAATGTTTATTTTTGGCACTACTTCCCAATGTATAGAAGACATGACAAACAAGGATCTACAAACAGCAGATGTCTTCAGTCTTTGAATCCACTGCAGTGTGTGATAGGTGATTTCTCCCCAAAAGGCACCATTCCTGGATGCTTCCATGCATCTTCCTGCAACATTATCCATGGCACAGAAAAAGGTAGGTTGTGAGTTAGGTACAAATTCTAGATGCCAAGCCTACAATTTTAGACCTTTCTCTTTCATTGACTGAAATTCACCCATTAGTGTCAACACTGTGTTTGAAAATAGCACCACTTCACCATAGAAACCATGGTACCCCCGTTTTCACCTATACTAGATTTCCTGCCTCTAGACATTAGTGTCTCTTTTTTATGATTTAATTAAAATATTTATTTATTTAATTTCACAGGACAGAGAAAAATTGGGAGGGGAAGATAGAGAGGGAGAGAGACAGTGAGACACCAGCAGTCCTGCTTTGCCACTAATGAAGCTTCCCCCTGAAGGTAGGGACTGGGGACTTAAATCCAAATCTTTGTGCATGGTAATGTGTGTGCTCAACTGGGTGCATAACTACCTGCTTTCAACGTTAGTATTTCTAAAGTCAGAATCAGTGCAGAGGATTTTGAGCACAAATGTACATATATTATTGTGTATCTAGCCTGTCATTGACTAAAACCTTTTATTCTTACCATTTCTTGTCAATGATCCTGACTTGTATACTGCCACCAGAGGCACCTGTGGCACCTTTTAAAAGGTTGGAAGGAACCATCATCTTAGATATGATGGCAAGAATCTCATCCTACACTTACTTCCTTTGAGAAAAATGCAAATCAATGGACTCAAACAACTTTAAAGGGATGCTCAGCATCAGTGCCATTATGCAAAATATCGGTCAGTAGAAACCAAAGTCAAGACAATGTCTAAGCTCCAGCAGAGACATGTCATCTGGACATGTAAAACTTTGTTAGGGGTGCTATAAAGTGACAAATGTATTTACATGACACAAATCTTGGTTTTGTCAATAGAATAAACTCTACTAGAGAATAAGATGAAAAGGTAGGTAGTATTTAGTAAATCAAAAATGACTTTAAAAATCTAGCCTTTGGTTTTATAGAGAAGCTTGTTGCTGTGTGATGAGGTTGAGTGTAACAAAGGGGCATTTGAAGATGCAACATATGCAGATTGTGTCCTGAGGCACCTGGGGGTTACGGTGGCCTGGAAGGGTGTTAATTTCTTAATTGTGGTGTTTGTTAAGGGTTATTCTTTGATGAACTCTGAGTAAACCTTAGGTCAGAACTGACCACTAGCTACCTTTCCAGGGAAACTCAATCTGAGAAGAATTCTCAAATTCTGTATTTCTTCTTGATAGGACTCAGACAGCCTATCTAGTCCTTATAGACATGTTTGTTCAGCTTTTGTTTGATAATCAGAGCTCTAGAAAAATTTTATTTCCTCAAAGATCTAGTCATAACAAGTTGGGTTTCTGAATCTGTGTTAGGTCTTCCTCAGTTTTAAGTCTAGCTCATCTGTCAAGTTTTGAGAGGAAACATTTTGATATCTCCAGAGTTAATTCTCTTGGTTTTCTGATACTAAGAGCTAGTGGGGTATAAGATGCACATAATCATTTTTTTAAAAAACTCCTGGAATTTCTCCTGATCATCTTTCTGTATGGTTCTTAGAGAAATCTTGTCCTATTTCTTTTTTGCTTCAATTTGCGCATTTTCTGAGGCACTACAGGAATCAGAGAGTCAGATTCTTGTTTTATTTATTAATTTCATTTTTTTTGTTCGGTTCTAGATCTCTTAATATGTCTTGTTCTGGCAGTGATAGAATTGCTTTGTTGGAAGATGGGTTGGACCATAGGGGTGTGTGCGGCAAGATGAAGAGAACAAAATTAGGTTCAGGAGTTGATAAAATGACACTGAGAACAGAATTTGTGACATTATAATGGGGTTAGTCTGGGAAAAAATGAATCTACATCTCTGGTTCTCGATGCATTCGTTATGTGAAATTAAGGTAAGAATATCCATTTCACAAGTTGTCAGGCAGGATTAAAGAGGATTAGCTCTACCTCACAAGCACATGTGGTAGGTATTCCACCATACATGCTAAGGAATTAAGGCATGAAGAGATCACACAGTGAGTCTTGACTTGATAGAACTTCACAAGCCTATGATAACTCAATGTCCATGAAGATTTATAGTCAAGTCTTCGGGATTCAAAATGACTATTGTTCATTTTTGTTACTAGATACTAGAGCTCATTTTTTATGATTTGATTAAGGTATTGTTTTCAGAGTCACCCTCATACAGAAGAACTTCTCAGATACCTTACTGAAACACCACCTAGTTTTCAAATAGTTTGAAAAAATAGCATTGTTATGGTGACTTTGTAATGAGCAGGGGCTATGTTCTGTTTGATCAACTACATGCTATGTTATAGCAGGGCTCTGGCTTATTAGATGTCTCAGGGCATGTCTGTTCAGTAAATAAACTTGTCTAAGTCTCATCTCTTTGACCATTATAGTGAATCTGAAAGACATAAAACTGAGGAAAGAAGAAATTCTTAAAAACCAGATGCCTACAAAGACACCTTCCTGAAAACAAAAATATCTATAAGGGTCAGTTTTTCCCTGTACAGGGAGGTATATTTAGTCTTAACCCAGGTGACTGCAATTGTATCTTAGCAGCTAATCTCTCCTGAAATTCCAGTGACCAATATGAGTAGTCAAGCCTTCAATATGGAGATGAACCCTAATCAAGGTGTAAATATTTGATGGCTAAAAAGGAGTTTGTTCTTTGAAAAAAAAAATCAAAAAGCTTCTGACCACTCTCTAGTAGCCAAACTTATATCAAAGAGCCAAGAGGCACCTCATTCATCAGCATTCTTTTAATGAGGCAAGGAACTCCTAAAGGTAAAACTCAAGAGCTGAGTAACAGGATGACAGTGCAACAAGCATAGAATCAAGGCGGTCAAAGCAAATCAAGGGCAAAGAACTGTGTCAACACCCACCTGAAATGGGGTATAAAAGGGCTGGGAAGGAAGGGGTTGTCATACTCAGTGGCCTGGATTTCTCAGCTATTCTCAACAACCTGTGAAGTGCTGCCTGATACCATGACCTCCTGCATCAGCTCTGTCCACTGTCTGGGTAGCAGCAGGCTTCCTGGAGTAAGAAACGTCTGCATGCCTCCCACTGAAACTGGGTGCCATCCTGTGGCAGAAGCTGTTTCCCCATGCCTGCTGGCCACCATGGCACATGCCAACCGAATCCGTGTGCCTCCCACCCCTCTGGGCAGACCCAGTCTCTGTCTGCCCAACAGCTGCCATAGTGCTTGCCCCTTGCCAGGGACTTGTGACATCCCAGGCAACATTGGGAGCTGCGGGGCCTATGGAGAAGGCACCCTGAACGGCCATGAGAAGGTGACCATGCAGTTCCTGAATGACCGTCTGGCCAACTACCTGGAGAAGGTGCGTCAGCTGGAGCGGGAGAATGCGGAGCTGGAGACCAAGATCCTTGAGTGGAGCAAATGCCAGGAGCCTAGCCTGTGCCCGGACTACCAGAGTTACTTCCGCACCATTGAGGAGCTCCAGCAGAGGGTGAGTGTGGGCGCAGCTAGGTGGGGTGGGCTGGTCTGAGGGTCATGGGGGGTCCTGGTAAACCAGGCCACTGATGGCTCAAGGAGCTCCAGGTTTGGGATTTTCTTCAGTCTCAGATGTAGGCACACATGTAGAGTTATAGCTGGGAATGTAATGGTTTGTGTGTCAAGTGTTTTCCTGGTTTCCATAGCTCCTGTGCAGCAAGGCAGAAAATGCCAGGCTGGTTATCCAGATTGACAATGCCAAGCTGGCTGCTGATGACTTTAGAATCAAGTAAGTAATGTTGAAAGAAGGTCAGAGTGACACTTTCTTCCAGCACAAACCCCAACACCAAATAATTCTTGAATAAGAAACTTACTTTTCTGTTTCTTTCTTCTTGTAAAAGTAGTATAACCAAAAGTAATGGAAGATAGATGAGAAAAATAGAGAAAATAGGTATGCATGCTATAACTTCCTTCCTTTATTTCCCTTAAATGGTCTAATAAACTAGTCTGAGTTCATTAACCAGGAGAAAAGTAAAGTGATTTCAGGAACAAGCCAAACAAGGACAGTCATGAGTTTCATATGTAACAAGGGACGCCACTTAAACAATATACAGTTTTCCATAAGGAGCCTTCAGGAACCAGCAAATTCTTTGGAGCAAGATGACAGATGGAAAAGCAGTCTAAGGATCCAGGTGGTAGCACACCTGATTTAGTGCACACATCACAGTGTGAAAGGGCTCAGGTTTGAGCCCCTGGTCCCCAATGCAGGGGGAAAGCTTTGTGAGTGTTGCAGGTGTCTCTTTGTCTCTGTCTCTCTATCACCTATTCCCTCTTGATTTCTTGCTGTCTCTATTAATAATAAATAAAGATAATAATTTTTTGTAAAGTTCAAAAAATTCAGCCTAATATAAGGAATAGGGAGCAGATAAATGACCAGACACCTGCGACTCTTGCCCCAGTCAGCTAACTCATGCAGCTGTGTGAACCCTTACTGCACTCTTAGACATGTGATACTAGACTTAGCCACTATTTTTCTAAATCAAAGTTGTCTCAATATACATGGATAAAATGATAAATTTCATGAATGTTTCATCAGGCCAAAAGCTAAGAGGAGAGTCTTTGTCTAATTCATCTCTGAGTTTGCTGCGGAGCTCAGAGTAAATACAGATCCAAGCTGGAGGAGTGGGGGGAGCAGGGGCAGTGAGTGGGCTCTCCCTGGCGTGAGGTTGACTGTGTTCTCCTGTGGTGGAAGGCACGAGAGCGAGCACTCCCTGCGCCAGGTGGTAGAGGCAGACATGTGCGGGATGCACAAGCTCATGGATGACCTGACCCTGGCCAAGGCCGACCTGGAGGCCCAGCAAGAGTCTCTGAAGGAGGAGCAGCTCTCCCTCAAGAGCAACCATGAGCAGGTCTGGTCCTGGAGCTGCAGGCTCACTCATAGGGGAGGGCACTGTGTAGGAAAGGGAGCCCCTCCCACCCCTTGTGAGAAGATCAGAACCTGAGACCACTTGGCCTCAGGACCTTGGGCTGATCTGGGTGTGAGAGTCAGGCTGAGTCTCAGGATTTGCCTTGTGGCTTTGGGGGGCTCTTGTCCTGGGGCCCTGGGTGAGACCTTGCACAGAGCACATGGGGCAGGGGGAGGAGGAGTCCCTTATGTGCTTGCCAGAGGTGGGGGAGACAGATGCTCTCTGCTCTGCACAGAGTGCCTTTAGTCAGTGTGGGTGGGGCCCTCCTGTGCCTGCAGGAAGTGAAGATTCTGAAGTCCCAGCTGGGGGACAAGCTTCGCATTGAGCTGGACACTGAGCCCACTGTGGACCTGAGCAGGGTGCTGGCGGACATGCGGTGCCAGTATGAGGCCATGGTGGAGACCAATCGCCAAGATGTGGAGCAGTGGTTCCAGGCTCAGGTGAGGGGGCCTGCTGAGTGGAGAGGGAGGCCTCTGAGGGAGGTTGCATGTGTGTGTGTGTGTGTGTGTGTGTGTGTGTGTGTGTGTGTGTGTGTGTGTGTGGGCTGAGCATGTCTCTGTGCACCTGTGCTTCAGTCTGAAGGCATCAGCCTGCAGGCCACGTCCTGCTCTGAGGAGCTGCAATGCTGCCAGTCGGAGATCCTGGAGCTGCGCTGCACAGTGAATGCCCTGGAGGTGGAGCGCCAAGCCCAGCACAACCTGGTAGGGGCCCCCTTTCTCTTATCCCACTGGTGTGTACAGGGTATGAGCCTCTCTTAGATTCAATCTCCTAGAATTCTCAGTAATCACTTCTATTAACAGTAGTCAGAGCACAGGCTCTATGTCCTGTACAGCTGGCTGGGTGGTTCTTCCTAAATATCCACTTCATTTTCCTAAGAATACAGCATGTGGTCTGGCTCTCATTCCATAGCATTTCCTGGGAGCCTATTGAAAGATATAGGAATAAACAGGAATGACTTCTTCCAGTTAGAATTTTTTAGCAATATCATGGTCCCATTGGCAATGATTCATCTAGAGCTCAGGAAATGTCTTACAACTTTAGGTACAGTTTGGAGTTTGGACCATGGCTCACCAATTTGATGATGATTTTCCTGTGTGAATTTTGCGTCATACATGTCCCTTGCCCCATTATTCCCTATGATAGAAAGACTGCCTGCAGAACTCCTTGTGCGAGGCTGAGGAGCGCTTTGGCACTGAGCTGGCCCAGATGCAGAGCCTGATCAGCACTGTGGAGGAGCAGCTGTCCGAGATCCGGGCTGACCTGGAGCGGCAGAACCAGGAGTACCAGGTGCTGCTGGACGTGAAGGCCCGTCTGGAGTGTGAGATTGCCACATACCGGAACCTTCTGGAGAGCGAGGACTGCAAGTATGTGTTGATTGAGGCAGTTCTTGTCAAATCATTTTCCCCAGTTCTCATGGGTTATGTGCTTCTCAGGATGAGGGAAGTTCTACCATTTAAGAAGCAGACTCAGTGATCCTGCTTAGGGTGTCAGGACTACTTCTGCACTCACCCCATAGTAGTGGTAGAAAGGAAAGAGTGTGCAGAGGATGAGTGTCCATATGGATGGAGGCTGGCATCTGCCCTATTTCCAGTGGGGTTTCTTGGGTCCAAGAAATGTGGTTGTTTATAAAATGAACACTTGACTAGAGATCTATCAGGCTTGGGATTTGTTTTTCCTCCTATGTCCTCACTATTGATTTTATTTTCCACCTTGTGAACTAGATCTTGACTCGTCGATTCAGTAGAAAACTTATTTAACTTATATTTCTGACGTCACCTTGTGTAACCTTAGAAGTTCATCGTGGGGACCCATGCCCTGGGCTACTGTTGGGGTTCTGTTCTGTGGCTTTGAAGTAGGGAATCCTGTCCAGGGCTCCATACACACCTCTGAGACCTCCACTTACTCGCTGTCTCTAAAACCACTTCTGTTTTCTGTTTCTCTACAGGCTCCCCTGCAACCCATGCTCCACACCTCCCAGCTGTGTGGCGCCCTCCTGTACTCCTCGTTCAAGTTGTGCTCCCAGGAGCACTTGTGGGTCAACCTGTGGAGTCAGCACTGGGTGTCGGTTCTGAATGCTTATGACCCAGCAGGGTTGCCTGAGGGAAAATAGCTGTTTGATACCTCAGACATCTGGTTCTTAACTATGGATGACATTCTATGTGTCTGAACCTGACCAGAGAACAGAAGATAGCAGGAAAAATGGAATCTTGGTGGAAGCCCTCCTTTTCAGAATCTCATTTTTTCACATTCTCTCCATTCCCTCATTGTCTGGGTCTAATCACCAGTGGTGACTTAGAATGTCTATGCTGTAAGCTCTCCAGAATGAAACTCAGTTGAAAAAGCATCTTCAGGGTATCCCAAATACACTGATCTGAACTTCATAAATTTTTAGTTAGCAACAAGTGAAGAACAAATGTCAATGTTTGGGATTCCTCCCTTGAAATTATAAGTTCTTTTTCTAACATCTCCAGTACAGTGGTCCCACGGAAGTGGAGAACCAAATTAGAAGCCACCTATCTGGCCAATGCTTCTTCTATTACTTTCCCTCTTCTTTCTACCACCCTAATTCAGAAGTTAGTTCAATTTCCTCTCTAGGTGGGGACAATTTTTCTTTATCAAATATAACTTTTTCTTCACTGAGCTCCTGTCTTTGACAAAGGACCAGGCTTGCCTCTTGCTACATAAAGGGGACTTTCAGGTTAAGCATCTTCTCTCTCTCTCTCTCTCTCTCTACATCTGGACTCTCATGGTATCTACCTACATCCATTCTTTTGAGCCAATTTTACAGTAAAGTTTGAATAAAAATTTTATTTCTTTGATACTCACCCTGGCTATATATGGGTATGATCTTTTAGGGCAATGAAAGCTACAAAATAGCCATATTTTGAAGCTTTGTATGCCTTCTAATTTCCTATGATTCCATGTTCTGTCTTCCTAATTTCCCTCTTTATTACCACATCCCAGCTTGGAGACCTGTACCTACTCTTCCTTCTCTCTGGAGTGTTCCCCCATCATTCTTGGTATTCAGGTGTCAGAATAATTGAAGATTAGCATTTGTCCACTGCTGCTTCCCTATAGCCCAGCCCACTGCTTGGTACAGAATAGATGCTTAATAAACATCTGTTGAAAGAATCAATGCCTCTTGTTCTGACTTTATCTTTGATTTGTTGTGGAACTTGAGATTTATTATTTATTGAACATGCCCAAACCTCAGCCCCCTCCTCCACTATTAAATGAAAACAATGATATCTTTCCTATGAATCTTATTTTATATCTTTCATGGATTCTAAGTGATAGAGCAGAGAGAAAATACTCAGAAAAGGAGGAAGCAGGTCTGCAGGTGTCTATCTTTCTCTTCCCCTCTCTATCTACCCCTCCTTGCTCCATTTCTCTCTGTCCTATCCAGCAATGATGACATCAGTAACAACAACAATAATAACTACAACAACAATAAAAAACAACAAGGGCAACAAAAGGGAAAATAAATAAATAGGTGTTCCTCTCCTCTCCTCTCCTCTCCTCTTTTCTCCTCTCCTGGGTCAGCTTAGGAATACCAAAGGAGACCACCTGGGAACGCAACAAGACAGGACTAGAAGGACTTCAGGAACCCACCAAATCACTGGTGAGTGCAAACATGTATGGCTCATGACAGAGAGGAGCCTAGGGAGAGATTAAGTGGCTGGTAACAGTCCAGCAGGTTACCAGTTGAGACAACACCTCCAGTCTGTTTCACCAACAAGGGGATGGCTAAAGGGAGGAGAGGAATCCCCTGAGACTCAACAAATGCAACTGTGAGTCTCCATTGCTACTGCCCTCAGAATCTGGAGCAGCAGCAGGGAGGCCCTGTGCTGACCCCAGAGGACAGAGAAGTAACAAGGAAACGAAGGAGAAAATCTATACCTCATTAGCCTAGTGGTGGGGCTGTGAAAGACTCTTTGCATAACCACTGGATTATCTCTACCCCACTCTGCTTTATCTCTTGGTCAGGAGTCAGTGATTAAGCTAAGAAGCCTACTTATAGTTTAAAAGCCCTTAGGCTCCCATCCATAGCCTATAGGGAAGAAAAAGAACAAAAGAGGCTTTTAAGCCACTGTGCTTCAACCCAGGGATTAAAATAATATTGAAACAACTGTCAATTTCTGTCGGCTTTCTGGTGGGGTGATCTCCAGGAGAAAGGTAACGGACCAGTTCTTTCTCACTCACGCAAGGGATGACACGAAGTAAAGACACTGGGGAGACTGCAATGTGCTCAGATCTCAGATCTCATTTATTAGCAGGTGGGCAAAGATTTAAATAGAAAACCAAACAAGGAACATTATTCAAATATGTCAGAAATTACAAGTTTCTTAAAGGTCAGCTTGCCCCTATGGTAGGGGGCTGGTATGACAAGAATTGATGCAGATACATAAAGCTCAAGATAATTAGTCTCCTGATGCAGGCATTTAATTACCCAAAGGCTTTTGAGGGGAGGAGAGGGGTTGAACCAGTTAAGGCAAGATAGAGATAAGATAAGCAAATTAAGGACATCAAAGGGCACTGCTAGAAGTGTGTGATAAGGTGTGTTCTCCTCTATGAACTTTGAGTAAGTGAATCTTAAAGTAAGCGGCCATGTGGCCTGCAGTAATGAAGAGAGGCAGTGAGGTTTTGTGGGCCTGAGAGTCAAGAAGGAAAGAACTAAGTCTGAGTTTCACCCCTTTGCTCACCTCGGTTGAGAGAGACTCACAATAGGGTACCTTCTCAGACTTCCATCCAAGGACGGGGAGTTCTACCTAAGCTCTATCAAGCTTACACATAGCCTCACAAATTTCCACAACTGTGAACCTTTTAATTACCTTACTTAGACACAAGTCAGTCGAGGCAAGGGTGATCAGTAATTTGAAAAGTACTGAGAGAGGGACCTCATATCATACTATATAAAATGGTTAAACCAACAAGAAGAAATACTGGAGAAATGAACTAGGACAAGAGTCCAGCTAAAAGCCCAGCTAAAAGCCCCCAAAGGTTAAAGCACAAAATAATGAGGTCAACATTCAAACACTAGTTAAGGAAATAATCACAGGAGTGAGTAAAGAGTTTGAAAAAATTGTCATCAGAAATGCAGAAACAACTAATGAGACTGGAAGAAAACACTAATTATCTCAAGGTTATTAGCTGAAATAGCTGACCTAATAACACAACTAGCTGAATAAGCTAAAAAAGTATCAGAGCAGAGTAGCAAAACAGATGAACTCCAGAAAACAGTAGAGGGAAGAGAGAATAATAAACAAACAAACAAACAAATAAATAAATAGAGTCTGGAGACAGAATTAGCAAGATTGAGGACGAATTAGAGACAACTGAAAAAGAAGTAAGAGTTCTCAAAAAGAGATTATGAGATACTGAAAACAACAACAGACACCTATGGGATGACTTCAAAAGAAATAATATATGTATTATTGGCTTACCAGAGGAAGAAAGGGAGGTGAAGAAAGCATTCTTCAGGCCATAATAGCTGAAAAGTTCTCTAGTCTAGACAAGATAAAAGACATAAAGGTTCAAGAAACTCAGAAGGTCCCAAATAGAATTAACCCAGACTTAAAGATATTAAGACACATCATATTTAAAATGGAAAGGAATAAGAATAAAGAAAGGATCCTGAAGGCTGGAAGAGAAAAACAAAGAGTCACCTACAGAAGAACACCCATAAGATTAGCAGCAGACTTCTCCACACAAACACCACAGGCCAGAAGAGAATGGCAAGATATATATCAAATGCTCAATAAGAAAGGCTTTAAACCAAGACTACTGTATCCTGCTAGACTGTCATTCAGACTAGATGGAGGCATTAAAAACCTTTTCAGACAAGCAAGAGTTGAAAGACTCAACTATCGCCAAGCCTGCCCTGAAAGAAGTTCTGAAAGTTCTCCTATAAATAGTCAGACCACCAAAAATAGGCCATCTATCAGAAAACTCTAGAACTCTACAAGAATGGCATTAAAATATCTTCAATCTTAGATATCAATAAATGTCAATGGCCTGAATTCACCTATTAAAAGGCACCAGGTAGAAAGATGGATCAGAAAACACAATCCAACAATATGCTGTCTAAAGGAAAGCCACTTAACTCAAGAAGACATACAAAGACTCAAAGTGAAACAATGGAAAACTATTATACAGGCCAATGGCCCATAAAAAAGGGCAGGAACAGTTATTCTCATATCTGACATGATAGACTTTAAAATAAATAAAATTTAAAAGATAGGAATGGACACTACTTAATGCTCAGTGGATCAGTCAGTCAAGAGGACTTAACAATTATTAACATCTATGTACCCAGTGAGAAGCCATCTAAATACATCAAACATCTATTGAAAGAGCTACAGCAATATATTAACAGCAACACAGTCATAGTAGGGGACTTCAATCCCCTAACTCTCTTAACTTGACAGATTATCCAGGCAGAAAATCAATAAAGACATGAGGGAGCCAAATGAGGAGATAGATGAACTAGAACTATTGGACATTTTCAGAGTCATTCATCCTAAGTATCTGGAATACACATTTTACTCAAGTCCACATGAGTCATTCTCAAGGATAGACCATATGTTAGGCCACAAAGACAGCATCAGCAAACTCAAGAGCATTGAAATCATCCCAAGAATTTTCTCAGACCACATTGGAATTAAACTAACACTTCACAGTCAACAAAAGATTAGTAATAGTACCAAAATGTGGAAGCTCAACAGTAAACTCCTAAACAACTTCTGGATCAAAGAGGAAATAAAGGAAGGAATCAAAATGTTTCGAGTGTTCAATGAAAATGAAGACACAAACTATCAAAAATTTGGGACACAGCTAAGCTAAGCAGTACTGATAGGGAAGTTCATAGCCATACAAGCACACATTAAGAAACAAGAAAAAAAAACACACAAATAAACAGCCTGACTGTACACCTTAAAGACATAGAAGAAGAAGAACAAAGGAACCGTAAAGCAACTAGAAGGACAGAAATAACTAAAGTTAAGGCAGAAATAAATAACATTGAAAATAATAAAGCCATAAAAAAAAGCAAATGTTGGTTCTTCAAAAGAGTGAACAAAATCGACAAAACTTTAGCCAGACTCACAAAACAAAAAAGGGAGAAGACACAAATAAATTGGATAGTAAATGAAAGAGGAGATATCACAACAGACATCACAGAAACTCAACATATCATGTGAGGCTTCTATGAACAACTATAGGCCACCAAACTAGAGAACCTGGAAAAAATGGATAATTTTCTAGATACCTACAAACTTCCAAAACTAAGTAAAGAGGAACTAGATAACATGAACATGCCCATCACAGCTAATGAAATTGAAACAGTTATCAAAAATCTTCCCAAAAATAAAAGTCCTGGACTAGATGGTTTTGCAATTGAATTCTATAAAACCTTCAAAGAAGAACTAATACTTCTACTTTTAAAAGTCTTCCACAAGATTGAAGACACTGGCATACTCCCTTCCAGCTTCTATAAAGCCAACATCATAGCATTATGCTTTTGATACAAAAAGCAAACAGGGACACAATCAAAAAAAGAAAGCTACAGACTAATATCTCTGATGAACATAGCTGCTAAAATATTGAAAAAAATTCTAGCCAACTGGATACAGCAGTATATTCAACAGATGGTTCTTCATGACCAAGTGGGGTATATCCCAGGCATGCAAGGTTGGTTTAATATACGTAAATCAATCAACGTGATCCACCACATCAACAAAAGAAGACTAAAAACCACATGGTCATATCAACAGATGCAGAGAAAGCTTTTGACAAAATACAACATCCCTTTGTGATCAAAACACTACAAAAAAATGGGAATAGATGGAAAATTCCTGAAAATAGTGGAGTCTACATATAGCAAACCTACAGGCAACATCATACTCAATGGTGAAAAAATGGAAGCATTTCCCCTCAGATCAGTTACTAGACAAGGCTGCCCACTATTACCATTACTATTCAATATAGTGTTGGAAGTTCTTGCCATAGCAATCAGGCAGGAACAAGGAATTAAAGGAATACAGATTCAAAGAGAAGAAGTCAAACCCTCCCTATTTGCAGATGACATGATATTATATATAGAAAAACCTAAGGAATCCAGCAAGAAGCTTTTCAAAATCATCAGGCAATATAGTAAGGTGTCAGGCTACAAAATTAACATTCAAAAGTCAGTGGCATTCCTCTATGCAAACACTAAGTTAGAAGAAGAGGAAATCCAGAAAGCAATTCCTTTTACTGTAGCAACAAAAACAATAAAATGTCTAGGAATAAGCCTAATCAAAAAGTGAAAGACTTGTATACTGAAAATTATGAGTCACTACTCAAGGAAATAGAAAAAGACACAAAGAAGTGGAAAGATATTCCATATTCATGGGTTGGAAGAATTAACATCATCAAAATGAATATACTACCCAGAACCATCTACAAATTTAATGTTATCCCCATCAAGATCCCAACCACATTTCTTAGGAGAATAGAACAAGTGATACAAATGTCTATCTGGAACCAGAAAAGACCTAGAATTGCCAAAACAATCTTGAGAAGAAAGAACAGAACTGGAGGCATCACACTCTCAGATCTCAAATTGTAAGTCCACAAACCCTCAGGGGCCTCGTACAGCAGAGATGGTTCCTAGTTCAATGTACCAGGACTCAAATCATCCAGAATCACTATCCAAAGATGAAGATATTTTTTTTTGACAAAGACTCTTCTGAATACTGGTACAGATAAGGACATCAGCAGTTAACCTATTCAGCACAAAGGTAACAGATATCTGCAAGGGGACTTGGAGCCCAAGTCATCATCATCATCACCATCACCATCACCATCACCATCACCATCACCATCACCATCACCATCACCATCACCATCACCATCACCATCACCATCACGCTCTTCCCCTTCCCCTCCTCCTCCTCTTTCTTCTTCTTTCAATTTTTTTCTTTATTTGAGGGATTAATGGGTTAAAACTAACAGTAAAATACAGTAGTTTGAACATGTGTAACATTTCTCAGTTTTCCACATAACAATTCAACCCCCTCTATATTCTCCTCTTCCATCAGGTTCCAGGACCTGAACCTTCCCCCTACCCCAGTGTCTTACTTTGGTGCAATACACCAAACCCAGTCCAAGTTCTGCTTTGTGTTTTCTTATTTTTCATCTTCTTTTTTATTAGTGATTTAATAATGATCGGCAAGATTGTGAGATAAGAAGAGTACAATACATATAATTCCCATCACCAGAGTGCCATATCTCATCCCCTTCCATTGGATGCTTCCCTATTCTTTATTGCTCTGAGAGTTTGGACCAAAGATCTTTATGGAGCACAGGAGGTGGGAGGTCTGGATTCTGTCATTGCTTCTATGCTGGACATGGGCATTGACAGGTCGATCCATACACCCAGCCTGTCATCTTTCCCAAGTGGGGCTCTGGGGAGGTGGGGTTCCAGGACACATTGGTGAGGTCATCTGCCCAGAGAAGGCAGGTTGAGCCCAAGTCTTCAAACCCACACAAAATAATGTTTGTAGCAAGGCCTTTTAAAAAGTTATCTTACACAAATTTTATAAATGAGAACTTGACACAGAACAAATGACTACACTGTGAAGATACTATATATAGGTATAGAAATGAAGGGGGGCAATTGAAGCACTAATGGATATTTTTTTACCGAATTTCTTTGTATCCTGCAGCACCATCTAATAGACGTAGCTTGAGAAGCATTCAAATGTTCAGGGAAAGGGGAGGCATAACAGAGACAGGTAAAAGACTTCTGAGTTTCAAAAACCAATGTCCTGAGTGGACAGAAGATAAAGGCACATTGGCATCAAAGAGAGAAGAGGAGAGAAAAAGAAAGAGCATTGAGCTGCTGCCCATGCCTTTCTTCCAAGCTTGGATGCAGAGTCAAGGGCAGGAGGATAACAGACTGGGGAATTTAGCAGCAGAGGGGATCTGCAGTCATTTCCCCAGGTAGAACCTGCATAGGCCTTAAGACCTTAGAGGAGAAAGGGTTCATAAGCAGTCTGGGAAGAATGACCTGAGAAATGTTGAGAATCCCAGGGCCCAGAATAGTAGGTGACAAATTATTCTGTACATCAGAGATTAGTGAGAGCAAACCAGATCAAGGGACACCTAAGTATTTAAGGGTCATGTGAATGAGAATAATGATACCTGGTGACATCTGAGTGTACAGATACCTGAAAATGAGGCAAAAGAACCTAAGTGGGACTTTTTTTACTGTGGTGTGGATGAATGAAAGTGCCAAGGACAGATCACTGCCCACCTTCTCTCTCTCAACATCTCAGAAAAAAGGTCACTGGAAGTTGGGGTAATCTCTTGGAAAACAGTCTTCAGGATGGGTAAGAGTTTACCTTTTAGTATAGTAGGAGATGGAGATGAAAGTAAAAGTTCATTCAAATATAAGAAAATCAAGCTATATATCACACTTGATTTTACAACTCAATTCATTCTTGTTCTAATGTAAGCCTACACACACACACACACACACACACACACACACACACACACATATCCCTCTTTAGGTAAGCATGAAAATAGTGTACTGGATATCTTGTTGTGTATTTGGCCTTTCTCTACTTAAGCTTAGTTGTAGATGCCATTTGTTTTCATATAGATGCCTTTTGGTACCTATACATATTTGTAATGTCTGAAAGCTTTTCACTTCATGGATAAACTACCATTAATTTAACTGGGTATTTAGTTTCTTCCCAGTCAGCCAGGACTTCCAAGTGACTGCAGTGAATATTATTTATCCTTGTAGATGAGTTTATGTGGGTCTATAAGACAAATTCCTGGAAGAGGGACTATTGAGCAACCTGGCAGGCACAGTTTTACTTTTAACAGATGTTGCTAAACTGCCTTGCTCAAAGGTCGCATGACCAATTCTCCTTCTCCATGGTATTTGACCATGCCTGCTTGTCAATATCTTACTAATAATGTGACATTAACCTTTTTGATCTTTTGTAACTTAAATAGATACAAAATGGTGATTTAACAAGCATTTTGAATTATCTACCAACACCCATGATTAAAAGCCACTTAAAATAGCTCAAGACATTTGGTATTTACCATGCCCTTATTTTAAGTGGTTTATAGATAAGCATCTTCCTTATGCAAATCTAAACTTAAAGCAAATCTATGAGTGAGGTGCTCTGTAACTGCTTCTAATTGGCATATGCAGGAACCACAGCACAGAGGTCAAGCTATCAGGCCAAGTTCACATAGCTAGTAAATACTAGACCTAGAATCAGAATCTAAGCAGGATACTTTCAGAGTGCTCAGCTTTAGCCACTTTACTATGTTGTTTCAAAAGTACTCTGTTATGGGCCCTAATAGGAGAGAAATGGACCCAAGTCCCAAATTAGAATATAAAAACATTAACCCCCCAATAAAGGAAAAAATATGAAAAAAAAGCCAAATTAGAATGTAGACAAAGGAACCTTGGGATGAATGGGAAATGTCAAGAGAATTGTTTTCCTCAATTAGTCTCTGAAGACCTGGAGACCCAGGACAAGAATACAATTAACATTCTTATTAATTAAAAAAAAAAAACCCTTAGGCCTGGGGAATAGTACAGTAGTTTGTGTACCATACTTATATGATTGAGACCACAAAGGTCCCAGCTTCAATCCCTGACACCACCATATGCCAGAGCTGAGTGGTGCTCTGATGTCTGTCATTACAATAACTAATACATCTTTAAAAGCCTTTATAATCATACCGAAGGGTCCTAAGTAGTTATATGATAAAATTCTATCTAGAAGGAAGGACAATGGTTACTGTTCCTCTTTTTCAATGCCTCTTGAGCAAGAACTGAACTCACAAATCCCCTGCAGGTGTTCTTGGCGCTCTGATTCCCTTGCCTCAAGTATCACATCACAACTATCACAGTCACAGCTGTGCCAAGACAGACTACTGTGGTCTGTGAATATTTTTCTGGTGCAACACACATAGTGGCTGTTGCGTGAGGGCAGCACCTGTTTCCTGAAGTGTTTTCAGAATTCCTTTCTATACTAGATGGGTAGCTGCATGTTAGACCTCAACCCTGTCACTATTCCAACTTTGTTTTCTATCTCACTCAGAGTTGCATCATTATGTCTGAGTATCATGGCATTGAATGATGCTGTTCTGTACTTGTGGTCCCACCTTTCTCTGAACAGTCTGTAGCTCCAGGACTTCTACTCCTGATGAGGGAAGAGCTGTTTCATGTTTTATTACTAGTAAATCTCTTCATGCAACCTGTCTCAACCATTATTTTCAGGAATCGGGGACTCCTGGGAGTGAAAATAAGTCTCCAGGATGGACTTTTCTCCAGTGAAACAGTTGGGTGTATCTCAAACACTCACATCATACTTTCCACATACTATTAGTTCTTTCATTTTTGTCACCAAAGTTATCACTGGGTCTCTATGACTGTATGAATACACTATTCCTGGTGGCTATTCTTCTTTTCATTCTTTTTATTTGAGAGCGAGAGACACAAAGATATATAGAGAAGAAGAGACACTGAAGTACTGCTCCATCAATCATGAAGCTTCCCCTGCAAGTGGGGTTAAGGAATTTGAACCTAGGTCCTCATGCATAGTTTGAACCCTGCCAGCTTAGCCACTATGCAGCCCCCTCTCTGTCAGTTCTTTTGAGACAAAAGAAAGCCATCAGAACCCTCTGGTCTACTGAAGAGCAGGCAGCCTCAGTATTATGATAGAAGACCAACCAGGCCGAGTCCAAGCAAACTGCAGGCTGTACAGACAAGTGTCAGCTGGGGACACAGAACTTCAAATGTGAGGTCTGAGAAATCATTAAGTGGTGTGTATTTTCAGATAGAAGAAACCATTATTTTAGCCAACAGGTCAGATCCTGCCAGGGACCAGGGTCAAAAGATGGGCTCTATTTATTTGATGGGCAAATCAAAGGAAACAATTTTCATGGACCAATTCTCAGGATTGTAATTATGCTATGTGATGAGGTGAAGGGCAGGAACAAAGGTTTTTGAAGATGAAACTTATGCAGATGTACCCAGAAGCTTCTAAAGGATGGAGAGCTTCTGCCTGGTGGTGTCTCCTAATTATGGTCTCTGTAGAAGTTTAGTTATGGTGACCTCAGGGCAACTGGCAGGGTTGCTGCTGACCCAGAATGAAGTTTCCTTCAGGGAAGAATTTCTTAAATTTATTAATTTTAATAATTCAAATTTCACTAATACTTATACCCAGTCTTCCATTTGGTTTTCCTGGGAATGTTTACTCAATTTTTTTCCTCAGGTAAGAGACCTATATAAATTAAATTAAATTGGGAGTCGGGCGGTAGCGCAGCGGGTTAAGCGCATGTGGCGCAAAGTACAAGGACCGGCACAAGGATCCCGGTTCGAACCCCGGCTCCCCACCTGCAGGGGAGTCGCTTCACAGGCGGTGAAGCAAGTCTGCAGGTGTCTATCTTTCTCTCCCCCTCTCTGTCTTCCCCTCCTCTCTCTGTTTCTCTCTGTCCTATCCAACAATGACGACGACAACAATAATAATAACTACAACAATAAAACAACAAGGGCAACAAAAGGGAATAAATAAATATTAAAAAAAATAAATTAAATTAAATTGGAAGTAGCTCTTACACTTAAGTCCTGAATGAGTGTTAGTTCTTGAACTTTTGATTAAATATTCCTGGAGTTCTGTATCCAGTTTTTTTCTGGGTCAAATAAGTTTTTGCCAGATCAGTGGGGTAAACAATTATTTGTAGTTTGGGAGCTACCCTAATTCAGCTTTCTATCCTTATACTCAACTCTGACATCATTCCCAGACAATATGTTTAGCCTACCTATATGTTAGTTATCAACTTCAAGCAAAAATTACTAAAGCCATGGACCCCTAGGAACATACCAAAAATAGACTTCCTAGCTTCTTCCCATCCTAAGATTCCTATTCTCATCTGCTCTATTTCTACTTTTGGATTCCTGTTTATGAAACATTTTGTCCTCTATATCTTACTTCCTTTAAGCCACCAAGTTGCAGATGCACTATGTTTTCATCCTGACTTTCCTGGTCAGGCAACCTCGCTTTCCCAGAGCCCTATCCCACTAGGGGAAGGTAAAGAAAAGCTGGGGTTTTGACTAACCTGAGAACATCAGTATCCAGCAGAGAAGCAATTACAGAAGCCAGAACTCCTACCTTCTGCACCCTTCTATCTTTCTCTCCTCCTCTGTCTTCCTTGCCTTCTGAACCAAGAACTCCTATTTTCTGCACTGAATATTTTGGTCCATACTCCCAGAGGGGGAGAAATATTAGAGGAAGATGACCAGAGGGCTCTGAACTCCAATTACATCTATACCAAGAAAGAGAAGAGGAAAAGAGGAAAGACAGTTAGAAATAGTAGGTGTAGCTATGACTAAGACAGGAAGAAAAGGCAGGACCATAGAAAAAAAAGGGCAAACATAGATATAGATAAAGATATAGATCATATAGAGATATAGATATAGAAATAATAGTTAAGTAGTCTGGGAGGTGGTGTCGGGCAGCCCCCCTGCTCCATCCTCTATTGCTGACACTATGGCCTGATCTATCTTTCTACTTCGAGACAGCCCTGCCTGCAGGGTACATTAATCCCGCCAGTAAAAACCCTAGCAACTGTTGCTACGGAAGCTTTCTACCTTCCTGCTCTTTCCTTTTCTCCACCCTTTTTCCTAGCCATTGCCTTTTCCGACTAGCCACTTCCAGTTCAAAATATATAAAAGTGTTATCTCTGATCAATAAAGACGCATTGCGTTCTTGCTCCACCATGAGTTCCTGGTCTCTCTCCCGCATCGCTGAGTAAGCAGCAGCCCAGGTTGGCTCCAGTCGAGTTCTCTCCAACCCAGAGAGCATGTGTCCGGGAAGAAACACCCTCACGCTAGCCTGGCAAGGTGGCACAGTGGATGGAGTGCCAAGCATGAGGTCCCAAGTTCAGTCCCTAGCACCACACATACCACAAGTGATGTCTGGTTCTTTCTCCCTCTTATATTTCTCATTAGTAAATAAATATTAAAAAACAGAAATAATAGTTAACTCATATCTGTTACCTTGGGAGAACGATTGCAGTTTCCAGTGGAGAGAATGGGGACACAGAACTCTCTGGTGGTGGGAATGGTGTGGCATTATATCCCCGTTATCTTGTAACTTTATCAACCAGTAGTAAATCACTAATAAAAAGATTTTGCTTGTCAGTAGCTTCCCTCAAAGTATATCCCTGGTCAGACCAAATATTCTCTGTTTTTCAGTAACTCTGATCAATCTTTGGTTCTCCTTCAAGTTTATTTAAGGCAACTTAAGATTTATGCCACCATTTCATGTTCAAGAATCACTACAGAACCTGATTGTAAGGAATATCAGAAAACATGTGGAACAAACAAATGAATGGAAACTGATTATGACAAGTTAACCAGAAATTATTTGGCGGCAATATTTTTGGAGGCACTGATGATTTGTTACTATGCAAAGGGGACTATAGTATCAACAACAGGAGAAAAAAGAAATGGGAACTTCTCATTAACTAGCTATCAATATACTCACTAGCTTAATGAACTGGCATTTCCCCTCAAAGGCATGAATGAAAATCAGTGGGCCCTAAGGATGTACTGTCTCCTCAGCAACTCAAACCATTGGAAAATTCTGTCTTTTTTTTTTTTTTTTTTTTATTGCCACCAGGATTATTGCTGGGGCTTGGTGCCGGCACTATGAATCCTGGTGGTCATTTTTTCCCCCTTTCTTTCTATTTTATTTTTACTTGACAGGACAGAGAGAATTTTTTTTAATTAAAAAATTTAAAAAAAGTTTTTTTTTTTTGCTTCCAGGGTTATTTTTGGGCCTTGGTGCCTGCACTACAAATCCATTGCTCCTGGAGGTCATTTTTCTCATTTTGTTGCCCTTGTTGTTGTCGTTATTATTATTGTTGTTGTTGGATAGGAAAGAGAGAAATGGAGGAGGGAAGACAGAGAGGAGGAGAGAAAGACAGACACCTGCAAACCTGCCTCACTGCTTGTGTAATGAACACCTCCCCCCATAGGTGGGGAGCTGGAAGCTGGAACCTGGATTCTTGGGCCGGTCCTTGTGCTCCTTGTGCCTTGTGCCATATGCAATTAAGCCTTTGTGTTACTGCCTAACCCCCCCAGGACAGAGAGAAATTGAGGTAGGAGGAAGAGCTAGAGAGAGAAAGAGAAAGATAGACACTTGTATATCTGCTTCACTTCTCATGCAGGTGGGGAATGGGGGCTTGAACCTGGGTCCTTGTGCATGGTGATATTGCACTTAATGAAGTGCACCACTTCCCAATAGCCCCTAAATTTTATTCTTCATTGTGTTCACATCCACAGAAAAGCTAGTCCAATCCAGAATGAAGACATCTAGGGACTGAGTAATTGATGCTGATTGAGCAGCGGAAATATGAACCTTCAATCTCCCATCAACAGAATATCTGATATGGATATATAGACATATAGATATGGATAGATATATCAACAACAAGGGCAATGTAATTCATTAATATTTCTAATGAGATGAGAAATTTTAACGTGAAACTCAACAACTGCGTAGGAGTATGACAGTACAACAGGCAGAGTCAAGACAGTCAATGCAAATCAGAGGTCAAAGCATTGACTCAACACCCGCATGGAATGGGGTATAAAAGGGCTGGGAAGGAAGGGGTTGTCATACTCAGTGGCCTGGATTTCTCAGCTATTCTCAACAACCTGTGAAGTGCTGCCTGATACCATGACCTCCTGCGTCAGCTCTGTCCACTGTCTGGGTAGCAGCAGGTTTCCTGGAGTAAGAAACGTCTGCATGCCTCCCACTGAAACTGGGTGCCATCCTGTGGCAGAAGCTGTTTCCCCATGCCTGCTGGCCACCATGGCACATGCCAACCGAATCCGTGTGCCCCCCACCCCTCTGGGCAGACCCAGTCTCTGTCTGCCCAACAGCTGCCATAGTGCTTGCCCCTTGCCAGGGACTTGTGACATCCCAGGCAACATTGGGAGCTGCGGGGCCTATGGAGAAGGCACCCTGAACGGCCATGAGAAGGTGACCATGCAGTTCCTGAATGACCGTCTGGCCAACTACCTGGAGAAGGTGCGTCAGCTGGAGCGGGAGAATGCGGAGCTGGAGACCAAGATCCTTGAGTGGAGCAAATGCCAGGAGCCTAGCCTGTGCCCGGACTACCAGAGTTACTTCCGCACCATTGAGGAGCTCCAGCAGAGGGTGAGTGTGGGCGCAGCTAGGTAGGGTGGGCTGGTCTGAGGGTCATGGGGGGTCCTGGTAAACCAGGCCACTGATGGCTCAAGGAGCTCCAGGTTTGGGATTTTCTTCAGTCTCAGATGTAGGCACACATGTAGAGTTATAGCTGGGAATGTAATGGTTTGTGTGTCAAGTGTTTTCCTGGTTTCCATAGCTCCTGTGCAGCAAGGCAGAGAATGCCAGGCTGGTTATCCAGATTGACAATGCCAAGTTGGCTGGCGATGACTATAGGATCAAGTAAGTAATGTTGAAAGAGATCTCAGAGTGACTCCTCTCTTTTGTTCTGTTTCCAAGTGCCCATAACAACACTGGCTCAGAGTAGGTGTTCCAAAACAGTTGCTGAGGAAGAATGAATGAACCACTGAATAAGTGGTTCACAATCTAAGTTATTATTAGAAATGGTCATTGTAAGGATGAAATAGAATGAAAGTATTGAAACAAGAAAAGGTAATACATAGCCTTGGTTGAGTAATGCTATGCTATTCCTTCCCCTGGATCCCCCAGTGTATGATATTAGAGCATTTTGTGTTAAAATCAGGAGCTAAATGGAATCATTGTAAGGATAAAGTTTCAGTGGCTAGTTTGTTGACAGTCTCACTAATACATGGCCAAATCTATCATAAGAAGAATTACCATTATAACTCCTTGGTATCAAGAGTAAAATTAAATTAATATGGGAGAATTGCATGATTGTTATTCAAAAAAGCATTCATTCCTGTGCTCCAAAGTCCCAGGTTAAATTCCCTTACACTACTATAAGTCAGAACAGAGCAGTACATTGGAAAATAAACAAAATAAAATTAATGAGAAAAGCAGAAAAGCAATATGAAGTACTTAGTTGAAAGGATAATATAGTAAACTCTAGGTCCAGAAGCCTTACTTTTAAGCCAGTCTTCTTTTCCTGGATCTTTTTCATTCTTTTTTTTTAATATTTGATATTTTTTTCCTTTGGTTATTTATTGGATACATACAGAGAGAAACTGAGATAGAGGTGGGAGTTAGATATAGATAAATAGATTGACACCTACAGTACTGCTTCATTGCTCCTGAAGCTTTCCCTCTGCAGGTAGGGACTAGGGACTTGACCTTGGGTCCTTGAACATGCTAATGTATTTGTTCAGCTCTTCTTTCCTTTCCTTTCCTTTCCTTTCCTTTCCTTTCCTTTCCTTTCCTTTCCTTTCCTTTCCTTTCCTTTCCTTTCCTTTCCTTTCCTTTTCTTTTTTAAAATACTTGTTTATTTATCCCACTTTTGTTGACCTTGTTGTTGTTTTATTGTTGTAGTTATTGTTGATATTGATGTCATTGTTAGATAGGACAGAGAGAAATGGAGAGAGGAGGGGAAGACAGCGGGAGAGAAAGATAGACACCTGCATACCTGCTTCACCACTGTGAAGTGACTCCTCTGTAGGTGGGGACCCCGGGGCCTGAACCGGGATTCTTCCGCCGGTCCTTGTACTTTGCATTAGCTGCACTTAACCAGCTGTGTTACTGCCCGGCTCCCTTATCTTTCCTTTCTTTCCTTTCCTTTCCTTTCCTTTCCTTTCCTTTCCTTTCCTTTCCTTTCCTTTCCTTTCCTTTCCTTTCCTTTCCTTTCCTTTCCTTTCCTTTCCTTTCCTTTTCTCTTTCTTTTTCTTTTTCTTTTCTTTTTTCCTGGTAGAATTATTACTGAATTTGAGGTTGAACATTTCAGTTGAACTCATGAATTTGCTTGTAACCATGGATATTTCACTTATTATTTCCTAGTCTCAGTTTTCCATCTAATTAATTGGTATAATGACACTTGTCCTGACCAGTGGTATTTAACTACAGGAACTACTACAGTAAAAGTTGGTCAGGAGAGTAAATACAGATCCAAGCTGGAGGAGTGGGGGGAGCAGGGGCAGTGAGTGGGCTCTCCCTGGCATGAGGTTGACTGTGTTCTCCTGTGGTGGAAGGCACGAGAGCGAGCACTCCCTGCGCCAGGTGGTAGAGGCAGACATGTGCGGGATGCACAAGCTCATGGATGACCTGACCCTGGCCAAGGCCGACCTGGAGGCCCAGCAAGAGTCTCTGAAGGAGGAGCAGCTCTCCCTCAAGAGCAACCATGAGCAGGTCTGGTCCTGGAGCTGCAGGCTCACTCATAGGGGAGGGCACTGTGTAGGAAAGGGAGCCCCTCCCACCCCTTGTGAGAAGATCAGAACCTGAGACCACTTGGCCTCAGGACCTTGGGCTGATCTGGGTGTGAGAGTCAGGCTGAGTCTCAGGATTTGCCTTGTGGCTTTGGGGGGCTCTTGTCCTGGGGCCCTGGGTGAGACCTTGCACAGAGCACATGGGGCAGGGGGAGGAGGAGTCCCTTATGTGCTTGCCAGAGGTGGGGGAGACAGATGCTCTCTGCTCTGCACAGAGTGCCTTTAGTCAGTGTGGGTGGGGCCCTCCTGTGCCTGCAGGAAGTGAAGATTCTGAAGTCCCAGCTGGGGGACAAGCTTCGCATTGAGCTGGACACTGAGCCCACTGTGGACCTGAGCAGGGTGCTGGCGGACATGCGGTGCCAGTATGAGGCCATGGTGGAGACCAATCGCCAAGATGTGGAGCAGTGGTTCCAGGCTCAGGTGAGGGGGCCTGCTGAGTGGAGAGGGAGGCCTCTGAGGGAGGTTGCATGTGTGTGTGTGTGTGTGTGTGTGTGTGTGTGTGTGTGTGTGTGTGTGGGCTGAGCATGTCTCTGTGCACCTGTGCTTCAGTCTGAAGGCATCAGCCTGCAGGCCACGTCCTGCTCTGAGGAGCTGCAATGCTGCCAGTCGGAGATCCTGGAGCTGCGCTGCACAGTGAATGCCCTGGAGGTGGAGCGCCAAGCCCAGCACAACCTGGTAGGGGCCCCCTTTCTCTTATCCCACTGGTGTGTACAGGGTATGAGCCTCTCTTAGATTCAATCTCCTAGAATTCTCAGTAATCACTTCTATTAACAGTAGTCAGAGCACAGGCTCTATGTCCTGTACAGCTGGCTGGGTGGTTCTTCCTAAATATCCACTTCATTTTCCTAAGAATACAGCATGTGGTCTGGCTCTCATTCCATAGCATTTCCTGGGAGCCTATTGAAAGATATAGGAATAAACAGGAATGACTTCTTCCAGTTAGAATTTTTTAGCAATATCATGGTCCCACTGGCAATGATTCATCTAGAGCTCAGGAAATGTCTTACAACTTCAGGTACAGTTTGGAGTTTGGACCATGGCTCACCAATTTGATGATGATTTTCCTGTGTGAATTTTGGGTCATACATGTCCCTTGCCCCATTATTCCCTATGATAGAAAGACTGCCTGCAGAACTCCTTGTGCGAGGCTGAGGAGCGCTTTGGCACTGAGCTGGCCCAGATGCAGAGCCTGATCAGCACTGTGGAGGAGCAGCTGTCTGAGATCCGGGCTGACCTGGAGCGGCAGAACCAGGAGTACCAGGTGCTGCTGGACGTGAAGGCCCGTCTGGAGTGTGAGATTGCCACGTACCGGAACCTTCTGGAGAGTGAGGACTGCAAGTATGTGTTATCCAGACAATTCCTGGCCAAGTTACAAAGTTGCCTGTCAGGAAACTGATGAGACAGCTGGAGTGCTTGTGGCAGAAGTGCTCGTGTAACTAACAAGCCTCTTTACACTCTAACTCAGTGAGTCACCTTCCTCCCTGATGTGTGCAGATTATATCATTGACAGAAAGTCATATTAATGACAGTGGGGTTCTTTTTCCACATACCTCCAGAAGTGTCTGGATGAATGAAGTAGGACTACTGAAAAAGATTTGTTTGCCCTATGTGACTTGTCAGTGGCAGTCTTTTCCTTTTAGCCTCTTGTCCTTATCCTTTTTATCCATTGCTGAGACACCTTTTTATTTCCTGTATCTTACTCTTTCTTCTTTCTCCCCACAGACTCCCCTGCAATCCCTGTTCCACGCCTGCCAACTGTGCCTTTCGTCCCTCAGCTGGTATCCCATGCTGAGAGCAGAATCTGAGGATCTAAGTCCCAACTCTGGCGATTAAGGCTGGTTGCACTGGGACTGGAATTGATTTCACCTTGCTCAGTCTTCTTTCCAGAAAGACCATCCCACTGGAGGCCTTTGCACTAGATAAACAGATTTCTCTAAGTAGTAGATTCTGATTTGTGCCATAAACTGCATTCTTTTTTTCACCATTGCTGTAATTACCTTTTACTTAAGCTGTTATTTTTCTCCCTCACTGTTTTTTTTGGTATTTTCTTTCTCCACCAGTGCTTCAGAATTTCCTACAGTATAATTTGACTCCTGCATTAAAATGGCCAATAATTTTTTCTTGTATCCATGCTATCTTTCTGGTGTTTGGCAGTATATGTGGTGTGAGTTGATGTGGATACACCACTGTCAGGGTCTCTCTAGAGTTCAGTGTCTTCGCCTTTGGATAGAGGCTCTTTGCTCACACTGACTATACTCTTACTTCCACATCTTACTCTATGGACTAATGAAAGGAAGCCATGTTGGCATCAAGACTGAATTCCTTCAGAACAGCTCACAACTGACATGCCCCTACCTCACTTTTGGCACTTCAACCTCTTGATGTTTTGCCCAAGAGCAAAACCACACAACAGTTTCAATCTAGTCAAAAGGAGGTTGTGTTGAGAATTACGTTGGCCAAATTGCCAAGTTTTCTCTCTCATTCAAATTGGCCTCTTTCATGACAGCCAGAAATTTCTCCTGTTCTTAGTTAGATATGGAGGCTGGTTTGGGCAATAAGTCCAGTTATTTTGACGTTTCAGGATTGTTTTTCTTTAACAAGACACTGCTACCAATATGTGCTGTCTTCACCTCTGATGCTGCCTTCAAAGTATTGGCAGTGAGGCACACAGTTCTCACTAGTGTTTGAACACTTTCCTACCCTTGGGATGTGCTCTGACACAGACCAAAGTGATTCACAGTCAACACAGCAAGAAGATGAAAGCTGAACTCCTTTTTTGCTAGGCTGGTCAATTCAGTTATGGATCCCTGCTAAATGAGTCTAGAGAATGAAACTCTCAGATTTCACCCATGTACCCTAGACTAATGTCCAATGAAAATTCAGTTCTTTATCATCACATAGTATGGTGGAAAGAATATGTGCTCCAGACTTGATTTGAAATCCTACCCCATGTAATGCTAGCTATACTACTGAAAAAATTCACCACACTTTCTTGAGATGTATTCCTGTCATAAGTTGGAAAAATTGCATTTTCACCCACTATTGTGGAGTATATTTCATGTTCCTGAATTATAGGAGGTACTTGAAATGAACTAGGAGGTGTGGCTTGGTGGTAGAGCACACATAGTTTACATGTATGAGTCTCAGATTTGGTCTTTGGCACTGCAGATGATGGAACAGTGCTCCTAAATAAATTTAGAAGGTACTCAATGTATGGCTATGGAACTTCCTGGGAACCAGCAGAGACAGTCTTTTTCACCTAGAAGGAAAATGGGTCTACAAAGGTAATAGAAGAGCCCATTAGCAACATTAGGGGGTAATATGGTTCTGTGTTGGTGATCTGGAAGTTTGACCACTCTCCTTGTCCACTTAGCAATAAGGGAAAACTGCCACTTCTGCTATTAAAGTTCAGTTTTTTTCTACTAAAAGTGACCAGTCAAAATAAAGAAAATTTTAAATAAATGGTCATTGGATCAAAATGTCCAGTGAATTCTGGTGGGCATTCTTTTAACAAACCATTCACAAGGTCAAATGTTTTAGAGTCATCATGATTTCTTGATGTGACAGTGTCATGAAAACCTGGGCTGTTTTTCACTTGTTTGGCTGGGTCATGCCTTGAGTAGACTGTAAGGGGACTCCCATGGACTGGAAGCATGGCAAAAAAGTCTACTCACACACAGGGAGAATTCAGGGTGGGAAGGTAGACAGGCATACCACTTCTGTTGACCTCAACCAAATCAGTGCTACTAGTGCTGCCATCCATATTATGGTGCTACTGAATTCTTACTGTGGGCTGTCACCAGAGATATCAAGCCTGAGATGTCATCCTCTCAACTCCTCTAATAGGGTGAGATCTTTCCTAACACACAGGACTACCTAGTTTCACTTTAGCAGCACATTATCTAATGAAGTTACAGATACTAGATACAGGCTAGGATTTAGGGCACTGGGTACAGGTGTACATGTATCCATAAGCAAGAGGCAATTATATAACTGAAAAAATAACTAAAGTAACTAAGTAACTAAAAAAAAGTAATTAAGTAACTAAAGTACCTAAGTAACTGAAAGTCACTAAAGCTCTCAATGATTATATTTAGACCTAATATGACTAGAATTCTAGTAGAAGTGTTTAAAGGAGGCATAATAAATTCTCTAACTGATAAGACTTAGAGTAAATTAGCTTGGCAACCTAGCAGAAAGGCCTGATGAAGACAGACCCCCCCTCCCAAAAAAAAAGCCCCTAATTTTGATTGGATACCACAAATGACAATCAACACTTAAGCAACTGGGAGGAAGTCCAAAGTTTTCAGATAAGAAAGAACTAGAAAAGTTGGATAAGGGCACTTGGCTCACTTGATAATGGCCTTTTTGGTCAATACCAGACCACCTCATCATCTGGGGCCCTAGTCAGGGAATTCTTGGATTCCCATACAAGTAGGATGGGGCCCAAACCTCTAATACATCCCTTTATCCACCATCATTGGTCACTTGCATCAGGAATGTCATCCATCATAAGCTTTCTTGTGAGACATCCAGGACATTGTCCTCACCATAAAGTAGCAATAGTAGGAGTTGCCACAGTCTCTGAAGGGAGGCTGGGTCACCCTGCCCTGCCACTCAAGGAAGTCTGGTCCTGAAATGAGTACAGCCTAGAGTGTTCCCAGCTGTGGCCATGAACTATGAGCTCAGACCAATAAGGACTCAGAGGTTACACTGGCTCCTATACTAGAAACATATGGTCTGGTGAATGGGGTAAACAGTTAGTGTTATTCACAGGGTTTTTTTTTTTTTTTTTTTTTTCAAGATTGGGAACTACTCTCTGCCCTAATCCAACTTTCTAGCTCTCTCAACTCTGACACCATCTTCTCAGTCAATATTTTTTCCAAATCACATGTTAGTAATCAAACTCAAGTGAAAACTACAATAATCGTGGGCTCCTAGGAACATGCCTAAAATGGAATTACTAGCTTCTTTCCATCCTAAGATCCCTGTTCTGATATGCTCAGTTTCTACTTTTTGTTTCCTGTTCATTAATTATTTTGTCCTCCTTTATATCTTGCTGCCTTTCAGCCACTAAATTGTAGATGATACTATGATTCCAATCTGGCTTCCCTGGGCATATGACCTCACCAGCGTGTTCTGGAACCTCACTGCTTCAGAGCCCTACCCCACTAGAGAAGGATAGAAACAGGCCAGGGGTATGAATCAACCTGTCAATGTCCATGTCCAGTGGAGAAGCAATTACAAAGCCAGAAATCTCCCCTTCTGCACCCCAAAAAGAATTTTGGTCCATACTCCCAGTTGGGGAGAAATGATATGGGAAAGATAACTAAAGGGCTCTGAATTCCAACTCCATCAGGACCTGGAGAGAGAACAGGAGAAAGGGAGGGACAATTGGGTATAGTAATAGGTGTATATGTGACTTGGATAGGAAAAAAAGGCAGGACCATAAAAAAGGGCAAATATATACCAATATAGACAGATACTTGTAGAAATAATATTTAACCCACATCTGCAACCTTGAGAAAATTGTTGTAGCTTACAATTAAGGAATGGGGGATTAGAACTCTGGTGGTGGGAACAATACCCCTGTTATCTTGTAATTTTGTAGATCAATATTAAATCACTAATAAAATTAAAAAAGGAAGGTAAACAGGTGGCTAACCAGACTGGTCCAGTACCAGGACATAGTGGCTTTACTCACATCCATTATTACAGTTGGAGGGCTCAGGGCTTCTTCTAGTACCAAATTCTAAGCATTCGTCGTACAGAGAATCCTCTATCTATACATTATGTTCCTTTAAGTGGCACCCCTGTTTTTCCTGACCATACATATACATTCCTGCTTCCATGCTTGCCTATTATTATCTTTCTTTTCTCTAGAAGACTCACTCTTTAACTTCCTTCCTATCTGAGACTTATTCTCTTTGATGTCTCATTTGTAACTCTGCAACATCTCTTTCCTCTTGTTACTTCTGTTCTAAGCTTTTTGAGAGAAAGATTACTTTGACTTATCTCTGCATCTCTCATGGTACCTTGGAAAGATTTTGTTGTGAGAAAGCTCATAATACTAAATTATTTGGAGTATGTCACTGGGACAACGTGCTTTGGTGAATACCACCCATATCTGTACAGAGGAGTGTACTATGTGCCTTTCTTGTTACATATGTAACCAGGCCATGAGTATGAGGGGGCCATGACAGGTCAGTGTAAGTCTCATAAGAAATCTGGGCAAAATCTCAACTGCTAAAATCTTACCTTTAGGTTCCTGATTATTAATTTGTTCTGCTTTATATCATAATGTTTTCAGCCACCAAGTTGCAGATGCTGCCATAACACCAGCCTGACTTCCCTAGGCAGATGACCTCACCAATCTGTCCTGGAACCCCACCTCTCCAGAGCCCTACCCCACTAGGGAAAGATATAACAGGTTGGGGGTATAGACTGACCTGCCTCTACCCATGTCCAGCAGAGAAGCAATTAAAGAAATCAGAACTTCTATTTTCTGCACCCCATAATGATCCTGGGTCCATATTCCCAGAAGGATAAAGAATAGGAAAGCCTCCACTGGAAGGGATGGGATGCGGACTCTCTCTTATCCTATGGTCTTGTTGATTATTATTAAATCAATTAAAATGTTTTCTTTAGAGAACTCAAAAAGAAAGAAAGAAAGAAAGAAAAACAAACCTGGGAAAAAAGGCATTCTGAAACAACTATTACAGTCTCTCAAATCCATCAGAAATTTCATTCTAAGGCCTTCAGTTAAGAGTGATAAAAGCTATTTGGAATATATTCAGAGGAAGATATTCAGGTTAGTGAATATCAAAAGCATGTTAAATGAAGAGCCATGGATGAAAAATCTCATATATGTTACAGAGAACTAGTTGATGGTTCTCCATGTGACAGACCAATTTAAACCTTATGGGTAGAACTGGAAAGTCAATTAACTAAAAGGTGACCTAACTTATTGATTACCACTGTCCAGCACCATTGCCTGCTAGACACAGAGAAGACGCTCCCTAAATATTTGTTGAATGAAAGAAAGGGCAAATGAAATAATTAGTTAGAAATAGTAGAGAAGTAGATTGTTCTATAAGGATCCTGGTTCAAGCCACCTGTAGGGGAGTCACTTCACAGGCAGTGAAGCAGGTCTGCAGGTGTTTATCTTTCTCTCCCCGTCTCTGTCTTCCCATTCCCTCTCCATTTCTCTTTGTCCTATCTAACAATGATGATATCAATAACAACAAGAAGAATAACTACAACTACAACAACAAAAAACCAAGGGCAACAAAAGGGAAAAAGAAGAACATCCTATCTTTATATGTCATACAACGAACAAGAGGCTAATAACCAAAATATAGAAAGAGCTCACCAAACTCAAGAACAAGAAAACAAATAACCCCATCCAAAAAATGGGGAGAGGATATGAACAGACTATTCTCCATAGAAGAGATTCAAAAGGCCAACAGACATATGAAAAAATGCTCCAAGTCATTGATGGTCAAAGAAATGCAAATAAAGACAACAATGAGATACAATTTTATTCCTGTGAGAATATCATACATCAGAATAGGTAGCAGCAACAAATGTTGGAGAGGTTGTGTGGACAAAGGAACCCTCCTGCACTGCTGGTGGGAATATAAATTGGTCCAACTCCTGTGGAGAGCATTCTGGAGAACTCTCAGAAGGCTAGAAGTAGACCTACCCTATGACCCTGCAATTCTTCTCCTGGGGATATATGCTAAGGAACCAAATATACCAGACCAAACATACCCATCCAAACAGATTTGTGTATACCTATATTCACAGCAGCACAATTTGTAATAGCCAAAATCTGGAAGCAACCCAGGTGTCCAACCATAGATGACTGACTATGTAAGTTGTGGTATATATACACAGTGGAATACTACTCAGCTATTAAAAATGGTGATTTAAGTTTCTTCACCTTATCTTGGATGGAGCTTGAAGAAATCATATTAAGTGAGATAAGTCATAAACAAAAGGATGACTATGGGATGATCTTACTCATAGACAGAAGTTGAAAAACAAGATCAGAAAGGAAAACACTAAGCAGAAGTTGGACTGGAGTTGGTATATTGCACCAAAGTAAAAGACACTGGGGTGTGGGGGAGGGTTCAGGTCCTGGAACCTGATGGCAGAGGAGGACCTAGTGGGGGCTGAATTGTTATGTGGAAAACTGAGAGATGTTATGAATGTAAAAACTATTGTATTTTACTGCTGACTGTAAACCATTAGTCCCCCAATAAAGAAATTAGAAAAAAAAAAGGAATATCCTAACAATCTTCCATACTGTTAAGTTCCTTAAGAGATAGATAAACAGTTATTTTTTAGTCTGATTGCATTGTCTTTCACAAACCTTGGGAAATTCCGAGCCCCAGAAGTCAAGCTGGCCAATGATAAGATGGGCCATTCTATAAAACGGTGGCTTAAAGAACTAAGCTGGAAGGGGGCCATCAGAGGGGATTTAGTGTCAAAGGGTCTCTGACTATCTAGCACTTGAAGACTCTGAAGTGTAGGAGATTCTATGTTTTGGAGCCAGATAAAGCATGTTCTCTTGTTGAATTCACTCATCTTCAGAATGGCATCAGTGTAGCATTTCTATTAGCATGGACTAGAAGCTGGCTGCCTGCCTTTTCCATAAGTTTCTGAACTGACTACTGGCTTGTTTGCTTTAGGACTAGAGGGTATCATAAAGCTTCTGAAGCTCTGAATGTGTCTGAAGATGAAGGAAATTCAAATTTTGCTCTGGAGTCACCAAAGTAATGGACAATTGATGGAGGCCATTTCAAGCTTCAAAAGGTGGAAGATCAAAGTTTTTGAGTGTGTATCTTAAATAAGAGAAGGAGGGACTCAGTTGGTGAGAGGATCAGTGTCTAACAAACGAATATGCCCAAAAAGATGAGGAAGAGCCTGAAAACAGACACCAGAAAGCACTAGTCACTACCTGTTTTAATTAGTCTGTAGACTCCTATCCACAATAACAATTTTATTCCTTAGGACTTACAAATTACTCAGCTTCCTTCATGAGTTTCCCCAAATCCCTTCCCAAATTGCATTATCTGTTTCACACATACATGGGGGGGGGGGGAGTCTTAATTGTCAAAATCTGTTTGCTAGGCTTTATTTTAATTTAATTCAGTTTAAAAACCATTTTCATTTGATTTATTCTTCTATCCACAGGGGATTTAAAAGTGTACTCTGAAGTTTTCAAAGACCAGAAATTAATTTAGAATATAGGTTTCTCTTTCATGGTTTCTGTCCTATTGATTTCCATTAATGTTTATACAAAGAACATGTTTTTTATTATTATTTTTTTTAACAAGGAACCTGTGGGAGTCAGGTGGTAGTGCAGTGGGTTAAGTGCACGTGGCACAAAGCACAAGGACCGGCAAAAGGATCTTGGTTTGAGCCCCCAGATCCCCATCTGCAGGGGAGTCGCTTCATAAGCGGTGAAGCAGGTCTGTAAGTGTCTTTCTCTTCCCCTCCTCTCTCTATTTCTCTCTGTCCTATCCAACAATGAAGACATCAACAACAATAATAACTACAACAATAAAAACAACAAGGGCAACAAAAGGGAATAAATAAATACATAAAAAAGGAACCTGCATATTTATTTTTGAGGCTAGTTGGCTTCCAGGGCAGATCTTTATCTATGGAATAGTCCTGGCATTCAGGTCTTTCACTAAACCTGGAAAAAGGGCAAATTTCCAGTGCTGACATGTCTATTTTTCATAATCAATGCCAACTCCGCTAGGCTCTTTTCCACTTTCCAAACATGTTTGGTTTTGCTCTTGTTGGTGTCTATGAAAGATGCTCTCTCCCTCAATCATTATTGGAAACCATCTTTCAAAAACACATTTTGCATATTTCCTATTCCATGTAATCTTTTTTTCTTTTTCTTAATCTTTCAGTGTGCTCTGGTCTACTTAAAACCTGTAACACTTTCATTGAGGTGGTTTGTTTTAAATGCTCTCTTTCGAACTTTTTAAAAATATGTATTTATTTGGATAGAGACAAGGAGAAATTGAGGAAGGGAAGAAAGAGGAGAGCGAAAGAGACCTACTGCTTTACTGTTTATAGAAATTTTCCCTCTGGGGGCTTGGATCCAGATTCTTGAACATAGTAACATATATGCTCTACTGGGTGTCCCACCACATGGCTACTTCTTTTTTAGTGTTTAGATTATTAAGGTAATTAAAACAATTTCTTTATTGGGGAATTAATGTTTTACATTTGACAGTAAATACAATAGTTTGTATAAGCATAACATTTACCAGTTTTCCATATAACAATATAACCCCCACTAGGTCCTCTGTCATCCTTTTTGGACCTATATTCTCCCCCTCACGCACCCCAGAGTCTTTTACTTTGGTGCAATACACCAACTCCAAAAAGTCATTTATTTTTTATGGTTCTTATTAACATATAACTCTTTTCCTCCAGGCAGGCCAAGTAGTGTCTTATACCTGGCACTCCATTAATATATGCTAAAACACTCAGATGGGGTAATTTATCCTTTTTTCTCCATATGGTGGACTGATACATAGTTTAGACTTGGCCACCATGAGCTAGTGCCAGGTCAAAAAAGAATATAGGAGCAAGAGAGACTCTGAGGAGTGAAGAAGCTCCAATTCTTGATGATCTCACAGACCTCATTGTTGGAGAGGAAAGAGTTCATAGCTACAGAACATGGGCAAGTCTGAAGTCCTCCTCTCCTCTGCTTTCTGGGACCCTGCAGTGTTAGGAAGCTTCCTCTGTGTGTGAAGGCTTCTTTCATGAGTTCATTAACTCTTTACAGGAGGCAAGTAAATCACTGACTAATGGAGGGATTGTATAAAGATTGACATAAATATTAATGAGGAAAATATTAGTTTTCTTGCACCAACACCCATGGCAGGCCTATATAAAGTCTAGAGGAGAAGGAAGAAGGCCTCTGTCTTCAGCAAATTCATCTGTGGGCAAAGAAGGAGTCTGGTCTTTTAGTACCATGATGTCTAACAGCTGCAGTTCTCTCCTCTGTGGGCATGTTTCAGAGTCCAAGGCTGTCCCCCTGTGCCTGTCGGCTACCCTGGCACATGCCAACCGAATCCGTGTGCCCCCCACCCCTCTGGGCAGATCCAGCCTCTGTCTGCCCAACAGCTGCCATAGTGCTTGCCCCTTGCCAGGGACTTGTGACATCCCAGGCAACATTGGGAGCTGTGGGGCCTATGGAGAAGGCACCCTAAATGGCCATGAGAAGGAGAACATGCAGTTTCTGAATGACCGTCTGGCCAACTACTTGGAGAAGGTGCGTCAGCTGGAGCGGGAGAATGCGGAGCTGGAGACCAAGATCCTTGAGTGGAGCAAATGCCAGGAGCCTAGCCTGTGCCCGGACTACCAGAGTTACTTCCGCATCATTGAGGAGCTCCAGCAGAAGGTGAGGGTCATTGTGCTCTATAAGAAGGGCTGTCAATCTATAGCTCAATGACCAAATTCAGCTTATTGCTTGCTTTTGTAGATAAAGTTTTATTGGCACATGGTCACACTCATCACTTGGTGTGATGTCTATATATTGCTATTGTTGACCACTGTCCATGTCTGTATTCGTTGTTGCTACAATGGCAGAGTGAAGTAGTTGTGATGGAAACTCTTGGTATGCAAATCTTAAAACATATTTAGTATATGGCCTTTTACAGGAAAAAGAAATGCTGATACTGCACTAAAATTTTAGAGCCTGGATAGGCAGTTGAAATAGCTAGGGCTGAAATGTTCTTTTGATTGTGGGAAGAGAATCTCTTGAGTATAACTGAGTGGGCATGTGTGAACAATGAGATGCAGAATTTGACTTTCCAGGATTCTCAGTTTATGTTTACTTAGTTTCAGAGCTTATAATATTTTCTGTCTTGCAGCTATGCAAAACAATGCAACCTAACTTATGGTGTGATACAGGGGTCAGAGGACCTGAACCGTGTATGAGCAAGTATATGCATATTGAACAGCACTGTCTCATGCACAGCATCTGTGCCCTTTGATTAGTGATACAATGCTTCTTAAGGGTCTACATTTTAATTTTGGAGACAGGCAGATAAATAATGCTGTAATAGGGGCTTAGATAATCTGACTAGTGGCAGAAAAGATTGCTGGGAGAATAAGGGTCTTTATATTAAGAATGACTCCTGTCCTATCTAAAATTTTGATAGTCATTCCACAGTCCTGTTACCTAGTTTCCAGATCTTCTCTGTATCTGGCTACGCATCACAGCTGGAAAATAAAAATTAAGCCTTTGTTCTATTTCCGGTTTGCTATGTCTTTCATTTCCTAGTTCCTCTGGATGTTTCTCTACCCTTTTACCCTTGCATATCTCCTCTCTTGCACCACACTAGCATATTTTAAATGTTCAAGAGCATGTGTTGTCTAAGAGGATATTGTAGTTTGAATACCAATCAATGGAACTTTCTTTGACTCAGTTCATAGATTCTTTTCCAAACAAGAAATAATCGAATCTTCTTTCTTTGTCCAGATCTTGTGCATCAAATCTGAGAACAACAGGCTGGTCGTGCAAACAGATAATGCCAAACTGGCTGCAGATGACTTCAGGGGCAAGTGAGTCGAGTTTGAACTGGCAAGAGAGGAGCAAAATATCTATTTTGACTTTTCTTCTGTGATACAGTTGGAATCAGAGATGTAACTGACAAAAATCCCAAACCTACACTTACAACAGGAGCAGACAAAGGCATTAAGGCCAGAATCTTGATTCCTCTAACAGCCGTTTAGATTCTATACTTTATAATGTGATTTAAAATAGATGGGGCACTAGATTCGCTATAAGAGGAGCCTGATGAGGCAAGGAAATGATGGCGCCTCTTTGTGGGGATGTTAGCGTCCAGAGAACTAATGTGAGCTACTGGAAGTCATGTGGCTATTGAGTGGTAGAACTGGACCTAGTTCCCACATTTCCTATGGGGCTCTGCTATTCTCAGTTAGGTTGTATTTCTTTCTCCTCTCTATTTTTCTCTCTCTTTCCCTTTCCTTCTCTCCTACCTTCTTTCCTTTCTTGATAAAGAAAGAGAGGTAGATAGATAGATAGATAGATAGAGAGAGAGGATAATGCCAAAGCTTCCTTCAATGTGATGGGGGCCAGGTTTGCACCTAGATCTAGCACATGACAATGCTGAACATTATCCAAGTGAGCCATTTCTCCAGCTCAGAGCATATTTCTACCCTGCAACTCAGCCAAACTGGGAGCATTAGCAGTTCAATTCATGTGGTTCCTATGACTATGTTCCTTTGCCTTTTGCCAAGAATCCTTCCTGCATCATGCAAGCATGCTTGGACAACTGTACTGTAACAATTCACAGCTAGAACAATAAATAAAATACAATATATATAACAATAATAAAATCATGATGTGTACATTGGATAATTCACTAATAATTTGAGACAGAAATGCTTCATAGCCAGTAGTTCAAGCATGTGAGGTCAAGGGCTTAAACCATTTGAGGAGGTCTGACCTGGGAGCAGGAAGGATCATTACATTCTATGGTCTCTCTTCAGGAGTTTGTGGCAATCTTATTCTGCTAGAACTCTTAAGTCCTAGGGGCTGGATGGTGGTGTATTCAATTGAGGTATATATTACCATACTCAATTGAATACACCACAAGCCCTCTAGTACCTACCTGTGTGGGAACCTCATGAACAGTGAAGCAGTGTTCTCTTAGATGTCTCTCTTTCTCTCCCCCTATCTTCCCCTTCCACTTCAGTTTCTCTCTGTCTCTATCCAATAAATGAATAAATAAATACATAAAAAGAAATTCACTTTCTTCCTACTATTTGGGCAGCTTGTTTTCCAACCAGAGTTTCCAAGTCTTTCTAAGTAGGAGGCTTGGAGGAGGAGGTCTATAGCGCTTGGACTTTTGCCTGGTTGCTCTGCCACCTTCCTGTTTGCCATCAGTTCCCAAAAGGCAGGAGCTGGCTGTGTGTCCATCCAAGTATCCTCAGCACTGGCCATTCCGCCTGCACAAGAAATGCTCCCTCACAACTCACTGTGGAGGGAAGACCAGTGGGTTTCCACTGTAGGTTGTGTCCTGAGGTCCCTCTGCTCTCTGGTCTTTACTTCTATCCCTCAATCATAAAGGTATCAGACAGAGCATTCATTGCACCAGATAGTGGAGGCTGATGTCTGCGGCCTGCGCTGGGCACTGGATGACCTCACACTGGCCAAGTGTGACCTGGAAGCCCAGTTAGAGTCCTCGAAGGAGGAGCTGCTCTGTCTCAAGAAGAACCATGAGCAGGTGTGTGGCTTTTTGTGTGAGATGTGGAGTTTTTTTTTATAGGTGAATTCGGGCTCTTTTTTTTTGGTGGTGGTGGGGGATATGAGGCTTTTTCTCCTATTTGGTTTGGAAACACTGCAGTCCCCAACTTGGGGTTGAGTTTTGGGAGTCGGAAAGTGGGCTGTGTTTTTCATTCAGAGGATACCATTCTTCATCCAGAGCATCTAGAAATTTCTGGATGGTGCAGGTAGTCTCTCATCCTCAGAGGAGGACAGGGGTGCTGTGGGGAGGCCAGGATATGGGGAGGGTCCCCAGGATGGGATATTCTCCTTCAATGTCCACAGGAAGTCCATACTCTGAGATGTCAACTGGGGGACAAGCTGCGGATTGAGCTGGACACTGAGCCCACTCTGGACCTGAACAGGGTGCTGGCGAACATGCGGTGCCAGTATGAGGCCGTGGTGGAGACCAACCGCCATGATGTGGAGCAGTGGTTCCAGGCTCAGGTGAGGGGGGCTACTGTGTGTGGGTGGAGTATGTGGGGGTCTTGGTTCCATGTGTGTGGAGGCTGAGCATGTATCTGTGCACCTGTGCTTTAGTCTGAAGGCATCAGCCTGCAGGCCATGTCCTGCTCTGAGGAGCTGCAGTGCTGCCAGTCAGAGATCTTGGAGCTGAGACGCACAGTGAACGCCCTGGAGGTGGAGCTTGAAGCTCAGCACACACTGGTGAGTGTGCTGCATGCAAGAAGTCCAGCATGGCAACTGCTTGACAGGTCTCAGGCTCAGCAGTCCTCACTGAAATACAGAGCAGGACCCATCTTATCCCTGGATGGCCCTGCCTTTGAGGGAACTTTCTTAGTCACAGATATTGAGGGAATGAATATTAACCAGCCAAAGAACATATGCAACTTATTCTAAGGTCTACCAGAAAGAGCAATAGCTAGGTGATAGTTTTTCCAGCTGGAGATGGCTAGTAGTACCTAGATTGTTCTTTCTGTCTGGCCATGTTTTGTTTTGTCAAGGCCTGACTGAAGAGGCAGAGGGCAGGGACCTATACTTTCTAATCTGCTTCTCCCCCTTTCTTGGGGGACCCCAGAAAGACTGCCTGCAGAACTCCTTGTGCGAGGCTGAGGAACGCTTTGGCACTGAGCTGGCCCAGATGCAGAGCCTGATCAGCACTGTAGAGGAGCAGCTGTCTGAGATCCGGGCTGACCTGGAGCGGCAGAACCAGGAGTACCAGGTGCTGCTGGACGTGAAGGCCCGTCTGGAGTGTGAGATTGCCACGTACCGGAACCTTCTGGAGAGCGAGGATTGCAAGTATGTGTTCTTGGTGTTTGTGTCAGTGTCATGTGCAAAGCAGAGATCTTTAGAAATATCTAGGAGGAGGGGCTAACATCAAAGACTCCATGCTTAGAGACAAACTCGCTACCCAGTTAGCCTGGTGAACTCTTTAGACTTCAAAGCAAGTTTTTCAGCTCATGCTATCTGCAACTGCCAATCACATTATGCTTCCAGATGTTAGTCACTTCCACAGGGGACTACAGCACTGCAGTTAGGTTTTTGTTAAGTTCACTCTGGAAGAAATATCCTAGTAGCTAGAATTCTTCATCTTTAATGTTTAAGAATGTTGCTAAGGTATATACAACTGTGACTTCCTTTTAGCTTCTCATTAGCACTATGATAAAGCTAAGATGGATAATATAACCCTTCAAGGATTGGGACTACACTTTAAGAAAGTGACTGGGAACTGACCTGTTCTTGCTCAGGCTCTTCCTGCCACATCCCAGCTCCTCTGTGGACTCTCAGCTAGTAACATCCCCCTTTAAAAGTCTTGAGTGAAAAACTAAGGCCTACTACCTTTCTCTTTGCTTTTTTAATTTTAATACAGCACTCAGGAATGAACTCAGGACTTTGATTTTATGATACCACTGAGTGACCTCTTGGATCTAATAATAATCAATTTTATAAAAACTTAGTGTAGCTAGTAAAGGGTGATGGGGTGGAGGGACGACAGTGCAGCATGACTCCATCATCCATGGACTTCCCCTGGCATTGTTCCTGGTACTCTCAAGTGGTGTGGGGACTTAAACCCATTCCTTATGCTTGTGGTCTACTGGGTGAGCCATCTCCCAGCCTCTGCCCTTCCAGCTGTAAAGTATTGATGTACTTTTGTCTTTCATGTAATACTCACATCATTTTCTTACACTTCTCTCCACAGGTTGCCCTGCAACCCATGTGCTACCCCAGCATCCATCACCCCTTGCCCAGCCCCTGTAGTCTGTATGCCCTGTGCCCCCTGCATTTCTGGGCCTGCTCGAGCCTCATGTGCATCCTGCCCAACATCTCGATGTTGATGAGAAATGTTTGTTGCCCCTCGACTTCCCTCTCTAGGTTATACTTTCTCAGCCAGCTTAGCAGAGGCTTAAGCCTGGCAACCCTTCTCTGTTGGTGGACTTCCCAGCCTCTTCACACAGACTGGGTTTCTGGATTTGTGCTTTCTCTCTTTAGGATATCTTGAATGCCATTTTTTTCCTCTTCCCTTGCCTCCTGGTTTCTCTGAGATGTGCCAGCAAACTTGTTTTTATTTTGCTAATAAACCTCACTTGCATAGCATAGGAGTCCAATGCTTGTTGGCCTCAGTTTCTCCTTCCCAAGTTGAGAATGTTGCTGGGAGTTCCTTGAACCGGCTGTTCTTATAGAAGCAAGACTTGTGGCTTACTCCCCAGAAGGTTCTGGGAGATGGAAGATTCAGCAAGGACTGTGGTTAAAATGGAACTTCAGCAAACTCACAGATAAGAGACACCAGCTGGAGAACCAGATTCTCAGAGCTTTCAAAATACAGACATGAAATATACTCACTGTCCCTTATCTGCATGGTGCTGTCTGGTCCTCATGCAAAGGAACAGCTCAGGTCAGAGGTTCTTCCTGATCCTATAGAACACTTACAGCTAAGTATAGATAGTAAGAGCCAGACACCATGCTGGGTCTCTGTGACATGCTAATACACTGACCCATAAAAACCCTACAAAGAAGGAACAGCTATTGCTATTTTCAGCAGGTGACTGACTGTAGACTCCCAGTTTCTTTGAACTCAATTCAAAGCCCCGCCTTCACAAACTTTGAAGGGGAAAACAATTAAACATGAGGAAATGCTGGGTGGAGGTTCTAAAAGTGTGGTCTTTCAACCAGCTTATTGGCACCACCTAGGAACTTGTTGGCAATGTCTATTCTTGGGTCCCACCCCAGACTTCCTGAATGAGAAGTTTGGTTTATATGGTTACCCATAGGATTCTATGCATATTCATGGTAGAGAACCACGGGTTTGAAGTTGTTATTTGAGGAGTGAGTCCCTGCTTGGTTGGATTCTTGGCAAGGGGGACTAGATTTATTCTTTTGATAGATCCCAATGGGCAAGAAATCCCTCATTCCATTGGGATAGTGTTCTTTCTCTGTACATTATGGAGCTCTGATGGTGATTATTGAACCTGCTAGACTCTCAGTGTAGGAGAGTAATCAAACTGATCCACTCAATTTCCCCTCCACAGTCCTTCTGGCAGCTGCTTGGTATGGAACTTGCAGGCACAAGAACCAGAAATGACAAATTTAGTTGAAGATAACCTATCTATAGACAGTAGTCAGAGCTGGTCAGTGATGAGAAACAGTGAGCTCCCCATCACTGGAGGCGTTCAAGTAGGGCCTTGACAGCCATCTGATGGCAGTGTTGAGAAGTTTACTCAGGTACCTGATGGCACTGGATAAAATGGTTGTAGAGAATCTCCTAGTTCCTGCGTCTGTGACTCACTACTTTATAGGTTTTGTTCATCAGTGAAACCACAAGTATTAAAGTAGAGGAGCCCACAAGCCCACTCTAGCTACTGGTTCTTGTCTTTACTCTCTGCTTCGTAAACTCTCTGAATCAGTCACTTGCTGAGGAGTTTACAAAGTCCAGCTGATGGTTGTTAACTCTGGCCTGTCCTGATGCAGGAGTGGTCATATTTACAAGTCTCAAGAGTGAAGATAACTTAAGGCAGGACCTGGATATTGGGTTTTGGGTTGCTCTCAAGCCCTGCATCCTATCTGCTGGTCACTCTATGTAGACAGAACTGATCCCCTTGGGAGGCCTCATAATTTTCATTTTAGGGAGCTTAGGAAAGGTCAGAGACCTTCATACCTTCCCTTCCCTCCCCTCCCCTCCCCTCCCCCTCCTTCTCTTCTTTCCCTTCCCTTCCCTTCCCTTCCCTTCCCTTCCCTTCCCTTCCCTTCCCTTCCCTTCCCTTCCCTTCCCTTCCCTTCTCTTTTCTTCCCTTCCCTTCCCTTCCTTTCCTTTCCCTCCCCTTCCCTCTCCTCTACCTTGGCTCTACTCTTTCCCCCCAAAGTGGTAGAGGTGTGTGGGCACAAGCAATACATCCCTGAGGCACTTACCTAAGAGCTGTCCACCCCCCCCCAAAAAAGGGCTCAATCTCAATTAGTCTTAATTTAGCACCTGGCCCAAAACACCTTTACTACCTCCTTTGCACTTAAATAGCTCCTTTCATCCGAGTTCAAAGCTGCCTCACAAAATTAACCCTTATATTGTTGCACCATGTTAGAGTAGGCAAGCACTGTTCTTCCCTTTTAAGGAGAGAGAGAGGTGAGTCATTCATCTCTGGAGAATATTTCTAGTGACATGAGTCAATGGGGCCCCAGGGTGATTGACCTGTACTTCTAAAGTTCACATCCAAGCCCTGATTGTTATTTGTAATTAAAATATTAGCGTGGATGAGACTTTGTTTGTGTGTGCGTGTGCATGTATGAAGTGGTTTGGGTACCTGGGAAGAAATGCTAGGTGGGTGCTTCAGAAGGTGTGAAGAGCCTGCCTGAAGCCATAGTCATTCACTAGGGCCATCACTACCACATTTGTCCTTTTCACCATCACCACCACCATCAATTCTTTGCACTTATCTTCATTGTCATTGACGTTCACATTCATCAAACTGTTACTATGAGACAGGAATGACATGTTATAGATATGACATGATACATATATTCACTTAATCCTTACAAAAATCCAACCAAGTCAATGCTACTGTTGTCTCCATTTTGCATACGAGGTAGTAAGACTAAGAGAGGTTAAGTAACATGCTCAAGGTCACACAGCTACTAGGTTGTGAAGCTATGATTCAGCTCCAGACAGTCGGCCTCTAGCAACTGTGATTTTTTTTTAAATTGCCACCAGGGTTATTGCTGGGGCTCAGCACCAGCACTACAAACCCACTGGTCCCAGTGGCCTTTTATTTGATAGGACAGAGAGGAATTGAGAGGGGTTGAGGTAGAGAGGGAGAGAGAGCTTCAATGCTCATGAAGTGACTCCTCTTGCAGGTGGGGAGTGAGGGGTGGGTCTGAATGTGCATGGTAATATGTGCACTTAGCCAGGTGTACCACCACCTGGTCTCCAAAAACAGGATTAAAGAAATGTTAATTTGATCTAAAAGACACCTTAAAGTACCTAATGAAATAGTTTCTACTTAGACGTAGATACCCTCCTCCCCAACTTCCTATTACATTTCCCTCTGTTACTCCAAAGCTAACCTTATCAAAATAAGGACTGCAAAAGTTGAATAAGGGCAAGAAATGGCCATGCTTTAATGATGACTCATTAGTCATTATCAAGCCACCCCATCAGCTGGGGCCCTAGTTGGAGAGTCCTGGGATTCCTACACAGACATGATGGGCCTCAACCTAGATTAGATCTGTCTCTCCATTGTCATTGGTCATCTCCATCAGGAACAATATAATGGACCCCTTTGAGGGGCCCCATAGGATATTTCCCTTAATGTGGGTCAACAATGGTAGAAATTGTTCCATCCTCCGAAGGTAGACTGGATAACATACTCTACCTACCACCTGAGGAAGATGGGTCCTGAAATTGGTGTAACCTGGAATGTTCCTCCTTGTGACAACAGAATGTGAGCTCAAACCTACAGGGATGCAGAGGTTACACAGGCTCCTATGCTGAATATGTGCCCCAGATCAAATCGATGGGGTTTACAGTTAATAATATTTATATACTTTCCCCATATTTGGGGGCTACTCTCTTCCCTGATCCAGCTTTCTAGCCCCTTTTCCAGCCATGACATCATCTTCCCAGACAATAACTTGGGTCCACCTGCATAACAGATGTCAGGCTCAGGCAAAAAACTAGTGAAGTCATGGGCCCCTTGGAATATACCTAAAACAGACCTACTAGCTATTTCCAAAATGGAGACCTCAAATCTTCATCTGCAACATTCCAGCCTTTAGGTTCATGATTAGTCAACAATTTGTTTGGCTTTATATGTTAACTCTTTTTTCAGCCACCAGGTTCCAGATGTTACCACGATGCCAGCTGGATGTCCCTGGGCAGAGGACCCCACCACTATGTCCTGGAGCCTCGCTTCCACAGAGCTCTGCCCCAGTAGGAAAAGAGAGGGAGTATGGATCAACCTGCCAATGCCCATGCTCAGTGGGGAAGCAATTACAGAAGCCAGACCTTCTACCTTCTGCACCCCACAATGACCCTGGGCCCATAATCCCATGGGGTTAAAGAATAAGAAAGCTATCAGGGGAGGGGATGGGATACAGAGTTCTGATCAAGGGAAAGATGTGGAATTGCATTACTCTTATCCTATGGTCTTATCAGTGTTTCCATTTTATAAATAAAAATTAAAAAAAAGAAAAATGTTAATTAACTATTAGTTATTTAAAATTGATTTACAAAATTATGAGGTAAGGGGTACAATTCCACACTATCCTCATCACCAGAGTTCTGCGTTCCTATTCTCTCCCCCATTAGAAATTGCAGTAGTTCTCCCGAAGTCACAGATACAGGTTTATTATGGAAAATAGATGAACATAGGGTGCATACTCTCCTGATAGACCCTATGCGGATATTTTAACCTATGCACCTGGTAGAGAATTGCCTTCCCGTGATAGCCTAAGACTGCATTTCCTTTGTGTTTACTCTTCTGGCTATTAAGACAGCAGCTGTGATTGTCACCCCTCCTCCCCTCCACATTCCTAAACTAATGGGCCTGAGACAAAAGATTACAAGGGAGTAATCCAGCTATCTCAAGATTGATACAAGCCAGGCACTGGTTCTCCCCTTTCTTTACCCACACCACAGATAAGGAAAATGTATAGCAATTACTCAAAAGATTGCCTTGTCTGTTTCTGCCTACTTTGTAATAGTGAAACAAACCTGCCCCCTCCACCCCTTTGGCTAGGGGGACCACAATAAAACTGTGCTTTTCGAAGGTGTGGGGAGAACTTCCCTGGAGTGATCTGTTGTCTCCTATACACCAGTGTAATAAAACTCTCTTTCACCAAGAACTGGCTCTAGTCTTGTGCTTTGGGGATCATTTCTGTAACAGGTTGATTATTATTTCTATAGCTATCTATATTTAAATATATTTTCCCATTTTTTTTCCCTATGGCCTTGCCTGCTCTTCTTTTTTGGTTATACTTATACTTATTGCTACTTCTGTATGTCCTTGCTTTTTTTCCTCTTCTCAGTCCAGATCTTGATGGAATTGGAAATCAGAGCCCTCTGGTCATCTTCCCCTAGCATTTCTCCCCCTGTGATTTTTTTTTTTTTTTTCTGACCAGAGCTCTGTTCATCTCTGGCTTGTGGTGCCAAGGATTGAATCTGAGATCTCTAGTGCTTCAGGCATGAAAGTCTCTTGTGCTACCAAATGATTTTTATCTCCCCAGTCCTAGCAAGTGTGCTTTACAGAAACAAATCTTAGTGCTTCGGCAAGATGGCTGGAGCAAAAATCACACATGTGTTTTGATTCTGTTCCCTTGAAGGAAACCATAGGTACCATTTCTGAGAATTTATGCTACAATGTGCAGTGTAAGGGAAAGAGAACTAGCAGTATTCTGAAAATAGCTTTAGGGCCCTGGCAAGTTTAATGACTCTGAGAAACAACTGAGAGTTAACTGACTGCCACTACAAAGATCACTTTGTCTATGGAGGAAGAGGAAAAGAGAAATGATCAGAACTCCTTACATATGTCCATTGTTTCACCATTTGCAAAGCACTTTTCTGCATGATTTAATTTGAGAGTCTCCTCCCTCACTACCCCAACAAAACAACTTAAGAGGGGGTGGAACAGAGTTCACAATCTGTTTTGCATCAAGAAAAAATTATGGTGAAAGGTTAATGATGCCCCTAAGAATCAACAGTTGTTTTCACTCAAACTCATCTTCTTGATCCAACACCCTTCCCCAGCAGCCTACCACCAAAGGACTTTGCTGGAGGAACATTTGGATGGAACTTCACACTCAAGACAGTCAGTTCCTCAAATAGCTGAGGTGGCTAGAAATGACTTAGAAAAGCAGGTCCAAGGTTCTAGGAATCTCTCCAAGAACTACAGTCCAAGTGAGTTCTCCTATCCTCCAATGTCCTCTCCCTGCAGTCACCTTGCTCTGGTCTTTTGCCACCTCTTGACTGCCTCAGATGAGGCTTCTCCTTTATGCTCACTTTTATGCCCAAATCTCATTTGCTTCTCTTCCTCCTTCCTGGTTCCAAGACTTCCTAAACCTGTGTCTTAGTCACTTACTCTGGCCTCCAAAGCCAAGATACCTCTAACCCCAGGAGTTCTCCCCAAGCCTGAGCATGTCAGAAGGCAGTTGGCAAGTTGCAATTGCTCAAGGGCTCACCAGCAGGTTCATATCTGATCTCTCCACTTATCTTATTTGTTTTCCAATTTCTCATTCACTTGCTTGATTCAGCAAAGCCTCGCTTCCTTCTTTAGTCCTTCATCTCCATGCCCACAATCCTATGGGGATGCCACTGGAACCAGGAAATGGCAATTCACTGCCACTACCCAGTGGTCTACAAAGCAATAAGAACCAAATACCAAAGAAATGATTTACCAGGCCTGAATGAAGAACACATTAATAAAGGGATTAGGAGACTCATTAGACTTGAATCTTACCAGTGAGTCACCTAGAGAGTAAAGTCACCAATGTATGTCTCCTTGTGGATGCAGGTAAATACCCTAAAATACCCTGGTCTCTCCTGTCCTGGATTAGGGCCATGGATGGGGTTCAAGTGGCCTGATGTGAGTTTGGGGCAGGAATAGATTTGGGAAGAAATGGGGAGGGGAGGAAAGAAACTGCTTGAAGGTGAATGGTCCAGTTACATTACCTTATGTTAGTGCTACCTGCAGTAATATTTGTTCATCATGACAGCAGTCTGGAGGGTAGGGGAGTATCACCTCCTTCCCACTCCATTTACACCTTTCTCCCACTCTCAGCCCTATGCTGGGCACTTGGTAAATAATCAACAAATGACCTCTGCCCTTCATTCTATAAGTGCAGTTTTCTGCTCATAGCAAATACAAACATATTTCCAGAGTCCAGCTCACTCTGATCCTCTTTTTTTATGTTCATTTCACCATTTACAAAATACTTTTATATGTGTTATTCAGTTTGAGTCTCTCCTCCCACCGATAAAACAAGCATAAGAGAGGCAGAACAGGCTTCACTATCTTTGCTCAAAGAAAGACAGCCCTCCACTGAAACTAAGATTCTTCACTTTAACTTAGGGTCAAACTTTGTATGGAGAGGCACATCAAACATGGGTGTTGGATCAAATTGAGTTAAAGAGATACAATGGTTTTGATAGTTTCTCAGCTTCCCAATTTCACTTTGAATAAATAGAATTTCTATTTCATTTAAGAAATCCAGAAACATGAAGCCTGTTCCTAACCTGTTTGAGTCCATGGGGCCATAACAACCCAACAGTCCATTTCGCCCACTCATTCTAGAAGCAGATCCACTTGAATCTATTTACGTTTTGAAAATACTGCAAAGTCTAAAATGACAAAGTACAGCTGTGTTATGTGTACTCACCCACTATTCATCTGCTGTCATTGTCCTGAATTTTTCCCCACTTCACCTGCAGGGCAGTCAGCAGGGGACAAGAAATTCCAGGTGTAAGTGGCAGGAAGCAGGATGCTCTGATCTCTCTTGCATCTTCTGTGTGGCTGCCTACTGGCAGAGATCCGAAGCCAGATCTCCTTGTTTCCTTTCTTCTCTCCACACTCCTTACCCAGTCAGGAGTAGGAAGCCTTGCCCTCTTTAACTTCGGTCTGTCTGAGTATAGATGGCAGTGCATTTCTCAGCCACAAGCGAGTCTCAGTCTGGGTATTTGTGGTAATACACTGATCTGGACACCTTGGAATAATGCTGTTTCCCACAGAGACCTTAGAAGATCCTTTCTGAGTCATGTCCATTTAATCTCACAGAATACTCCATGGGGTGGCTGCTTTTGGGGCATCAGTTCAGGTTGCCTTTGCTGCTCCTCAGCTTTGCATTCTTCTCCAGGCTCCTTTATTTGAAGATGGATTCACTTCACCTGACAGATTGGTCATTGTTGTGTGTTTCTGAGGATTTTTTCCCCCAGGTTTCTTCCTTGTCTTTTCATTATGTTCTAATGTCTCATCAAACACACTTCTCCCAGTTTACTTCTCTCTCCATTTCCTCCATCTCTTTGCATTGCATGCAAATTTTGTATTTGGTTTTCTGGTTAAGCCAATTCTGAAATAGTCTTATGCCTAGAACCTGAACATTCTCCTTCGATGATAGCTTCCGTGAGGTTACATGGACTAATCAGTAGATAAGAACCCAGAAAACGCCACTGGCATTGAATTTGCTCCAGGGAACTCTTTGGGTTGGGAGGAAGGCAGAACAGAGCACATAGCTCCTTGCTGGAAAGCTGCTGCCTTGGAGAAGGCTGATGAGAGTTGGGTAGCAGGAGGCCTGTGCTGGTCCATAAATGCTCATTGGTTTGATCCATGGGCCCTTTCATTTGTCTAAGTCCAGGTGAAGTGAGAAAGAAGCTTCCTACTGACTGACTCCTACTTCTTCTTTTGCAGCCTCAGCCTTGGGAGCCACTTGCCCCTCCCTCTTTAATTGCTTTGGAGGGAAACAAAGAAATTTGGTTTTTATGGCAAATCAGGGGCTTCTTTGTAGTGTGGTGAGACTTTTCATCTGGATGGCATTATAATGAGCAGTGATAATGGCCTTGGAGAGGGTAGGTAAAGGACCATTAATCACCAATGCAAGCGGAGTGCCATGAAAGCTAGATGGGGAGCAGGACTCCAATAAGTTGTCAATAAAACAGCAACTCTGGCTGGCAGCCAAAGCCACAGTGGAGGTGGGCATGCTGCCACCGAGATGAAGTTAATAACTGTGAGTGTCTCTAATTAAGCAAATTTTATCTATTCAGCACTTTGGTCACCCCTTTCTCAGACCTTTTGGTGCCTCCCACCACCTCCCAAATCAACCTCTAATGATTCCATGCTTCAAATGACTGGAATTCCAAATGGTTGCAAAATCACCTGCCTATGCTGCATGTAGCATTTCCTTTCCTGGTATCCATGTCCCTGGGTCCAATTAAACAGCCACAGAGGCCTTTCTTGGTATCTTTGGAATTTTGGTCTTTAAAATATGTTGCACATAATTCAGTAATACTAGGGGAGGGTGGGAAGCCCAGGGAAGAATATAGTGCATCTTCCTGACTTGTCAATGTCATATTGAGACTTGAACAAAATGTTAGAAAGTTTGACTGGAATGCTTGAAATGACATTTTATTAATGGACATGTGTATATTATGGAATCTAAGGTCAATTCACATGAAGTTTTCTTTTCTCTTTAATTTTAGTATCACTTTATTGAGGGGAACGTTCACTACCTGGATTGTTGTTGTCACAAAACTAAATTCCCATATTTCCCCTAAGTAGGTGCCAGTACATCTCACCCTCCACCAGATCATCATCCTGTTCCACCATTGGGGCCTAGACCCCCAGCAGTTGTAAGATTAAGCATCAAATGTCTAATGCCTCATGTTTGAGGAGGTACTTTTGGGTAATCTCCTGACTTTCCTGAATACTCACTCTCTCTGTTCTGATATTATGGGGATCTCAGTGGAAAACTCAGACAAGTACCATGTTCTTCTCTCTTATACCTCCTTCCAGATATTGCTCCTAGGTAGTTTATGTGCATTAGATAGACCTTTCATCTTGTATTCAGCCACTTTCAACCTAATCTTTACCTGTCTTCCTCTAGAATTGATTTTATTCTCAAACTAATTATCAAAGTCTCTACCTCAAAAATATCTATGATTTTTCTAATCTTTTTTTATTCTCTTCTTTTTTTGGTGGAAATAGAGATTCACAAATTTCATGACTCCCAGACTTTTCATTCTTTTTGATATATATCATTGAGCCCTACATCTACACCTATAGCTACATATTGATATCAATATAGAGACAGAGAAAGATGCCAAAGCACTGAAGCTTCCTTTGATGCTGTGGCATCTTCCACTGGTGCTAGGGCTCCAGTCTAGGCTACCCATGTTAAGGCATATACCCCAATGGAGACCTATATACTAGCCTTATACTATCTTTGAGGTTACCACATAATAAGATGTCCTTCATTCTCAGTCATGGCCCTTATCCACTGCTAGTCTTCTAAGACTTGGGAAGCTACATCATGGAAAGATCTGCCTCTCAAAACACGTATAAAAAAACAATCCACAGGTACTGCAACTTCTTTCTTGACTCAACTCTAGTTCCTTCCTAGAAAGGCTAGGTGGACCAGGACAGGGGGCTGAGTATACGTTTACAGGATCACTTGGCACAAAAGGATGCCACTGGATGAACCAACTCCCAATTAACAAGGAAAGACATTTGGGTTAGACCATGTGGCCTCTTTGAAGGTCTACCACAAAACTCTGGTTTCATGGGAGGACAGCCTGAAGAGGAATGCTGACTTAGTATGAAACCCAAGTAAAGAATTTTATGGGACAAGGGAATCTTCTGAGATAGGCAAATAACAGACTGTACGGAAGTGCATTTGAACACCAGTGAAGTAAAAAGAAAAATAAAGATATTACGGACTATGTCCACACCCTTCACAGAAGTGGTATAAGTGCTCTTCAGAGGCAAGAGACTGAGAGCTCCGTGATTCAGAGAACCTGGGCTCTGTCTTCAGCAGGTGACTTGTTCTCTCCTAGCATCATGCCTTACGGCTTTTGCCTGCCCAACCTGAGCTGCCGCTCCAGCTATGCCACCCGGCCCTGTGTGGCCCCTAGCTGCCACAGTGGCACCCTGCCTGGGGCCTGCAACATCCCTGCCAATGTGGGCAACTGCAGCTGGCTCTGTGAGGGCTCCTTCAATGGCAACGAGAAGGAGACCATGCAGTTCCTGAATGACCGGCTGGCCAGTTACCTGGAGAAGGTGCGCCAGCTGTAGCGGGACAACATGGAGCTGGAGAGGAATATCCAGGAGCGAAGCCAACAGCAGGAGCCCTATGTGTGTCCCAACTACCAGTCCTATTTCAGGACCATCGAGGAGCTGCAGCAGAAGGTGGGGATGCTTGCAGTCATTTCTAAGCAAGGAAAGGGGTGATTTGCTATGATTCTCAAGTTGGTGTACAACTGTGTTTTTTGTTTCTATGTGTTATTTTTCACTTTCCTAGTTTGCCTTCAAATGATCTTTTAATCCATTTTAAATAAGTGGATGGTTTCATATTCAGTTTCAGTCCTCACTAAGCAATCTCTCATTCTCCAGATGTTGTGCACCAAATCTGAGAATTCCAGGCTGGTGGTGCAGATTGACAATGCCAAGCTGGCTGCAGATGACTTCAGAACCAAGTGAGTTATTCAGGATTCTCACTGGGGCTTACTCCTTTTGCTCAATCTCTTGCTAAATAAAAGGGATTGCCATAGCTTTGTTGAACTAAGAGTTTGATATATTGATTGTAAAGAATTGAGGGGGAATCAGGTAAAAAAAAAATCACAAAAACAGATGAGCCCTGGATGGGTTGGGAGGTAACTCAGCGGGTTAAGTGCACATGTTGCAAAGCACAAGGACCAGCATAAGGATCCTGGTTTGAGCCCCCAGCTCCCCACCTTCAGGGCGTCACTTTGCAAGCAGTGAAGCAGGTCTGTAGGTGTCTATCTTTCTCTCCCCTTCTCTGTTTTCCCCTCCTCTCTCTATTTCTCTCTGTTCTATCCAACAAAAATGACGTCAATAACAACAATAATAATAACCACAAAAACTATAAAAACAACAAGGGAAAAAAAAGGGAAAAAATAGCCTCTAGGAGCAGTGGATTCTGAGCCCAGCAATAAACCTCGAGGCAAAAAAAAAAAAAAGCTCATAAATCAATGTACTTATTTTCAGATCAATATTGGGTTGTGACTAAACCTCTGGAATATTTTATCTCCTGGGAACTTTTATCTCCCACTGTACCATTGCAGAAAGTGGGGGATATAAGGTGAATGGGTTATATGAGTCTCTGAAGCCTGTTTGTTACTGCTCTGCCAGATATGAAACAGAGTTGGGCCTGCGGCAGCTGGTGGAGTCAGACATAAATAGCCTGCACAGGATCCTGGATGAGCTGACCCTGTGCAAGTCTGACCTGGAGGCCCAGGTGGAGTCCCTGAAGGAGGAGCTGCTATACCTTAAGAGCAATCATAAGCAGGTAAGCTCCGAGATGAGGAAATGTCTTAGACTCAGGCTGGCCATGACTTTAGTGGTTTAGAGTGACAGAAATAGGAATATAAAACCAAGCGTGACTTTATACTTTTCCTTTATAAATACCAAAACTTTGCTGTTCAAGAAAAAAAAATTGAGAGGTGGTATTCATGTAAGTTCTTGGGTAAGACGTATCTTACATTCACAATGGCCACAGTCACTGGAGGTTCCTGGTAAACTGCCACTGGATTGTTCCAGATTGCTGGGTTGTGGAGCTAGTAATAGTGTTGTCCTCACCATACTGGGAAAAATCATTTCTCTCCACACCCTACAGATGGGAGGACGGCCTCTCACGCTGCTTCTCTACAGATGGGAGGACAGCCTCTCGCTGCTTTCCTACAGATGGGAGGACAGCTTTTTGCTGTTTTGTGGGAGCGACCCACTCTCCCCTTCCAAATTTGCGAGGAGGATCCAATCCCCTACAGCAGGGCCTGAGATGTCTCCCAGGACCCTGGACCCGGAGCCTCCCAGTGTGTCCACCTTTGACTCCAAGGGTCTCTCTCTACAGATAGACCCGTCTCCTGAAGGCTCAGTGAGGCTGCGTTCCTTTAGTGAGATGGGGATCCCGGACGAGCCCCCAAATGTTGTGCCCAGAGGTTCGAGTCCCGATCTCACACAAGGAAGACCAGCATCACATGCAATAGCAAGAGCCTTTATTATCAAGCTTAAGCTTGGGCCGCCGACACCCTTCCACACAAGGGGAGAGTCTGCTGCCGGAGACCCCACAACATTGTTGCTCCCGGCTTTTTATAGTACACAGAACAAGAGTGGTTGGTTTCAGTTTAATGGCTTTAACGGCTGTAACAGCTGTAATGGCTGTAACAAGGAACTGTTGGTTTCAATGTAAAAGTCTCTAACAAGTAACAGTTGGTTTCAGTGTAACAGTCTCTAAGAAGTAACAGTTTCTAGTCTCCACATTCTAATCTCCACAGTAATAGCATTGTCCTCACCATACTGGGAAAAATCATTTCTTTCCACACCAAAGGCCAAAAAAGTCAGACCAGATGAAGCTGAGTCTCAACTTTTTTTTTTTTTTTTTTTTTTTTACCAGGGTGAAAGGTGGCCAGGGGACCGTTTCTTTCTCTTGGGAAGGACCATGATATGACCTTACTGGTGACAAGAATTGTCTGACATACAGTTTGAATATTTACAGCCAACTCTTTTTCTTGTAAACTCATAGGCACCCAGTCTGTAAATTGGGAAAACTGGGCACTAGCACATCCTTCAGTGGCTTCTGAGCTTATTCCTGAGATTCTCATTGAATGTGAGTGCCATAACACAAACATGATAATGAACTGGAACACTAAAGTGCAGACCATTGCCTTTGGTTGACACAGGAGCTACTCTGAGAGTTTCTTTCCTGAGGATGTAGACTAACAAGGCTTCAGTAAGAAGTGCCATTCCTTAGAGCTCTTTCTCACTGAGGATGGTCACTTTTGTGTGATTTGCATCCCAGGAAGTGAACACCCTGCGCAACCAGATTGGAGACCGCCTCAATGTGGAGGTGGACGCTGCCCCCACTGTTGACCTGAACCGCATGCTCAATGACACCAGGAGTCAGTATGAGGCCCTGGTGGAGACCAACCACAGGGATGTGGAGGAGTGGTTCACCACCCAGGTGGGCATCTCGACATAGGGACACTCAGCATCCAAGGCCCTGAGGGGCCAGTGAGGCAGGGTCTGAGCCTGTCTTGTCTTGTCTGGTGTTTTAGATTGAGGAGTTGAACAAGCAGGTGGTGTCCAGCTCTGAGCAGTTACAGAGCAACCAGGCAGAGATCATCGAGCTGAGACGCACAGTCAACGCCCTGGAGATTGAGCTGCAGGCCCAGCACAACCTGGTGGGTGCTGGGGGCCTCCTGATGAGACCTGAGCAGCTGGGGAGTGGGAGTGAGTGGGCTGCCCTTAGGGGTCACCCTCTCCCCAGGTCTTGGAGAATGTGATGTCTTTGGAGAAGCCCAGTGAGAGGCAGCTGTGACTGTTGTTTCTGTCCCCCCACAGAGAGACTCTCTGGAGAACACGCTGACAGAGACCGAGGCCCGCTACAGCTCGCAGCTGTCCCAGGTGCAGGGCATGATCACCAACATGGAGTCCCAGCTGGCTGAGATCAGGAGTGACCTGGAGCGGCAGAACCAGGAGTACCAGGTGCTGCTGGATGTGTGTGCCCGGCTGGAGTGTGAGATCAACACATACCAGGGTCTACTGGAGAGTGAGGACTGCAAGTGAGTACCTGCAGGTTGTGGGTTTTAGATCATGAGCACAGATCTTGGAAAGAAAAAATGCCTTCCTACTAGGCATGCTCACACAGAGCCTGGTAAACACAATATGGGCACCCTTAAAAGCAAGATAGCAAGAAATATTTGCTGTATACACTGAGATTGTACTGGCTGCTCTTTGTATTCTACTGCAATAGTATTGATATGAGATCAAAAGTATGCCTTGCATTTCATAGAATCATGTTGTGGAGAGGCACTTTCCATACAGTAACTCACTCACTTGACCATGCAGTTGCCGTCACTGGGCAAGATGGATCGTCTTCTCTGCATTACACAGGGAAAGAACTAGGACTTGGAGAAGTCAAGTGACTTGTCTGAGGACTCAGCTAGAATGTATATTGTCAAGGTTCAGAGTGTCTATAGCATCTTTGACACCAGCAGAGAGGGACACAATCAGCAATTTGACAGTGACCTTTGTTGCAGGTGAGCCTTTGGGCTTTTCTGTTAAAAGTCTGACCAAATCCCAGTAGGCATGCCAATCTTCTTTATATTACAGGCCTCCTTCAATTCACCTTTCTATAATCCTTTTCTCCCCAGGCTTCCTTGTAACCCCTGCACCACAACCAATGCAAGTGGCAAGTCCATGGGGTCCTGTATCTCCAGTGCCTGTACTCCCTGTGCTGCATCTGTGCCTGGCACACCCAGCTTCCCCCGGCCCCACTACGGATCCTGTAACTCCTTTGTGCGCTAGAGCCCAGGGCTGCTAGAGGAGAAGGGAGGCCAGAGTTTCAGTTCTTCCACCTGGCCCTGGTTCCTTCTACATAATGGGTCTGAAAACACGGTGTGCCTGGTTGGGGCTGCCTCTATGAGGTAGCTAGGAATGTCATCCAGCCTGCCATGGACCATTCTCTGTCCACCCTTTCTTACTTCACTATAGTTGCTCCTACTTTGCTTGCTCAGAGAACCCTTCCCAGTGCCAGCGGCACTCTCTTGGAACCTCTTAATAAACCTGGCAGAACAGACACCTTTCTCATTTGTATTCATTTGTTTCTCCACGCCCATCACTTGAGCACTCTATAAAAAGCCACTTGAAAGTCAGGCCATATAAACGTCTGACTCTTAGAAATAGGAACCCTTTTATGCCCGGAAGGCAGATGCCTGACTGGACAAGGCAGGCTGGTGAGGGATGTCCAGGTAGCTGCAGGACTGTGCCTGATCTCCTCTTGGCCATTCCCAGACTTTCCTCTCTTGACCTAGTCATCTCCTGAAACTAATGTGCCCATATATGAGTTGAGGAGGCATGAACTAGGAACTAGAATAGATGCCATCTTTTGCCTTTCCCCTAAAATTGATAGAGGTATTTGGGCACAAGCCCAAATGTGTTTAGGCACACTTAGGCCCAGTGCTGTATAGCCTAGGATGTTGGTGTTCTTGGCAGCCTTAGACTCTGGCATTCTTTCAATGATGAGATCCTCTGGCTTGAGTGCTGTGCTCAGGACTTCTTTTCCCAGAGCAAGGATGTTTATGGGCCTGGCTTTTAGTTACTTCCTTCCAGTGTCCAGTCCTGGACTTAAAAGACCCATTAGCTCTTTATCTGATACTTCATCTTTCTGTGGTACTGTTGAGAACCTACCCTATGCAGATTCTGGATGACTGAAGAGGGGAGGGACACATAAAGACAAAGACAACTACTAGGTGGTTTCATTCATATATTGAATACAGAGAGTTGAAACACATGAACTTCGAACTTGAAAAAAATAGAGCAGCCAAACCGTCTTTAAGACTTTGTGAGTGTGAGGGTACAGCATAATGCTTATGTAAAGAGACTTCATGCCTGAGGCTCTCAAGTCCCAGGTTCAATCCCCCACACCATAAGCCGGAGCTGAGCAGTGCTCTGGTAAAAAAAACCATAAAAATAAAAGACTTTGTGACAGCTATGATGATTATCACAGGTGTGTGTGTGTGTGTGTGTGTGTGTGTGTGTGTGGTGGGGAAGGGGAAAATGAAACTTTGGTGGTGGGTGTGGTGTGGAATTACACCCCTGTAATCTTATAATCTTGCACACCATTATTAAGTCACAAATAAAAGTTAAAAAAAAGACAAAGCCCTGTCTGTAGGTTATTTTCATCTTGCTAAAAGGGACATAGTTAATCTCCAAGTAGGGAACATATATATTTAGTTCTAGAAAACAATCACATTGTGATATAACCATCTCTGGAAATTTTTCATCACCTCAAGTCCTGAAACTCTCCAGTCCTCCCTTAGAACATTCCTGTTCCAACCCCTGGCCCAACCATAGTCCCTGGTACCTTCTATTCTACCTTTGTTCAGATGAACTTGGCAATTCTAGATTAAATCATACAAATGGAGTCATAAAATAATTGTCCTCTTGTATCTGGGTTACTTCATTTTGTACAGTATCTTTAGGGTTCACCCATGTTGTGATATGTATCCGAATTTTGTCCATTTTACTAAAGTAAACTACACAAGGGTAACCAGGCAACCAGTAAATGAGAGAAGATATTTGCATATTGCACATACATCAGACAAACTGATATCAAACATCTATACAAAATTGGTAGAGATCTATAAAAGAAGCAAAAGTAACCCAACAAAAAGGTGGGCCAAGTAACTAAACAGTTTTCTAAAGAAGAGATACACATGGCTCACAGACACGTGAAGAAATGCTTCACTTCACTATCATTAGAGAAATGCGAATCAAAACTACACCGAGATACCATCTCACACCTGGGAGAATGGCTTACATCAACACACCAGGAAATGACAGGTGTTGGAGAGGTTGTGGAGAGCAGGGAACTCTGCTTCACTGCTGGTAAGAATGGAAACTGGCACAGCCCCATTGGAAGACTGTATGGAGAGCCCTTAACAAATAAAAATGGAAGTACCTTTTGATCTGTCAATACCACTGTTGGGCATTTATCCAGTAAACACTCAATACTAATTAGAAGGGACAATTGCACTCCTGTGTTCATAGCTGCATTATTCACAGTAGCCAGAGAGTGGAAGCAGCCTCGCTGCTCATCGTCAGATGATTGACTAAAGAAGTTATGGGATATATACTCCATGGAATATTACTTTGCTAACAAAAAAGATCTTGTGTCCTTTGGGATCAAATGTATGGAACTGGAGGTGATTATGCTAAGCAAAATAAGTAAAGAGATGAAAGACAATTACCAAATGATTTCACTGATATGTAGAATCAAGAGATCTGATTTACATGAACTTGCAAAAAAAAAAAAATCCAAACAAAACAGACCCAAACAAACTGTAAGGCTTGGAAGAACTATGATGGTTATCCTTGGGAGGTTGGAAGGTGGGAATATAGAACTTGGGTGGTAGTGTGGTGTGGAACTATACATTGTATTTTATAGTCTTATAACAAACTTAGTAACAAATAAAAACTAAAAAAAGAATTTTGTTTATTTTAAATAAAGACAAAATTATATTCCTTTGAATGTAAAAAAATTTATCCACTTATCTGTTGTTAGATTTTTTTGGTTTGTTTATAATTTTTGGCTATTGTAACTAATAATGTAGCTATGGGTATTAGCATATATGTATTTGCTCAAGTTCTTGTTTTCAGATTTTTTTGGTAACTTGATCTGGAGTTGATAGATTTATAATTTATAATTTGTACATTATAATTTATACATTTATAATTTTTCAGTACTACACACTATTTTCCACAGTGATTATATTTTTTATCATTCTCATTAACTTTACACAGAGTATCCACCTTTATCCACCTCCTTAACACTTGTTATTTTCTGTTATTAATTATTATTATTTACCAGTACTCATTCTAATGGGTGTGAAGTGGTATCTTTTTGGGTTTAGATTTACATTTCCATAACGATTAGTGCTGGTGAGTACATTTTCATGTGCTTATTAACTATTTGTATATCTTCCTTGGAGAAATGCCTGGGATTCTTTACTTGTGTTTAAATTTTGATTTGGTAGTGAGAAATAAACCCATTATTTTATACATGTACTCTCTGCTGTTGAGCCACTTCCCTGATCGAATATTTATTTGCTATTTTAATGAGAGAAAAGGAGAGACAGACAGAGAAAGAGAAAGATACCATTCTACCATGCATGGAACTACATCTACTTCTGTCCTTGGACTTCTCATAAAGTGCTAGGGTTCAAACCCAGGGCCTCATGTGTGGACACTCTACCTGCTGAGTGACCTTCTTAGTCACTTGTCTATTTCTTTAAAACTGGATTTTTGTTGTGTTGAGTTGTAGGAGCTCTTTATGAATTTTGGATATTAATCTCATAGCAGATAAACAACTTGCAAATATTTTCTTCTGTTCTGTAGGTTGCCTTTTTCACTTTTTTCATCAATATCTTTGGATATACAAAATTAAAAAAAATTTTATGAGGTTTATCTTCCCTACTTTTTCATTTGTTATCTATGCTTTTGGTGGCATGGTCAAGAAATCACTGAAATAGAGGAAAATCCTGAACTGAGACAACATTTTTTTTGATCTATAACTTCTTCTATGTTTCTTTCTACTAAAAAAACTACTTGTGTGTGTGTGTGTATGTGTGTGTGTGTGTGTGTGTGTGTGTGTGTGAGAGAGAGAGAGAGAGAGAGAGAGAGAGAGAGAGGGAGAGAGAGAGAGAAAGAGAATCGCTCTAGCACATGTGGTGTTAGGAATCAAACTCAGGACCTCTACTTGCAAGTCCTAAGCAGCACCCACTACACTACTTCCTGGATCCAGTCTGTTTCTTAAAAGCAAGAAACAAAAACCTCGATCTCGGTAGCATCACCTCAGTTTTGTAAATGATGTATTCTAAGTTCTTCTAGAACTCCCATATGTCATTTTGTCTCTGGAAGCTGTGTGGTCATTATCACAGGCACAAGGATAGTGATTCTCAACTTTGCTTTTCTGCAGAATTACCTAAAAGGGGACCTAAAAACACTCTGAGGCTAATTTTGCCCTCAGATTGCTGCTTGATGATCTGGGAAGCAGCCTGGGCACTGAGAATTTTAGAAGCTCTGCAAGTGGTCCTTGTGATCCTTTATCAAAACCAGGGTTCTCATTCTGACACTGTCTCATTAGCTCTGTGTCCTTGGACAAGACATGCAACTTTTCTGATCCTCAGTTTCCCCATTGGTAAAGTAGAGACAATAGTTTCTCTACCTGCTTTTATTATATACTTGTCAAGGGGATCATGAAAGATGGGTGTTGAAAGAAACACTTTGTATACCAGATGTGTTTTTATTAGGGTTATTAATTATGTTGAGTGTTGCTGATGTAACACATAACTAGTCACTTAAGGATGGAAAATTTGGGTCATCCTCTTTTAGTTTTATGTCCAGCTATAGAATTTACATACTGTCCTATTGCCTTTCATTCCACCATTTCTTTATATCCCCCACCCTGATCCTCTATGGGAGAATGTGACTGACTCAACATTATGTGTTACTATTTGGCCCTTGGCTCATCTTTTGATGGGTCCCAGTCCTTATCCTGTTGTTAGGTCTAGTGTCCTTTGGTGACCTTCTTGGTTGGCATCTGGGCTGTGTTGGTCAGACCTCAGACTACATCGTTCTATGATATTTGCTTGTTTTTTAGGCTTGTTTCCTGAATGTATTTGCCAATTTATTTCCATCCTGTTTTCTGAAATGTTTATAGTGCTAATGCACATTTTTTTAAAGGTATAGGTTAACTGGTCAATTTATTTATGGCATAAATTTATACATAGGTGGCAAATACTAGAATTCACACATATAATACAAGAAGACATATTGTACAAAAAGACAAAAGTGCACATTGTTCATTCTAGATGTTTATATATATTGTATCTATTCATAGGAAGGACACATACATAGGCTGTGACACTTTTTTCATCCTTTTGAGGCCAAAGGTCTGAGGCTGCTGTGAGTGTGGTCAGAAAGAGCGGGGCTGACCAGTTGTTCTCAGCAGTCTCTTCTATAAAAGTCCTATCCCTTTACCCCCCAGGATTCATGCCTCACCATCCCCATAAGCTCATGCATGGAGTTTGCCACTTTAACCCCTAGTTTGCAGAGGAGGAGAGTCCTGTATGGGGATTCTAGGTTTGTCTTCTTGTGTATGCTCAGAGCTGGCTTCTGGATCATGATTTTGCTTCTGTGCTCTCTCCCAATTCTTGTGTCTTCTCACCCTCTGTCATGGCAATGTCTTGAATTTCCAACCACAATGGAGAGGATTAGATCCAGCAAACTTGAGTCACTTACTTGTATCAATTTGGAAAAGTTCATTTTATCCCCAATTTCTCAGATTCTTCTTTTCTGATATACAGTGAATTATATAATGAAATTCAAACACCCAGGGTAGGGCATGTGGCTAGAATATCAGGTAAGAATGGTCCTGATATATATTACCTGGTTAGAATGTGATCTACTGATACTTCTTTCTTTTCTACCTCACTATATAGACTTTAATTTTTTCTTCCACAAATCCAGATCTTTCTTGTCTTAAAAAATTTCACTTCTAGGAAACAGAACTTACTTTAGAAGGACTTTTATTGGGCTAGAAGCTTAAGGCTAGGTAGGTAGCTTTCTCTCTGACTCTAGCCACTCTTAGGTCATGTCTGTTCATTTTTCATTTGCATTTTTCATTTCTAATCTGGATGTGTCAACCAGTTAACAGGAGGACTTTCATTTCTCTGTAGAGAAAAGACTATGAGTGTAACTTGGCCTTAGTTTAGGAAGGTGCCACAGGGTATCTGGGTGAGAGCACTGCCTGACCAGAGGTTTTGAGGAGGCTTCTGGGTTTCTGAAAGGGTGGGAAACCGGGTTCCAGTGGGGACTGGAATGAAACCGAAAAGGGCGATAGGCAGAAATGATTCTAAAGTTTTTTTGCCTGACAAATCAAAGAACTTTTGGCTTGACCCTGTGTTTAGATGTTCAGGCTCAATAATTAGATACTTATTGAAATCTTACTTCTTTCTTATATTGATAAATGTTGGGTCATTCAAATTACTTCTTTATCTATAGAAGTGGGATATATATATATATATATATATATATATATATATATATATATATATATTTGCCACCAGGGTTATCACTGTGACTCAGAGCCTTCATGATTCCACTGCTCCTAATGGTTATTTATTTATTTACTTTTTAAAGATAGAGAGATAGTCAGATACAGAAAGAAGGAGAGTGGTAGAGAAAGAAAGACAGAGAGAAACACTGAAGTATCACCCCACCACTAGTGAAATTTTCCCTAACCCTTTTAGGTGCTGGTGGCCTAGAATTTAACCTAGGTCCTTGTGCACTATAACATAAGAGATCTCTCCAGGTGGGTTACCACAAGGCCTTAATGTAAATAATTTTAAGGAGGAATTTAGAGGGTTGTTGAGAGGATAAAATAAAAAAATGTCTCATGTCATTCATCAGGTACATAATAGCTCTTCATGCAGTGATGTCACTGTCATTATTAACACTGCTACTACTACCACCACCATTATTATTTTGACTGCTTACATGGAATTGCAAGACTGGAGGAATCTCAGAGAATGAACACAACATATTTCCATGCTGATACCAGAAAGGGGATTCTGGTGTCACACAACAACCTGTGGAGAACTTTCCTTCCTAAGAACCTACCTCAAATAAGAAAACCAAACCCATAAGCTCAGGAATTTAACATAGTAGGTAGGACAGCAGGTGACCTGCCAGTTTCCAATCACAAAGTTAACATTAGAATTTGCCTTAGTCTCTGTTGGCATAGGCAACATACATACTCAGATGTCTGCCCCAAATGAAATTTTCACAAAACTTTTCATCTAAGTTATTTTAGCTAATGGTAGGAAGGTTACATAAACAATTACCACCACTCTCTCCCTGACACACTATCTTACCTAGTACTCACAATGAGGTGGGCAAAGTGATTATTACTTCAGCTTAGGAGATGAGAAAAACAATAGTCAGAAGGGGGACTTCACTTCTCTCAGTCCCTTTTAACAGTCAGGGTATGAATCCAGGAAATCTAGTTTCAGAGGTGTGTTTTTCTGTACCGCCCTCCCTACCACCTGTGAGGTCTAGATGAGTTTTTTTAAAGGGCTTACATTATGCTCCATGAACAATCTTCCTCAAATTCTTTCTAAATATGATTTCATTTCTTCACAGAACAAAGGACAGATGACAGGAAATAAAAGGTGAGGTAGAGCTGCTGTTTTGTGGAGATTCACCTTTAGGTGATGGGAATATTCTCAAGGGGTTGTAAGAGTGTGATGGTGTCTAGTACCAGAGTTACTATCATCAGTGACTGTGTCCACTTTCAGGAACAACAGGGCCAAGCAACATTCTCACTAGCATTGTGATTTGTCTGAAAGCTTAAGGGGCTGGAAGAATCACACTTAGTGGAGTTTAGTGCTCTCAGGAAGAGAAGAGAGTCTACAAATAAAGGAGGTTACATTTCCAGAGACTTTGAGCTAAGATCACCAAGCACACCAAGATATCTTTGAGACTTCATTTTGGTTTTCATTTTGGTTTTTGGACAGTGTTGTCATTATTAAAAAAGGTGTTTTATTTTTTGGTGCTGTGCTTTGTTGGGGTTTAATGCCTGTTTAATTTCACAGGCAGAGACAGAAAGGAAGACACCACGGCACCACTCCAATGCTCTTGAAGTGTTTCCTTTGCATAATGCTCATATATGTTGACTGGGAGCATGAAACAGAGTCTTAAACATAATAAAGTGTGCACTCTACTGAGTGAGATATTTCTCAGCCCTCATAGTGATAGTGTTAGAGCTAGTACAATTTTCTTTCTTGATAGTTCTTCTCACTTTTGTCTCTGGAAATATTGCTGCTACAATGTGGTTCAGTAAATTTTTCTATAAAGGGATAGATAATAAATATTTTTGTTTTTGCCACCAGGGTTATTGCTGCACAATGAATCCACTATTGCACAATGAATCCACTACTTCTGGTAGTCTTTTTTCTTATTCTCTCTTTCTCTCTTTCTTTCTTTCTTTCTTTCTTTCTTTCTTTCTTTCTTTCTCTCTCTCTCTCTCTCTCTCTCTCTCTCTTTTGCTTTCTTTCTTCCCTTCTTTGATAGGGCAGAGAGAAATTGAGAGAGGAAGGGAGGACAGAGAGACACCAGCAATATTTGTTTTACTTCTTATGAAGATTCCACTGTGCAGATGAGGATCAGGGGCTCAAACCTGAGTTCTTCTGCATAGTAACATGTGCACTTGACCAGTTGCACCACTGCCCAGCCCCCCAGTATTTTAGATACCTTGCACACCAAGGTATCTGCTGCTGGGCTCTGTTGTAGCACAAAAGCAGCATATTCAATACTTAAATGGGTGAGCATGCCTAGATCCCAACAAAACTTTCTTTGTAGATGAGATGATAGGCTAGCATTGGTCTATGGACTATAGTTTCCTAAACTTTGCTTTAATACTGTTCTCATTACCCTGGCCCATTTCATTCCTCAACCATGAGCGCCCAAACATTGACAGATTCTCTAAGCCTCATCTAATAAGGCTCAAATTCTTGGCAACTAATACAGGGCAAACAGAAGCAGACACTGAAAAGTGAGCAGACCCAGGATAGAAGACTAGAAGACTATCCCCTCCAGATGCTCCAGGGAATCTAGAGACGTAAACTCATGGATGAGGAGTCCCTGATCCCCAAACATCTCCACCCCATTCCCTTAGGTGTCCGCCCTTCTGAGTAATGGGGAGACCATCTGAGACTGTGATGATTCTGCCTTCTTTGATGACACTCTGATTTCATCAACCATTAGCACCCAGGATGAGATGCTGTGACAGAAGCTGAATGGAATAATTTTATGGGATGAGAGGGGACTCTTTGGAAACAGCCAACTAGAATATTTTGGGGAAAAAATTAGCTGAAGCATGAGAAAAGGAAACTATGCTGTATGTCAGGTCCCCGCCCACTACTAAGGGTATAAAAGAGCCATGGAGGAAGGAGAGAGTCAAACCTCAATCACATTCACCTCCACCTGGTCACCTGCCCTTCCAGTACCCCTCCCAGCACGATGCCTTACAACTTCTGCCTGCCCAACTTCAGCTGCCGCTCCAGCTGTGCCTCCCGGCCCTGCGTGGCCCCCAGCTGCCACAGCAGCACCCTGCCTGGGGCCTGCAACATCCCTGCCAATGTGGGCAACTGCGGCTGGCTCTGTGAGGGCTCCTTCAATGGCAGTGAGAAGGAGACCATGCAGTTCCTGAATGACAGGCTGGCCAGCTACCTGGAGAAGGTGCGCCAGCTGGAGAGGGACAACGCGGAGCTGGAGTGCCGCATCCGGGAGCGATGCCAGCCCCAGGATCCCTGTGTGTGTCCCAACTACCAGTCCTACTTCAAGACCATCGAGGAGCTGCAGCAGAAGGTGAAGGGGCAAGCTTTGGGGGCACAGTGGCAGGCATCTGCCTTTGCACAGTAGGATGTTCTAAAGTTGCAGGGGTCCTCATGGTGCAACCTTGCTTCTAGATTCTGTGTGCCAAGTCTGAGAACACCAGGCTGGTGGTGCAGATCGACAATGCCAAGCTGGCTTCTGATGACTTCAGGACCAAGTATGTTGAGAAGTTTGGACATGATGGCCTCTAACACCCCTCTACTTTTTCATGGTTTTGTGGGAAAAATACTGATGGAAGGGAAGAAAAAGTTCTATTTCCCTGTTTGTTTCTTTTCTTAAATCTGGTTATATAAAACTGGTTTCTGACAGAGACAACTCATATGCCATATGCTCTTTAGCTTACATTACTCTTTCTGGAAGGCCTTCTTAAACAGTTGGAGTGATGTCAATTGTTTTCAGTGATTGGATTGATTTGGTGGTGATTTGGCCCCCACTAGTGAGATCAGAGCAAGCAACTTCTTCTCCTGGGCTCTCCAGGGGGTACCTTATGGCATTAGAGTGGGTCAGGGCTGCTCCAGTTTCTTCATCCAGAGCTTGAACAAGTATGGCAGAGAGGTGGGAAGCCATGTCAGTTCAGACAGCTAGACCAACTCTACCCATAGGATACATGGGATGGGGAGACAGGCTTCTTCCTGGCTCCTTCTTCAGCTATGACCTGTGTGTGCAGATATGAGATGGAACGGTCCTCAAGACAGCTGGTGGAGTCAGATATTAACAGCCTGCGCAGGATCCTGGATGAGCTGACTCTGTGCAAGGCTGACCTGGAGGCCCAGGTGGAGTCCCTGAGGGAGGAGCTGCTGTCTCTAAAGAAGAACCATGAGGAGGTGAGAAGGAAAGAGGGAAAAAGTATTTGGAGCTAAGAACTTAACACTGAGAGTCATCAGGTAGTTTATATCAGGCACTCTGGACTCAGACCTATCTCTGAGGAGTTCAAAGTCAGCTCAGGACGTGAGTAAGCTGTAGCCATGACAAGGAGCTGCTGATTCTCAAGTAGCTGGGCGAAGGCAAGGAAGGCATTAGAAACTTTGAGGAAGGACATTCCTTTATTTAATCCTGCTCTCTGCTGGCCCCTGATAGATCCTGGATTTGGAAGAAGAGAATAAAGGGAAAAAAATAAATCAGATATTATTATTTCCTTCAAAGAAGTCACCGTCTAGCTAGTGTGGGTGAGAAAACAGCTATGCAAAAGTAGATGCAACATAGGCAAAGGATGAAACAGTTTTCACAAGCTGTACTAAGTATTCTGAGAACAATTCAGGTTCTTAGATAGGGCATAACATCATTAGGAAGATTTTTAATACTTGGTGTTCTAATTTGATTGAGGAGACTAAGCAAAAATACACAAAAGTGGTAGAGCAACATGCATTTGACTGCAGTCCATGGGTTAGTATGGCAGACATACAGGTATCAAAGGGGAATAGAAAGACATGACAGTAGACACTGAACATGCCAAGGAGTGGACTAGGTCTTAGTGAGAAAGGAGAGCTCAGTGCAGGTTTATGGGAGTTGTTATGATTTCTACTTGTGTCTACTCTTCATAATTTCCAAGTCAGTTTTTGGAACCTTTAGGATATTCCTTTCAGTGTGTTTTTGGCCAGGTTGTATCCACTTTTCCACAGCAAGAAGAGGGCAGATGCATGTCTGTGGGTTCATTCCTTCTTCCTCTACTAGGAAGTCAACACCCTGCGCTGCCAGATTGGAGACCGCCTCAACGTGGAGGTGGATGCTGCCCCCACTGTTGACCTGAACCGCGTGCTCAACGACACCAGGAGTCAGTATGAGGCCCTGGTGGAGACCAACCGCAGGGATGTGGAGGAGTGGTTCACCACCCAGGTGGGCACCTCGACACAGGGACACTCAGCACCCAAGGCCCTGAGGGGCCAGTGAGGCAGGGACTGAGCCTGTCTTGTCTTGTTTGGTGTTTTAGACTGAGGAGTTGAACAAGCAGGTGGTGTCCAGCTCTGAGCAGCTACAGACCTGCCAGGCAGAGATCATCGAGCTGAGACGCACAGTCAACGCCCTGGAGATCGAGCTGCAGGCCCAGCACAACCTGGTGGGTGCTGGGGGCCTCCTGATGAGACCTGAGCAGCTGGGGAGTGGGAGTGAGTGGGCTGCCCTTAGGGGTCACCCTCTCCCCAGGTCTTGGAGAATGTGATGTCTTTGGAGTCCTGGGGAGAAGCCCAGTGAGAGGCAGCTGTGACTGTTGTTTCTGTCCCCCCACAGAGAGACTCTCTGGAGAACACCCTGACAGAGACCGAGGCCCGCTACAGCTCGCAGCTGTCCCAGGTGCAGTGCATGATCACCAATGTGGAGTCACAGCTGGCTGAGATCAGGAGTGACCTGGAACGGCAGAACCAGGAGTACCAGGTGCTGCTGGATGTGCGTGCCCGGCTGGAGTGTGAGATCAACACATACCGGGGCCTGCTGGAGAGTGAGGACTGCAAGTGAGTATGGGGTAGTGGTAGATGCCACCCTTTCAAGGCACATGCACAGCTCTACAAACTAGTATCTAGGAAATCATGTATGGTGAGTCTATAGGACATGGCATACCTATATTGTCCATGTGTTCCACCCACCAAATAATCCACACTGTCTACTCTGTGAGTAAAGCCCATGTAGAAGTCAAATGTGAAAGGCATACATCTGCTTAAGGAGTTAACAGTGAAGAAGTGGTAGAGAGATCGCTCCTTATAACAGTAATTGCTGGGTAAGGTCAACTGTGTTAAATTCATGAGAATTCAAGTGCAGGAGATAGATTTTTTTTTTTTTTTAAATACATGCAGCATTCTGGGAGAGGAAAAAAGGATTTGTTAGCCATCGAATTGTAATCCAAACAACTACACCCATTGCGAATGCCTAAATTGTCTCATTAAGCACCTTCTCCTTGATTCACTCCCTTCTGTAACCCATTCTAAATTTCCATGTCCCTATAGGCTCCCCTGCAATCCCTGTGCCACCACCAATGCTAGTGGCAACACCTGTGGGCCCTGTGGTGGCTCAAAGAGTTGCTTTTAACATGAAAACTTGCCTCCTCTTTGAAGATGAATGAAGCTGTGTAGTTCAGTCATAAGAAAGGCTTCCAGATCCTGCCTTTGATGGAGCTCAGTTTTCCTGGAGAAGCACTGTCATGCCAAATGCAGTCTTTCTAGCTGTGTAATGCTGTTCAGATCCAACATGCAAAAATACACCACATTTTGGAGAATTCCCTCTGTCGAAGGTCCTGACTTGGTTTTGGAAGAATCTAGCTGCCTATAATCTGAGCCCTGGTGTTACTTCAGGGCATTTCCTGTTATTGTGATTCCTTCTTTCCTTGCCTATTTGACAGTCTCTGGAATGCCAAGAAGGCAAATTCATTTACTTCCCAATAAACTGTACTTCTCTGGCATAGTAAATGTGTTTCTTGTTCATATTCATGCATAGTAAAGTACTAGTCATGGCTATTTCATAAAAATATCCCATAATTAGGAGAATGACTATGTTAAATGACTGACTCCAGTTCTGCTGGTAAATTCTGATCCAGAGGGAGGTATGTCCTTCTGGGAGGCACTCACCAAGGGGAGATCATGCAAAAAAAAAAATCAGGGCCTCTGCAAGTTTGAGAGTCCTCCCTAAGCCTCTCTGCTATCTCTATTCTCTGTTATACCTCTTCACCACTCTGGGTCTCTGTGCTCCCTTCCTTTTAATATACTTGAGGACATATATATATATGTCCTGGGCCAGGTGGCTGAGGTAAACAATTAATGTTATTCATAGATTTTTTTTTTCAAGAATAGGAGCTACTCTCTGCCCTAGTCCAACTTTCTAGCCCTTTTTATTATTATTATTTTTTTACTCTGACACCATTTTCTGAGACAATACTTTTCTCCAGCTCCACATTAGTTATCAAACTCAAAAAAAAATTATGATAGTTATGGGCCCCTAGGAACATACTTAAAATTTACTTCTAAGCTTCTTTCTACCCTAAGATCCCTATTCTCAACTGCTCTGTTCCTACTTTTTGTTTCCTGTTCAGTAACCATTTTGTTCAGCTTTGTATCTTGCTGCCCTCTAGCCACCAAGTTGAAGACACTATTGTGATTTCATCCTGACTTCCCAGGGCAGACAACCTTACCAATGTGTATTGAAACCTCACTGCTTTGGATCCCTTCCCCACTAGAGAAAGACAGAAACAGGCAGGGGGTATGGATTGACCTTCCAATGCTCATGCCCAGAGGAGAAGCAATTACAGAAGCCAGAACTCTCACCTTCCTCACCCCCAAAACAATTTTAATCCATACTCCAAGTCAAGGAGAAGTGATAGGGGGAGATGACCAGAGGGGTCTGAACTCCAACTCTATTAGGAATTGGAGAGAGAGGAGGAAAATGGGAGGGACATTAGGATGTAACAATAGGTGTATATGTGACTTGGAAAGGAAGAGAAGATGGGACCCCCCCTCAAAAAGCCTAACATAAACAGGTGGTTGTAGAAATAATTGTTGATCCATAGGTTACATGGAGGGATTTGGACTCCAGAACTCAGGTGTTGGGAACTGTGTAAAGTTGTACCCCTGTTATGTTGTAATTTTGTAAATCAATATTAAATCACTAATAAAAATAAAGGATATAAATAAAAAATGATGGATTTCAGATGTGTGCAATAGTGATAAGAAGCCTAAGAAGAAAATAACACTTGATCGCAGTTAAAAACAAAACAAAACAAATGTTATATTTATATCAGTTTTATCGTCTGTGTCATTGAGTATAAGGGCTTTCAACAGAGATAGTTCCTTCACTTAACTAAAACATGGTAAATTACTATATATGGGTTTAATAAGAAACAGTAACATTAATGAATATTAATGAGAAAGTTAAGACATTACATATGTCCTTTAGTCTCAACTTCAACCAGCTATTACTGAATAAGACATTAGCATAATTCATACATCAAGTTTGATGGGATGTGTTTGTGTGTATACAGGTTTAAGAGGGAAAGTTTCTCCAAGCTAAACTTTGCCTGGTAAGTAGATGAGGAAGCAGGAAGTATGTCTAGAGCAGGACAAGGTAATCCCTAGCCTGAGTCAGAGGATAATGTGACGGTGGAAGATGAGACTGCAATGCAGTCAGGTAGGACCATATCTGGCAGTGCTCTGAAAGGTTATTTGTGAAACTTGTATGATTTATCTTACAGTTATATATACTCTGTATTGTGCTGGATCCTATGACTTGGTAGAGTTGAATGGGGAAGGAGAATGATCAGGAGACTGATGAGAGAGAACAAGGACTGAGATGTGTGGAGGTTTAAGTATGGGCTGGACAAGCAAGGGTTGGATTGAAGAGGCACAACCTGGGATATAGAAGCTGATTAGAAGAACAAAGGAAAGAGAAGGAAGAAAACTGATCAAATACCTGCTATAGGTCAACATGAGTTTGGAGTTTTTGAGCTTGAGAAGAAGAAACAATAATGGTCTCCAGTAGAGTGAACTGATGGAGAATAACTAGTCTTGGGAGAGATATTGGAAATTTTCCTAAACGAAAATATTTATTAGAGTTGTAGGAATTGCTAAGGCAATCATAGAAAAGATGATGGAGTGTGAAAGAACTTTGGGAACCCCTGATAGAAATGACAGTGTGGGTCTGAGTATCAGCAGTTGGAGAAGAAATAGAGAAATAGTAAGATGATGCAGAAGTCAATATAAGTTTTGTTAAGGGGATGGGAAATAGTATCTATGTCAAGGAAGATGAGAATTCAAACAGATTTACTGGCTAGAGCAATTGGGACCTCAGTAGTAACTGTAAAGAGAACAATCTGTATGGGATATTGAAGAAAGAAGTCATAGTTCGATGAATCTTTTGTGAAGATCTCAAATGTCAAGTTTGATAGTGAATTTAATGTAAAAGGTCAACAGTATGTTCTTATTCAAATAAAGTATATTTTCCCCATTGCTTTGCCATATATATTCTGTTCAAATTGTTTTAACTTCCGCTATTCTCATGGCATACAGAATAATCATATAAACAGATCTCCATTCCTTCTCTGGTTCCTGAATCCAACTTTCTCAGAAGATTAATACCATTAAGTTACATGGTTTGGGGCTACCTTATGCCCTTCTTGACTCCCTCATTCTAGATGGAATAGAGAAAAAAAGAATGCTGATGGTAGCTCAAAAAGTGGCCTGGTGGTAGAATGCTGGTGTGAGGTCTGCAGTTGGATCTCTGGTGGTGCATATATAAAAGTGATGACCTTTTTTTTTTTTTTTCTCCCTCTCTGTCATGAAGTAAATAAATATTAAAATCATATGGATGAGGGAATTGGGTGTTAGCACAGTGGGTTAAGCACACATGGTGCAAAGCGCAACGACTGTTGTAAGGATCCCAGTTAGAGCCCCCTGCTTCCCTACCTGCAGGGGAGTTGCTTCACAAATCATGAAGCAGGTCTGCAGGTGTCTTATCTTTCTTTCCCCCTCTGCCTTCCCCTCCTCTCTCCATTTCTCTCTGTCTTATCTAACGATGACACCAATAAAAACAACAATAATAACTACAACAAAAAAAAAAGGGAAAAATATATAAATCGTATGGTTGAACTTTGCCTTTTTCTGACTTATTGATAGTTTGGTCCCCTGAGGGGCCTATTGGGACTCTATTCCCACTGGCAGTCAGGACAGAGTAGAGATACAGTGATGACATTGGGGAGGATTTGTGGAAAGAACCCTACATCCCATTTTGAAGTGCCTATACCTCACTTTGTTCAGTTCATCTTCCTATTGACCTGACTCACTTTAATCCCTCTCCTGTTTCTTTCCCTCCTTGGAAATTCTCAGTATATTGAAGTAAAATATATTGATTTAGTTCCTGGATTACCACCACAGATTCTCTCATTCTCTGATTTTGTTCTTTAATGCAGTGAAGCTGGGCAGTTGGTAAATTTGTCATTGTTGCCTGTGCAGAACAGCCTGTGGGAGCCCTTGCACAGAACTCCTGTGAGTAGCTCTAACTGGGACTAGTCTAACATGGTGGTGCTGACATCCAATTGTCTTTCTGATTTTTAATTCTCCAGGGCAGCAGGGTGAGGGGGATTCATTACTTTGGCAACTGTCAGATCTATTTTTCTGTGCCCAATAGTACCACCTACGGTAGATGCTCTGTTCTCTGGCCTTAACTTTCTATTTATACACTTTAAAATATAACTAATTTAAGGACCAGGATCTATCTCACCTAATAGAATGTACCCCTCGTCCTACATAGGGCTGGGGCTTGAGCCCTGGCACCACATGGAAATAATATAGTGCTGAGAAAGCGCTAGTGTTATGGTGTTTCTCCTTCTGTTTCTCTATATATCTATATTCATAAGAGTCTGGTTGTGAAAAACAAATAATAATATGATATAGTCAATCTGTAAGTGGTACAAAACATTATTTCACATTGCCCAAATAATATGTTTTACACTTTTCATGGTGGGGATTTCATTTGTCAGTGTTTGGTCATGAGGGAAGAGGTTCTAGGGAGTAGGAGAGAGACTTCTCCATGCCTTTAATGTCCTTCCACAGGGACAGTGGCTTCAGCAGACCATATACCCTGACCTCTCTGTGGCTAAGTGCCACTGGTGGCTTTTCCTGTGATCTCTCCCATGAAAAACAGCTTTGGCTTTCCTAATAAATGGTGTTCTTAAACCTCCACTGCAATTTGCTTACATCTTGAGACCAGAAGCCTCTTACAGCGTCTGCCACAATTACATGGGCAGGTGTAAAACCTTTCTGTTTGTTGGGATTTGATGTGCTCATCATGTCTATTAAAGTGCTGTTAACTAGAGACAATAGCATTGTTTACATAAAGGTAAGAATTCAGAGTACACAGGAAGAGGGAAAAGAAATCACAATTACCTTGTAGAATTCCTAGGAAGCTACTTGAAACTTGACTCTTTCTGTACAGATCTATATCCCCTCAACCATTATAATCTAGTGACTATGTACCTATATAAAAATAATAGTTACCTCTATCTTCATTATATTAAAAATGTGGGAACAGTTGATAGTTGGAATGTATTTTCTTAACTTTGTCTTCTATTCTCCCTTTCTTTCTTTCTTTCTTTCTTTCTTTCTTTCTTTCTTTCTTTCTTTTTTCCTACTAGAATTATTGCTTAGGTTTGGTGCCTACATGAACTCATCATTGTTGGTGGCCTTTTATTTTCCTTTTTATTTTGTTGAATTAGTGAGTGCAAGAGAGAGAAAGAGGGATGAAGAGAGACATAGAGAGGGGGCCGGTGGTGGTGCACTTGGTTGAGTGCACATATTACAGTGTGCAAGGACTTAGGTTCTATGTCCCTGGCCCCTACCTGTGGGGGGAAGCTTCATGAGTGGTGAAACAATGTGCAGGTGTCTCTCTGTCTTTTTGTCTCTCTCCCTCTTAGTCTCCCCTACCCTTTCAATTTCTCTCTGTCTATCCAAAATAAATTTTTAAAAAGATTAAAAAAAGAAAAAGAAGTAGCTAGACAAGGAAAGAAGACCCCTGCAGCACTGCTCTACCACTAGTGAAGTTTCCTTATGAAAGCTCTGTCCAGGGTCTTGAACTTGGGTCCTCACACATGGTAACAGACATTCTCAAAGATAGAAGAACACTTATCTCTGGATCATTCCATTCATATAGTAATGACTATAGGAATTTCCATGGATATTTACCAGTCTACAACATAGTATTCTTCTCCAAATTATTCACAAAGTGCTATGGTCTAGATTTTTTCCCTCTTACATAAAAGAAGGGAGAAAAGACAGAGAAAAGCCCATGAATATATCTGTTTGTTTTATTATTTGATCTCATTCAACATGGATCCAGTCTGATACTGGTTTATTTATTTGTTGCCTTCAGGCTTATTTCTGAGCCTTGATACCTACACCCCTTCATTGCTCCTGGTGGCCATCATTTTTTGTAAGATAGAAGTTGTGAGAGAGAGGGATACCAAGAAGGAGATAGAGAGATGACATAGCCTTGATTTTACAACAAAACCCCACTCCAAATTTCTCTAGAGGGAGAGATTTAGGAAGGAGTGTCTGAGTTGTAGATTGTGAATGAGGATGTTAGCACCTCAATGTTGATGCCAAAGCTGTTATCTTTGATGAAAGCATACCTGAAGCTGTACCTTGGAAATGATTTCAAAAAGATCCTTAAAGAAAACGTACATTGTATTTTGTAGGTTCAATATATTTCTGACCCTGTAAAAATACAACTACACAGAATGGTTGCTTATTCCATTTGGTTTCAAGTGTTACCTGTCTGGCTCCCAAAACAAACAGTCTCTGAAGATGAAGACTTGCCTTTAGTGAAGAGAACCAAAAAAGAAAGTGTGTCTCAGGCTGTGATGGCAAGTCTGAAGAAGGGCTAATTTGGGTAATGGCTATTTGTGAGGAACTAATATGTACCTTCTAAAAGAATTACTTCTGGGAATATATGTCAGGTGCCTGCTTAATATGCATAAAGCATTGAGAGATCAACCATTAAGATCCTTATACTTCATCTTTCGATCTGGAATATCAGGAGGGCAGAGGTTCTGTTTGACAAGATGTATTGTTGGTCAAGGGATGTCATTAAGCATGTGGTGATGTGATGACTTTTCAGGCTCACAAAACCAAATGTGAGTTTCTTTTTCTTTCTCCTGATGATCATCACATTTTCTCTTTTAGTACACTGCATTCCATTAGAATAAAAATGACCTTTGGCTCTTTGAGAGAACTAGCTTGTTTTTACTAGGTTTATTCAAATTTAGGAGGGGGTTGCTTCTAGCCATGCCTGAATCCCATTGAACTCAACTCATTGGTATATTTTTGCATTTCTGGAGTAGGAAGGCTGAGTGAGGAAAAGACAGGGTGATGGAAGCAGTGTAGTGGCCTGAATCAGAGGTCAGGGTTTGAATGCTGGCCCCACCATGAAGAAGCTTTGTGACCTTGGCATAACCTTAGGTGGTTTAGTAATTCATCTGCAAACCTTGCAGGGTTTTGTGAGGACTAGAGGAGATTGTGCATTGGAAGTGCCTTTACACAGGGACTACTCAATAAGGGGGGGGGGCAATTTTTATAGCATTTATACTGTGTTACATATGTAGTACTTTGCTTCCTGTATAGTAGGCACTCTCAAAATGTTAACTTCTCTGAAAATGAAATAGCAGTAGTATGGAACCTGGAAGGCTTCTTATAGCCTCCTTGGAAGACAGAATTGCTTCTATGTGACCTGAATGGAGTGCTGAATTGGATGGTTTTGCAAGTCCTTCCTGACCTTAACTCCCAGTAGTCCCTACTGAACAATACTCCCTACTAAACTGTATTCTACTACTGAACAGTACTCAATACTGAGCAACCCTGTTTCTAGGTGGGCTTCTTACATGGTTTGACTTACAACAGTGTCCTGAGGGTGAGCTATATGAGGGTCAGGTCTTTCTTCATTTTTGATAAAGAGGCACAGAAGTGGCCTTCCTCATGCTCCCCCACCCTCCACAAACTCTGGTGAACAGGGCACATTTGTCACTCTACCTCAACACTTTGTGAATAACTGTGGCTGTTGGCAAGGTAATGGGCTGGTCACTTTGAAGCCAAACCATGAAGCTCTTACTTACCCAACCAGCACAATTGGTGAGGAGTCCTGACTTAGCAAGAAGCCAGAGTAAAATTTTTATGAGCTAAAGGACTTGTGTGAGGTAGAAAAAATTGGTGAAGAGGGCAAAAGGCAGTAGTGCTGCCAGAGGTTGCCACACCCCCAGCTGACAGAATATAAAGCTCTGCAGGGAACTGACTCTTATACCAGAGAAGAGCAATCCAGCTTTGAAAGTGACCTTCAGGATCACACTCCCTCCCAGCACAATGCCTTACAACTTCTGCCTGCCCAACTTCAGTTGCCGCTCCAGCTGTGCCTCCCGGCCCTGCGTGGCCCCCAGCTGCCACAGCAGCACCCTGCCTGGGGCCTGCAACATCCCTGCTAATGTGGGCAACTGCGGCTGGCTCTGTGAGGGCTCCTTCAATGGCAGTGAGAAGGAGACCATGCAGTTCCTGAATGACAGGCTGGCCAGCTACCTGGAGAAGGTGCGCCAGCTGGAGAGGGACAACGCGGAGCTGGAGTGCCGCATCAGGGAGCGATGCCAGCCCCAGGATCCCTGTGTGTGTCCCAACTACCAGTCCTACTTCAAGACCATCGAGGAGCTGCAGCAGAAGGTGAGAGGGTGGATCTCATTTTGCCAATTTAATGAATTCTTTGCTCAAATTTAATGCATCAAGCTTGGAATCGATATGAGACTTCCAAAACTCATGCTGAGGATGATAAAGATAAAACTTGTTCATAATACTTGTTTTGAATGATTTAGCCCTATGAATGAATCCTTCTTTTATCCCCAAATTGGAAAGCTGAGAAGATGCAAAGCTATTTGGAAGGAATGTGGCTAAAAAGAATTTGTCATTTTAAGGCACAGAAAATTGGTCTGGTGAGATAATCCAGCCTGTCAGAGCAACAACTTGTGTGCCTGAGGCCCCTGAAGTTAAGGTTCAACCTTTGTTTTGCCAGAGCTGAGCAGGGTTTTGATTCTCCCGTCTCCTTCCCTCTCATAACACACACACACGCACACACACACACACACACACACACACACACACACACACACACACACACACACACATTTAAAGCACAAGAAACTCCTCAGTGTAACCCATTTCTTTTTTATTCTGTCCCCAGATCCTGTGCAGCAAATCTGAAAATGCTAGACTGGTGGTGCAGATTGACAATGCCAAACTGGCCGCAGATGACTTCAGAACCAAGTGAGATTTCTCTACTAAGCAGAACAATAGACAGGTCAAATTGCAAAGTGATGAACTGTGTCCCAGGAATAAGCATGTGGAAACTCTGTGGATGATACTGAGATTTTCTTGCATTGAATTAGATTTTTATGTTAGTTAATTCTTATGGAAAGCAGGAGTTCTGTGTTTTAAGTTTAATTGGAAGGAATCAAAGAAACCACCTATTTTATCCCCTTTTTTCCAATTTAAATTCTAGACCAAATTTAGAAGTAAATTTCATGTTGGTTTCTTAGTATAGATAGTCAGAGTTGTCTCAGAAAAAAAAAAGATTATTAAAGAACAAACATAGATCGAAAATATTCACTTTAGAGAAACAATAATTTTTTTTCTAGGTATGACTATTAGGATCTTGAGAGTTCTTTGCAGTTTTCAATGTAATTTTGCCTATGTCATTTCTTTCATCTTCAGGCCAACCCAGTGAAGTGGTAGTTTGATTCCCATTTTACAGACCAGGAAATCAAGGCTCATAGGTTTACTAGAAATATATCTGTATAACTGAGTCTAACTGATTTTTAGTTCAGAGATTTACCCCCAGTACTAGCTTGCTTCTCAAGGTGATTGGAAAAAAATATGACAGATAATCTGTAGCAGATTCACAAAGTGTACTGACTCACTTAGACAGGCGAGATGATGGGGCTTAGTTGATAGTGAATGGGTCTTTAGAATAGATGCAGGCAATATCAGATTAATACTAAGCATAGGCAATCCATACTGATCACAGGGAAGAAATACATATTTTCACTCAGCACAGGAATATTTTCCCCCCTTTCAAAAGACTTTTTAAAAATGTAGTGAATTTGACTAGATCAGTCAAGCAAAGCCCAGGAAAAATCTTTGACCTCCTGTGATGTTTTGCTTTGTGTCAAGGTATCAGACTGAGCAAGGCCTGAGGCAGCTGGTGGAATCTGACATGAATGGCCTGCGTAGGATCCTGGATGAGCTGACCCTCTGCAAGTCTGACCTGGAGGCCCAGGTGGAGTCCCTGAAGGAGGAGCTGCTGTGTCTCAAGCAGAATCACGAGCAGGTAAGGGAATCTCAGTCCTCAGTATTGAGAGTTCTTTTTCCAGGACAGGACAAAGCGTCTTTGCTAAGCACCCTTGAGCTGACACAGTGTTTTGCTGACTGCTCAATGTAGACTTAAGGATTCTTAGGTTATAAACTTACCTCTTTCACCTCAATGAAGCTGTCCTATTATCACTTGGGGTAAAAAAGCATTGCCAAAAGCCCACACAAAAGTTTTTCAAATAGATCCAATTGTTGATGTACTCCAAATTAATGACTAAACCCATAAGGAAATAGCAAACTTCCTTATATCACGCAGTACAAGAGTTCAAGTTGGACAGCTGGATGGATAACCGGTAGATTGGATAGAGAGAAGAACAGGAACAAATAAAAAATTAAAGTTATGGTTAATTCAGATCTCATGGAACTCAGATGCAAGTCTCAAATTCTGGTATTTTGATGACTAGGCAACAGCCTCTAGTAGAAAGTGTATGATGGTGGATAGTATGAACTAGATGGGATGAGTTAAGCTTAGCTTCTCTACATTTAAGCAGCAGCAATTACATACCAGTATGATGTCAGACTTATCAAAGAGTAAATGGAAACTCCAAATCAGATACTAGAACCATGTACTGAGAAAGAGATGAAGAATCAGAAAGTGGGCCTCCTGACTGATGAGAAGAAACTTAGCCAGGTTTTACACCCAATGAAACCCAATGAAAACTGTTTCTTAAATTCAAAAGCAATCCTCTTTCCACCACAATGGACTCCCTCAAAGAGTTTACTTGTAATCTTCTTTTTGTGGATTCATTCCTTCTCCTTCCTCTACCAGGAAGTCAACACCCTGCGCTGCCAGATTGGAGACCGCCTCAATGTGGAGGTGGACTCTGCCCCCACTGTTGACCTGAACCGCGTGCTCAATGAGACCAGGAGTCAGTACGAGGCCCTGGTGGAGACCAACCGCAGGGATGTGGAGGAGTGGTTCACCACCCAGGTGGGCACCTCGACACAGGGACACTCAGCACCCAAGGCCCTGAGGGGCCAGTGAGGCAGGGACTGAGCCTGTCTTGTCTTGTTTGGTGTTTTAGACTGAGGAGTTGAACAAGCAGGTGGTGTCCAGCTCTGAGCAGCTACAGACCTGCCAGGCAGAGATCATCGAGCTGAGACGCACAGTCAACGCCCTGGAGATCGAGCTGCAGGCCCAGCACAACCTGGTGGGTGCTGGGGGCCTCCTGATGAGACCTGAGCAGCTGGGGAGTGGGAGTGAGTGGGCTGCCCTTAGGGGTCACCTCTCCCTAGGTCTTGGAGAATGTGATGTCTTTGGAGTCCTGGGGAGAAGCCCAGTGAGAGGCAGCTGTGACTTGTTTCTGTCCCCCCACAGAGAGACTCTCTGGAGAACACCCTGACAGAGACCGAGGCCCGCTACAGCTCACAGCTATCCCAGGTGCAGTGCATGATCACCAATGTGGAGTCACAGCTGGCTGAGATCAGGAGTGACCTAGAGCGGCAGAACCAGGAGTACCAGGTGCTGTTGGATGTGCGTGCCCGGCTGGAGTGTGAGATCAATACATACCGGGGCCTGCTGGAGAGTGAGGACTGCAAGTGAGTATGGGGCAGTGGCAGGTAGCACCCCTGCAGGGCACATGCACACTTCTGCTAAAGAATGTCATGGAGTTATTACAGGTCAGGTCAAGTTCCTGCTCTTATTATGTCTATAGAAAGCAGAGGTGTTTTTTCCTATTTTGTAATAATAGTGACAATCAGAAGATGTTTGTTAATCATTACCTGGTCTACAGGTATTTTGTATCCCAAAAGATGCTCCAGAGACTTGACTGTTTAATTCACTGGTGAACCTTTGGATACCAATGGCTGGGCTTCCCACAGCAAAAGGAAAACAAAACTCTAACACACCTCACATGTATTTGAATAGTGCTTGCTGATTTTGCCCATTTCCAATGTCGTATTGGTTTGTCAGATCAGCTAAGGTAGGCAGAGAGGGAATCAGTATAATCCCCAAATGGATGAGCATTTGATATCAAAAGGGAAGATGTCTCAACAACTCACAGTGTCTGGTACTTGTCACTAACACCACATACCTGAGAGGGCAGTTTCTGCCATCCCCCTGATAGGTGAGGAGGCTGCAGCTTAGAGGCGTGCAGTAATGTCTTCATGACTCCAGAGCTGGGGAATGAGGACTGGGATGCTCAAAAAGTCTTCTTAACTTTTGTTTCTTGTCACTATCTCAGAACTCTGTGGAAATAGTAACCTAGTAAAACTTGATTTCCACTGTCCTCAGAGAGTGGTTTCCACACGTTCCCTTGTTTCACTCTCTCCTTTATTTATTCTTATTCATTTCTGTATGCTAATGATCTAATGAATCTGTGTCCTAGACTACCCTGCAACCCCTGTGCCACCACCAACGCATGTGGTTCACAATCCCGATGTGGACCCTCCAGCAACTTTGTGCGTTAGATACCTCAAGGCCAGCAGGAGGATTGCAGGAAGATAGGAGGACCTTTGATGAACCAGCCCTGCTTCTCTGACAACAATCAGCCACCAGAACCCACCCAGGCAGCAGCACATCTCAGCCTGGGAGAAGAAACACCATGCCAAAGTGAGGCCCAGCTCTGAACCTGGCCCACCTGGTCACCTCCATTGCAGGCTGTTCACTTGTAGCTTTTTGTTTCTGATGGTCTGACAGGCTCAGACCAGGCAAGTGTCTTATGCAGTGCTTATGGTTCTCTCTGCTCCTTTGACCTTTCTTGTAGTTTCCCAAATCCCTTTATAAATCTCCCAATAAACTTTCCTCTTGCAAATCAAAGATGATTCTCATTTGTATTCATTCTTTTCAAAGTGTTTGCTCTATGTGTGTATGCTTCTTCTAAAGCCACTTGAAAGCATGGGAGGACTATGTAGTTTTATTCACTCCTAAAAGGTCTTCATCACCATTAATTAACATTCATTAAGCACAGGGAGCCCCAGCATCTCCAGAGGCCAGGCGGGAACCAGTGGGGCCACTATGGCAATTGGTCTCATCTAAATATGATAAATACATTCATCACAGAGCCTTACTCCATAGAATACAACAGTTAACCTTTCTAGAAAGTTCCACTTTTTCTTTTTTAGTCCATATAAGAAGAGAAATAAGAACTGACACAACTGAGTGGTCCATCAAGTAACAAGAAGTCTGTAACTTTTTCTCCTATATAATATGTAAAAATGGTGGGACTGAACTCTGAGCTCAGTTTCTGGATATTAGTTATTTCTGTTATATAAACTGAGAGAATAAAACTTGCAAGAAAGTAGAGCATGCTCTACAGCTCTGAATATCATCACTTGGGGAAAGACTAGACAATTTGTACCCTAGATATCTCTGAATCTTCTTTGGGAAACACTAAGAAATTATAGGAGTAAAAAGACATTTGTTTCCCCCCAAAAGAATTCTGGCCTATACTCTCAGAGGGAAGAAATATTGGGGGAATATGACCAGAGGGCTCTGAACCCCAGTTCCACTGGAGGCTGAAACTTTTGTAACAAGCAACCTTCAGTTTTACACCATCACTGTGAGGGAAGATACTCTGGAGAATACCCGAAGAAGTCAGACACTGTTTCTCTTATCTGAGAGGTAAGAGGAATAAGGAAGGATCACTATGGGATGATTTCACTCATAAGTAAAATATAGAGAATAGAAACACATGAACCTGAAAAAAATATATAGTCAACCATTAACTATTATCTTGGGAGAACTATGGTGGTTACTGTTGGGGAAGGGCACTTTAGTGGTGTAGAATTATACCTCTACTGTTTTATAATAGTGTAAATAACTATTAAATCACTAATAAAAAATAAAGGTATCTGTTTGATTTGAGCATTAGCCAACAAATTATCAAAAAAAAAAAATAAAAAAATTTTAAGATTTTTTTTTTAAAATTGAGAAGTAGAAAGATACCCAGATACTGCTGTACCATTCTATGTAGTATGGGGATCAAACCCAAGGCCTCACACATGTAAAACATGCATGCTACCTCTGAAGTACCTCCCCACCCCTCATTTAGATCTTTTTATTTTGAGGTCCTTTCCAGGTTCTCATTACTCCAAACTAATTTTTTTTCAACTAGAAAGAGTAAAACAGAGAGGCACAGGGATCCCCAGCTGCAGGGGGAAAGCTTCACGAGTGGTGAAGCAGTGCTGCAGATGTCTCTCTCTCTCTCTACCTCCCCTTCCCTCTTGATTTCTGGATGTCTCTGTCCAATAAATAAAGATAATATGTCATTTTGCGGCGGCGGGACACAGAGGAGATAAAATCCAAGCGAAGGGGTGACACAATCCTTTATTGTTGGGTCAGAGTGCAGTGCTTTGGGCCACATGGAGCTAGCCAAAAATGGCAGTCCCTGCTATGCACACCACCCTTCCGTCACTGAGGTAAAAAACCGGGTGGGAGGGCGGAAGTAGGAGAGCTTTTCATAGGGCAACAGCCAGGAGTGATGTGTCAGGACAGGATTGGTTGGGAGAGGCACTTGAGAATATCACGGGAAGTGGCAAAGCCTGAGGGCAAAGACTAAAGCAACTACTAAAGCAGTATGATGAGTCGGGCGACCCAGATGTGGTTGACCATCTATCTCATTGCCTCCCTGGATGCAGCACGCCAAGCCCGCTGGCAACAACTCACTGAAAGTCTGAACTTCACCCACTCAAGTAGGAAGGCCTGGACGCTTCTTCACAGTCTGGGTGCAGGTAGCCAACCCCCTCCCGTCTCCCATCCTCCCGTATCTCCAAACTCAGTGGCCAGTCACCTAACTCAAGTTGGACATGCTAAGATCGACCCAGTCTGGAAAAGAGAAATTTCCCATGAGTGGTCATCCCACTTCCGGTTATCTTGTCCATCTCCAAAACTCTCTCCCTTTACACTGTCTGAACTGGAAGACGCTTTGAAGAGGGTTAAACCGGGAACAGCTGCTGGCTATGATAACATCACCCCAGAACTCATTCTTAACCTGGGCCCCACGGCAAAGAAGTGGCTCGCTTCATTCCTGTCCCACATCTTGGAATCTGAGTCTATGCCCAGAGTTTGGCGTCGTGCGAAGATAATAGCGGTTTTGAAACCAAAGAAAGACCCAACACTGGCCGCCAGCTATAGACCAATTTCTCTCCTCTCCGTGTGTTACAAACTCCTTGAGAGGCTGCTTCTGTCACGTATTTCTCCTCTTACAGAGAAATTCCTATCACCCGTCCAAGCTGGTTTCCGCCTAGGAAGATCTACCTGCGAACAAGACCTGGCCCTCTCAACTTACATTGAAAATGGATTTCAGAAGAATTTAAAGACGGGTGCTGTCTTTGTTGATCTCACAGCAGCCTATGACACGGTCTGGTACCGTGGTCTCCTAGTCAAGATCTCAAGATGCCTGCCTCCATGGGTGGCCAACACTATATCGTTTCTTCTCCAAAACAGAAGATTCCGGGTGCATCTGGGTGACAAGTCTAGCAGATGGAGACTTGTCTCAAGTGGCCTCCCCCAGGGCTCTGTTCTGGCTCCTACGCTATTTAATATTTACATCAATGACCTCCCAAAAACTTCTTCAAGGAAGTTCATCTACGCCGATGACATCTGCTGTGCAACTCAGGCATCCAAGTTCGACATCCTCGAGGAAACACTCATGAAAGACATGTCTCTGATATCTGATTACTGTAAAAAATGGCGACTAATCCCTAGCACTGCAAAAACGGTATCATCTGTTTTCCATCTACACCATGCCTCGGCCTCGTGTGAGCTTAATGTGCAGCTTGGCGATACGAGAATCGAGAATCCGGCATGAAGCCCAGCCAGTCTATCTTGGCGTTACTCTCGATCGCACTCTGTCATTTCACAAACATCTCATAAAAACTGCAGCAAAGGTGGGCGCGAGGAATAACATCATTGCAAGACTGGCCAGCTCCTCATGGGGCGCGAGTGCTTCCACACTACGATCATCATCTCTGGCATTATGCTATTCCACTGCAGAATACTGTGCCCCAGTATGGTTCCGTAGCCCCCATGTCCACTTGGTCGATTCCAAATTGTATTCCTCCATGAGGATAATTTCTGGAACCATCCGTTCCACCCCGGTTCCATGGCTGCCAGTTCTTAGCAACATCGCCCCGCCAGATATTTGTCGGGATGCGGCATCATCTAAGTTCATTTCCCACGTCTACGCTCGACCGGACCTGCCAATATACGTGGATATCTTCGCCCACCCTGTCCAATGCTTGACGTCTCGTCACCCAATCTGGTCCCCTACGCCTACACTGAACTTCTCTGTTCCAGACTCTTGGAAACAGAGTTGGCAGTCAGCTGAGGTAAAGAACAAGCACCTCATCACAGACCCCTGCAAGCGTCAACCCGGCTTTGACCTAGCACATTATGATTGGGCCCTCCTCAATCGCTATCGAACAGGCCATGGCCGGTGCGCCGCTGCTATGTTCCATCGCTGGGGAGCCAGAGACGACCCGAACTGCCCCTGCGGCTACAGACAGACTATGACCCACATAGTCAACGACTGCCACCTCTCCAGATTCAAAGGAGGTCTCGAAACTTTACATCAGGCTCAACCTGACGCTGTTGACTGGCTACGGAAGAAGGGCAAACGCTAGAAGAAGAAGGGCAAAGACTGCATCTGCATAATTCCCCAGCAATAATAAAAATAAATTAAAAATATTAAAAGGAAACAGAGAGAGGTAGAGTGAGAGAGAGAAGGAAGCTATAGCATCAAAGTTTCCTTCAGTGTAGTGAGGGCCAGGCTCAAACCTAGATCACATACATGGCAAAGTAGAGCACTATCCAAATGAATTATTTTGCTAACTCTCATTAAAATGTTGTAATCTGGCATCTCTGGACACAATCTGAAGTTAAACATGTCGACGTGGTACTGATTGCATTGATTTGGTTGAACTTAGCAGATGCAGTATCAAATGGTATGGATTAACTGAATTGTGCAGGAAGACAAGCCACACCCTAGAGGTTCCAGGACTGGAAGAAATATTGGTTTTATAGAAAATGGGGAAGGTTCCTGCTGCCTTAGAATTTAAGAAGGCAACAGATAGTTATTACTATAAACAAGTCATTAGGGTATTTGGTTTACTTTCAAAATCTCATAGTTAGGATTTGCTGTATCATACAAGATCTTACCAAAATTTATGTCACTTAATGCTATTTATATATAGTTTTGTCAACTCCAGTATGCTGGTGAAACCATTCCTAGCTCACAGGACTCCTCAATTCCATTTAGAATGGGGCACTTCTTAACAAAACCACAGAACCTAGATATAGACCAGGGCCCATGTGATAGAGCCATTCATAATTAAGGAAAAATATATACCGTAATGTAAAAGTGTACAATAGTTTACAGTGACTCACTAAGTGTGGCAAGCAAGTAGAAATACCTAAAAAAGACACTTCTTTAAAAAAAAAAAAGTGCCGTCAAGTACTTAATCAAATAATTTCTACTTAGACATAGATACTCTTTTCACCTACTTCCTATTTCACTCCCCTCAATCATTCCAAGGCTAACCTTGTCAGACAAGGTAAGGACTACAAAAGCTGGATAAGAGCAAGAGACTGGCATACTTTAATGATGGCCCTTTTGTTCACTACCAGCCCATCCCATCATCTGGGGCCCTAGTCAGGGAATCCTGGGATTCCCACTATACATGATGGGCCTAGACCTCTAACAGCTCCCTCTCTCCACTGTCACTGATCATCTCCATCAGAAACAACATAGTAAACACTCTTGTGGGCCTCTACAGGACCTTTCCCTCAATGTGGGTCAACACTGGTAGTGACTGTTCCATTCTCCAAAGGGGGGTTGGCTCAACGTACTCTGCTACTCATGGAAGATGGGTCCTGCAATGAATGCAGCCTAGAATGTTCCTAGCTAAGACTATAGAATGTGAGCTCAGACCTACAGGGATGCAGAGGTTCAGGTCATGTGCTGAATATAGGCCCCAGATTAAGTCTATGGAATTTACAGTTAACACTATTTATATACTTTTCCCATATTTGGGAGCTACTTTCTGCCCAGATCCAGCTTTCTAGTCCTATTTCCAACTCTGACACCATCTTCCCAGACAATGCCTTTAGTCCACCTGCATGTTAGCTGTTGGGCTCAGGCAAAGTTTAGTAAAGTCATGGTTCCCCTGGAAAATACCTAAAGAAGATCTACTAGCTTTTTCTAAAATGGAGACCCCAAATATCATCTGTCATATTCTTACCTTTAGGTTCCCAATTATTAAACAATTTGTTCTGCTTTTTCAGCCACCAAGTTGCAGATACTACCATGATGCCAACCTGACTTCCCTGGGCAGATGACCTCATCAACATACCAATGTACCACGAATCCTACCTCTTCAGAGACATGCCCCACTAGGGAAAGATAGAAATAGGCTGGGAGTATGGATCAATCTGTCAACACCCATGTTCAGTGGAGAAGCAATTGTAGAAGCCACTTCCCATCTTCTGTACCCCATAATGACTTTGGATCCATGCTCCCAGAGGGATAAAGACTAGGAAAGTCTCCAATGGAAGGGGTGGGATGTGGAACTCTGATGGTGGGGAATTGTGTGAAATTATGCCCCTCTTGTCCTACAGTCTTGTTGGTCATTATTAAATCAATTAAAAAATATTTTATCAACCACTGGGACTAAAAAAAGATTTTTGGGACCCTAACTCCCCAAAAGATCTTTAGAAAAAAATACAAAGACATTAAATTTCTGGTCTCTGAAATGCTGATAGTGACAGCTACATTGACTGGGGCCTGGCTTTCACTGGTGTCCACTAATATTGGGCCAAGGTCAGTGGTTGTAAGGACTGTTGTCTTTGCCAGGTCTCTATCTTGATGTATGCTGAGCAAGACACCTGGTTAAAAAAGTCCTCAGTTGAGGATCTATTTGCCCTATGTAACAAGGCAATGCTGCTACTTCTCATTTTAAATTACAAAAAATATTTCAAACACGTAAAAGTAGAAAAAAACATGCAGTGAGACTCATACATATGTAGAGGTGTGAAACTGTTCTAAAATTTTACAGTATTATAAACCAGTGATAAATCAGTAAGATTTTATTGACAATAATGTGAATTGGAATTAATATAGACCATAAAGCATAGACCTTTCCATGCGTGAGACTCTGAGTTTGCTCCCCAGAGTCACATGGGTATATCATGGGAACAACACAAAAAGAACATCTGTGGATCTGTGGATGTGGTGTCTCTCTCTCTTTATTTATTTTTTCTCCACAGCCTCCAGGTATATAGAATAGAAAAACTGGGCCCTGGAGGCTGCCCAGTGGCATTGCACATTGCAAGGCACTTTATTCATTCTCCTAGTACTACATTAAAAAATAAAAGAGGTGACTGGGATTGCAGTGTGGTGAGGAGAGAGTAGGACTTATATGTGTACACACTTGAGTTTAGTCTCCAGAACTACATACTCCAGAGTCATGTTCTGACTTCTCTTTCATAAAATAAATAACTATTAATAAAAACCACATCGGAGTTTTAAGAGAAGATAACTTTTTAAAAAAATTACTTTATTTTTACCTTTATTTTAAATTACTTTGTTGGGGGATTAATGTTTTACATTTGACAGTAAATACAATAGTTTGTACATGCATAACATTTCTCAGTTTTCCACATAACAATACAACCCCTGCCGGAAGTCAGCCCTGGAGAAAGTAATTAAAAGTCCCTGAAGGAAAGGGGGAGTCAGCGAGATGAATGAATGACGCAGCAGCTGCTTTAGGTGCAGGAGAGAAATGTCTCTGCCGTCTCTCTGCAGAGCTTTATTTTAAACACTTTTTGCCTGGATATAGTTGACATCATGTAACATTGTTTTCATTACCATCAAGAATAACCTTAAACAACAACATTATTATTATAGGTATGTTTTCCTTAGAAAGCTCCCTAGGTCTGGGGCATCCTGATCTCCCCTTGAAAGTTTCTTGGGTCTGGGGTAGCCTAAATCTATCCTTGAAAGTTCCCTTGAAATGACCATCTGTATTTTGACCATCTCCCTGTTCCGACCTTTTGTATGAGTAAACATTTTTCCCTGGAGCTAAATATAATAGCTTTTCTTCTTAACCCATTCTTAGATGGGTCTAACTAGATCATAAACCAAGTTTTTTGTAATATAGTAAGTTGTCCACCTCAAGCAATATTCTGCTGTAAAGTAAGAACATACCATGGGGGCTCTCTTCTGGTTAACCTTTGCATATATGAAAGTTCACTGACTTTTAGCTATATGAAAGTTTACTAACTTCTACCCATATATCCTAACATTAGCTATTTAACTACACAACCTCTATATTCATCATGGATGCCTATTAGTGGAAGCAGGGGGTTTGTGAGTGAGGGTAAGCAATAGGGCCTCTTTAGATTTAGATGGAGATCATAGTCTGCCACTCATGCTACAAGCCACCCATAGTTCTGGTTTTTGGTCCAAGTCCAGCTAATAGAGAAGCTATAATGGTGACAAATAACTCTTTTTCTGAAAGCCTCCCAATGGGTACAGCAGCTTCTGCTCCTAGGTCATTTTTAGCCTTGTCACACTCACTGCCATAATTGTTGTCATAATGTACTTCCCCCAGGAATCTCCTTTTATTGTCCCCAGGTATTATTTGTGCATATCCAATATAGTCAATAGGTCTTCAAATTATCAATGTAAGCAAAAATAGCTTCATTTTAGTCTTAGGACTACCCGCTTTGGAGTTAGCCCTAGCCTATTGGGGCTGTGCCTTACGGCAGGCCTGACTTGCCTCTGCCATTGTCCTCAGGTAGTATTTGTGTATTTTCAATAGCCAACAAATCTTCAAATTATCAATGTAAGCAAAAATAGCTTCAGTTTAGTCTTAGGACTCCCCATTTGCAGTTAGCCCTAGCCTTCTGGGGCTGTGCCATACAGCAGGCTTGACTTGCTTCTGCCATTGTCCTCAGGTAATATCTGTGTATTTTCAATAGCTAGTAAGTCTTCAAATTATCAGTGTAAGGAAAAATAGCTTCAGCTTAGTCCAGGACTTTCCATTTTGCAGTCAGTCCTAGCCTGCTGGGGCTGTGCCATACAGCAGGCCTGATGTTGCTCCCGCCAACCCCCCACTAGATCCTCTGTCATCCTTTTTGGACTTGTACTCTCCCCCCCATCCACCCCAGAGTCTTTCACTTTGGTGCAATAACTTTTGCTATTTAAGAGAACATAATTTATGCTATTGCTATGGTGGCATTTTGTTTGTTTAGATATGGAATGTTATGGGCTGAGATAAAACCCAACTTTCACCCATCCTTCTCTCTTTTAATGGTAACCACTATTTAAAGTATGGTGTTATATCATTAAAAAATATACTCCTATGATAGTAAGTGCATGCATAAATATTTCTAGATTACCTTTTTACTGAGGCTGCAGTCTTGTGAGAGGTAGGTGGTTTTTTTTTTTTTTTTTTTTTTTTTTTTTTTTTTTTTTGGTGCTCAGAATTCTAGCTCTCTCATAAGGACTGAAACTATCATCCTCTGACCCTAACTGTGTTACTCTAATATACTTCCCCCACCACCACCAGCTTATACTCTTCCACAAACTCTTTAAGTGACATTTGGCAACTCTCTTTCCCTTTGGGGTCAACTTTTACAGAAATTCATAAAATGAAAGGGTTGGTAGAGATAACTTAGGTCTTGATAGTCCTGATATTCTAAGATTCTGAAAATAATACGATTTAATACTATTTCCAGAACAGAAAAATCAACACTGATTATATGTGTGTAGAAAGTTCATTCTTTTTTTGAGGTAGTTTTTTTTTTTCAATTGAGATTACTGGTTTACAATAAATACAGTTGTCGATATATGTGTAAAATTTCTCAATTTTCTACAAAACACTCTCATCCCCCAGCCTAGGTTCTCCTTCACCATCATGAATCAAGACCTGAAAACTCCCTCGTCCCCCTAGTGTACTTTGAGATAATACACCAAACCTGTCCAAGTTTTACTTTGTGTTTCCTCTTTCTGTTCTTAATTTCTCAGTTTCTGTCCATGAGTGACTTCACTTCTTATTCATTCTCTTTCTAGATTATCTCATGTAACATGACTCCTTTAGCTCCAACCAAGATGAGGTGAAAAAGGTGAATTCACCATTTTTAATAGCTGAGTAGTATTCCATTGTAGGTACAGATAGCAAAATTTTCTTAGTCACTTGTCTGTTGTTGGTTACCTAGGTTGCTTTCAGGTTTTGGCTATTACAAATTGCATTTCTATGAACATAGGTAAATACAGATCTTTTTGGGTGAGTGTGTTTGATTCCTTAGGATATATCCCCAGGAAAGGAATTGCAGGGTCAAAGGGTAGGTCCATGTCTAGCTTTCTGAGAGTTTTCCAGACTGCTCCCCATAGAGACTGGAACAATTCTTACCAACAGTAAGAATTAATTAAATTTTTAATTAAAAAATTTTTTATTTATAAAAAGGAAACAATGACAAAACCATAGGATAAGAGGGGTACAGCTTTGCACAAATCCTACCACCAGATCTCTTTATACCAACCCCTCCACTGATAGCTTTCCTATTCTTTAACCCTCTTGGAGTATGGAACCAAGATCACTGCTGCAGAAGGTGGAAGGTCTGGCTTCTGTAATTGCTTCTCCGCTGAACATGGGTGTTGACAGGTCAATCCATACTCCCAGCCTGTCTCTCTCTTTCCCTAGTGGGGAAGGGCTCTGGGAAAGTGGAGCTCCAAGGCACATTGGTGGGGTTGTCTGTCCAGGGAAGTCTGGTCGCATCCTGCTAGCATCTGGAACCTGGTGGCTGAAAAGAGAGTTAATGTACAAAGCCAAACAAATTGTTGGACAATTATGTACCTAAAGGCTGGAATAGTGCAGATGAAGAGTTGAGGAGGTCCTCCATTTTGTAGATAGCTAGTAGGCATATTTTAGTTATATTTCAAAGGGCCTGTAGTTATACTAGTGTGTTTTTATTTTTATTTTTTTTTCCTGAGCCTAAAATCTGATATGCAGGTGAATCCAAACTATTGTTTGGGGAGATGATGTCATGACTAGGAAAAGGACCAGAAAGCTGGATCTGGGAAGAGAGTAGCTCCCTAATATGGGAAAGGGGTATAAATATTACTGTAAACCCCATCAATTTGATGTGATCTGGGGCCCATAATTAGCTTAGGAGCCTGTGGGACCTCTATATCCTTCTAGATCTGAGCTCATATTCTGTGGTCATGAGCAGGAACATTCCCTGCTGCCCCAATATCAGGACACTTCTTCAGGTGTAGCATAGAGTATATTGTCCAGCCTCCCTTTGGAGGATGGAACATTCTCTACCATTGTTGATCCAGGTTGAGGGCAAGGTTCTATGGGGGCCCACAAAAGGGTCTGTTTTGTTGTTCCTGATAGAGATGACCGGAAATAATGTAGAGAGGGATTTATTTGAGGTCTAGGCCCATCAAGTCTGTTTGGGAGACTCAGGACTCCCCGATTAGGGGCCAGCTGGTGGAATGGCCTGATAGTGACTAAAGAGTCATCGTTAAAGTATGCCAGTCTCTTGCCCTTATTCAGCTTTTGTAGTCCTTGCTCTGCTAAGGTTAGCTTTGGAGTGAGTGAGAGAATTGTAATAGGAAGTAGGTGAGGAGGGTATCTAAGTCAAAGAGGAGGGTATCTAAGTCAAAGTGGACACTATTTCATTATGAACTTGATACTGACTCACTAAAGACTATTGTGTATTTTTGCTTTCTGGTATATATTTTGCCCTAATTTATAGATACATGTGAACATATGCTTTATCTTACGGGACCTGACCTATATCTAGGTTTTGGGACTTTGTTAGGAAGTGAACCTCCTGGAATGGAATTAGAGAATACCATGAAAGGAAGGTCTCACCAGAGTGATGAGGGTGAAGGGCTGGCAATCCATATCTGATGTCTCTGTACACAGTCTGAGGTGAAGCATGCCGAGATGGTACTTGTTGCATTGATTAGGTTGGAATCAGCAGATGAAATATCACTGGGCCTGATTTGAGAGAATCATGCTGGGAAGTGAGCCCCACCCTAGAGGTTCCAGGATTGGGAGAAACATAGGCTCTATAGACGAAGCAGGAGATTCCTGTTGTCTTAGGGTTTAAGAAGACAATAGATAGTTATTGCAATAATCATATTGTTTGGCAATTGGGTTAACTTTGAAGAATCCCTTTGTTAGGATTTGCTGTATTATATACACCCTCACCATATTTCATGTCCTTTGACATTGCTTGCATATAGCTATGCCACCAATTGCTTTTGTTCTCCCTGGACTAAGCTTTTAAGGGAGTCAACATATCAAAGGCTCAGCCTATGTATTAAAAAGACTCAGTTTGTGTTTTAAAAAGTTTGAGATATTCAATCAATTTTCCCCTCTCATATTAATCAAATAGTGATTTATATGACTGCAAATTGATAGTGTACATAAACACCATTCCCACCACCAAAAGACTGTGTCCCATCCCCTCCTCCCTCCACCCCATGAAGCTGAACATTCACCCTCACCCTCCACCTGGGGTTTTTTCTTTGGTGCCCTACTCCAAATTCAGCCAACTCCTACTTTGAATTTCCCTTTCTGTTCTTCTTTGTCAACTTCTGTTTATGAGTGGGATCATTCCATACTCATCTTTATCTCTCTGACTTAGCTCACTTAACACAATTTCTTCTAGCTCCATCCACGATGGATCAGAGATAGTGGGTTCATTGTTCTTAATAGCTGTGTAGTATTCCGTTGTGTATATATATCACAGCTTTCTCAGCCACTCATCTATTGTTGGGCATCTGGGTTGCTTCCAGGTTTTAGCTATTATCAATTGTGCTGCTATGAACATATGTGTGCACATGTCTTTTTGGTTGGGTGTTAGGGAGTCCTTGGGGTATATCCCCAGGAGAGGAATTACTGGGTCATATGGAAGGTCCATGTCTAGCCTTGTGAGAGTTCTCCAGACTGCTCTCCATAGAGGCTGGACCAATTTACATTCCCACCAGCAGTGCAGAACGGTTCCTCTGTCTCCACAGTCTCTCCAGCATTTGTTGCTGCTGTCCTTTTTGATGTATGCCATTCTCACAGGAGTGAGGTAATATCTCAGTGTTGTCTTAATTTCATTTCTCTGACAATCAGCAACCTGGAACAGTTTTTCATATGTTTGTTAGCCTTTTGGATCTCCTCTGGAGTGAATATTTTGTTCAAATCCTCTGCCCATTTATGGATGGGGTCATTTGCTTTTTTGTTGCTAAGTTTGCTGAGCTCTTTGTATATTTTGGTGATTAGTCTCTTGTCTGATGTATGGCATTTGAAGATCTTCTCCCATTCTGTGAGGGGTCTCTTTGTTTGTGTGATAGTTTCTTTGGCTGTGCAGAAGCTATTCAATTTGATGTAGTTTCTGCTTTAGTCTTCCTTGCAATTGAGTTTGTTTCATCAAAGATGTCCTTGAGATTTAGGTGGGAAAGTGTTCTGCCAATGTTTTCCTCTAAGTATTTGATAGTTTCTGGTCTAACATCCAGGTCCTTGATCCATTTGGCTTTGATTTTTGTTTCTGGTGAGATAAGGTGGTTCAGTTTCATTCTTCTGCATGTTTCAACCAAGTTTTCCCAGCACCATTTATTGAAGAGAGGCAGGAGGGTTTCTTTATCCAGCCTTGCTAGCATTTGTTGTTGCTATCCTTTCTGATGTATGATATTCTCACAGGTGTGAAGTGGTATCTCATTGTTGTCTTTATTTGCATTTCTCTGACCATCAATGACTTGGAGCATTTTTATATATTTCTGTTGGCCTTTTGGATTTCTTCTTTGGTGAATATTGTGTCCATATCCTAGAAAATCCATTCTAAGGACAGAGCTCTGTGTGAAATTATTCTTTTTTCTCTTTCTTTCTTTTTCCTTGCCTTTATTTATTTATTTATTTATTTATCCTTTATTGGGGGATTAATGTTTTAAATTTCACAGTAAATACAATAGTTTGTACATGCATAACATTTTCAGTTTTCCATATAAGAATACAACCCCTGCTAGGTCCTCTGCCATCCTGTTCCATGACCTGTATTCTCCAACACACTCACCCCAGAGTCTTTTACTTTGGTGCAATACACCAACTCAAGTCCAGGTTCTGCTTAGTGTTTTCTCTTCTGATCTTGTTTTTTAACTTCTGCCTGTGAGATCATCCCATATTCATCCTCCTGTTGCTGACTTATTTTACTTAACATGATTTCTTCAAGCTCCATCCAATTTTTTCCACCCAATGGGTTGAAAATGATGAAATTACCATTTTTTGATACCTGAGTAACATTCCATTGTGTATATAGACCACAACTTGCTCAACCACTCATCTGTTGTTAGATACCTAGGTTACTTCTAGGTTTTGGCTATTAGGTATACACAAATCTTTTTGGATGGGTGTGTTTGGTTTCTTAGGATATTGCAAGATCATAGGGTAGGTCTTCCAAAAGTTTTCCAGACTGCTCTCCACAGGAACTGGACCAATTTATATTCCCACCAGCTGTGCAGGAAGGTTCCTTTGTCCCCACAACCTCTCCAGCATTTGTTGTTTCTACTTTTTCTGATGTATGACATTCTCACAGGGGTGAAGTGGTATCTTATTGTTGTCTTTATTTGCATTTTCTGACCTGAAGAATTATTTTTTCATGTGTTTCTTGGCTTTTCGGATCTTTTCTGTGGCGAATATTGTGTCTATATCCTAGCTCTGTGTGAAGTTATTCTTTTTCTCCCTTTCTTTCTTTCTTTCTTTCTTTCTTTCTTTCTTTCTTTCTTTCTTTCTTTCTTCTTCTTCTTCTTCTTCTTCTTCTTCTTCTTCTTCTTCTTCTTCTTCTTCTTCTTCTTCTTCTCCTTCTCCTTCTCCTTCTCCTTCTCCTTCTCCTTCTCCTTCTCCTTCTCCTTCTCCTTCTCCTTCTCCTTCTCCTTCTCCTTCTCCTTCTTCTTCTTCTTCTTCTTCTTCTTCTTCTTCTTCTTCTTCTTCTTCTTCTTCTTCTTCTAAACAATGATTGGTAACATCTGATCTTCCTGAACTGTGGCTGGCACTCAACTGGTTGTTTCTCTAAGGGGATGCTTTTCTTGACATTTTCGTTACTTGAAGCTCACACCCAGCCCCAGACATCAATCAATTTATGAATTATAGCAGCTTGGTGTCCCTTTGTCACTTCCTAACAGCTCACCTTTAGAATTGTCAAACTCAGCAATTATCACCAGGGTGTGAACGCCAATCATGACAAAAGCTTGACTTGCAGAATAGCAAGCTCAAGTGTAATTTAATAGTTATGTAGGAATAGGAGTCTTACTTGAGTCCTTTTAAAACACTTTTTCTTTAAAAGAATTCCTTTCCAGGAGTTTTAATGTAAATTATATTTCTTTTAAAATTTCTTTTTCTTGTACAGAAATAATATATACATTAGAAAAATCTTGACTACTAAGAACCATAAAGAAGGTGAAAAAGCATTCATAATCTTACTAGATAAAGGCATTCAGCTTCATTATCGTAGTGTTAATTCTTTGTATCTCTTTATTGCACTTGTTAAAATGACATAATGTTAAATTCTCTTATAACAATATTTGTGTCACTTATTTTGGATAAGTATGTTCTTTTTTGAGTTTGGTTACTGTCATTCAAGTAGATTGAGTCTAAGTTGCTCAAAATCACAGGATATAATTCTGTATCTGATGGGGTATAATTGCTGTCTGAGTTGTTCTGAACTGTTGGAATGTAATTATACCATCAATTTAGAAAGAAAACTGAAATTAGTAAGGCAACAAAGAACCCTACCCAGTACCACTGAATTCATTCATTATTTTCATACTCATTTTCATGATTCTGATCTTATATAATCTCTTTAACAGTTTTGACTTTCTCTCTATTTTGAAATTCTCTTTAATGTCATTGATGTTATGAAAGGTTTATCTTTGTCTCTTTTCCTGGGTTGAGAATTCCTTTAAGTTTGGTCCTCAGCCCCATGTTGGTCTTCTCTTTGTACAATTTTCATTAGCTCATTGCTCGAACTCTCACACCTCTACTAAGATCATATCTGTCATTATCTTCCTTGTCATAAATTTTGGTTGTGAAATTATGAGTGCTCACAAAACATGAATTTTTGTAGATTCCATCATTTCTTGTAATGCAGTTTATCAAGAATTGAACTACACCATTACTTTCCTTAGAAATTTCAGTGACTCCTCATTATTCTGAAGACAAAGCCTAAACTTCTCAAGATAGTATACATGCTACTTTCTTTCGTCCTTTAGGCTGTTATTTCTTTAACTTGGACTGGAAGTGGGGAAACTCACTGCCACTGTCAACCATCCTGGGAATAACTCCCTCACCCCCTTTCTTTCCATAAGCCACACATGTTTGTACTCACCTGTGGCTTGGTGAGTTTTTGAAGAGATCCTGGTTGTATTTTGTTGAGTTTCCAGGTGATCTTTGTTTCTTTTCCTAGTTGACTGGGGAGTCTTCAGGAATTTTAGAGATAGAACTAAGCACATAAATCATATTGATGCCATATTCAGGGTGAAGTGAGAGTTCATAGAAGGGGAAGAGATTACTTGCCAGAAGCAGCTAGGGAAAGAAAATGTTAATTTGCATTTAAACAACACTAGATGATGCAAAGAACAGAGACCTGTGTTATAATCATGGCTTTACAACACACAACTCTGCCTGCTTGGCCTAGTTTTTCTCATCTGTAAAAAAGAAATAATATCATTTACCTAGAAGGATCATGGTGAGATGTGAAAGAGATCATCTGTTTGAAGTGTATAGCACCACTTTGGACCTGTTCAAGAATGTGAGTTCCTTCTGATCATAGCCTAGTTTATCCTTTGGAATCTCACAGTGCTCTGTAAAGACCATAACAATAGTTGGTGCCTGTTATTCAGTTGATGGACAATGCCAGGGATGTGGTCTTTGAAGCAAGAAATAGGAACACATCAACCAGGTCCTTTTCTCTGAACCAGACAGCATCTATCCCTTCTTTTGAGAACCTGTGAATTGAAAATTTGGCATTTGTAGGTATGATCTAGAAAAAGAATCCTAGGCTGGAACTATGTTTTTCCATGTCAGCAAGAGGATAGGGAATAAGGGCCCTGAAGCCAGGACACAAAGGCCCATGGGTGTCTCTGGGCCCACCACGCCCCACTAATGAAGGCCAAGGCTTTCATGAGTCCAACTCTTTGAAGTCACATAGTGAAGCTCTTACTTCACTGACGCACAGCATGGAAAAGGAGTCCTGACTTAGTGAGAAGCTCAAGTAAAGTCTTTTATGAGGTGAGGGACTCTTTTAAAGAAACATAACAAATTCAGGGGAAGGGCTTTCGACAATTGCCATGTGGGTAAGAAGAAAGGGGCTGCCTTCCATGTCCACACCCTCCAAGGAAGGGGTATAAATGCTTCCACAGAAGCAGGAGACTTACAGCTCTGTGACTTGGAGAATTTTGACTCCGTCTTCAGCAGGTGCCTTGTTCTCTCCCAGCACAATGCCTTACAACTTCTGCCTGCCCAACTTCAGCTGCCGCTCCAGCTGTGCCTCCCGGCCCTGCGTGGCCCCCAGCTGCCACAGCAGCACCCTGCCTGGGGCCTGCAACATCCCTGCCAATGTGGGCAACTGCGGCTGGCTCTGTGAGGGCTCCTTCAATGGCAGTGAGAAGGAGACCATGCAGTTCCTGAATGACAGGCTGGCCAGCTACCTGGAGAAGGTGCGCCAGCTGGAGAGGGACAACGCGGAGCTGGAGTGCCGCATCCGGGAGCGATGCCAGCCCCAGGATCCCTGTGTGTGTCCCAACTACCAGTCCTACTTCAAGACCATCGAGGAGCTGCAGCAGAAGGTGAGAGCACCAGTGTCACATTGCTTCTAGCTGGAAGTTATAGGGAGGGAATCTGAAATACAAGGAAAAAATAATATGAGTTCTGTGATTGAAGGATTCAGGTTGGAGTTTGACATTTCCATTTGACTTTCTTGAGGGCCTGTCTTGTTGTAGGCTCAGGACTGTTAGGTCTGAATATTTGCATAGGGTTAGTCTGTGTGGAGGTGGCTGTACTTTGCATAAATAAGCTGTAATTAAGTGCTGCCTGCAGATCCCTTTGTGCTTGTGCTAAACTGTGGAATTATTACCCTGAGGTGAGAGAAAAGAATAGAGCCTGAGAAGGAAACCAATGAAACATCTTTTTTTTTTTTTTTAAGAAATAGCATCTTTTGCAAAATTAGGCCTTTCTTGTTCTCTTCTGGTTACCTAGTTATCTTTTAAAAATTTTAATTAATTTATTTTTAATGAGAGAAATGCAGAAAGAAAGATCTAGAGGAAAACCAAAGCAATACTCACCGTCCGTTTATGGTGGTGCTGGAGATTGAATTTGGGACCTCAGAGCTTCAAGAGTGACAGTCTTCTGCATAATCATTATGCTATCTCCTCAGCTCCCTAATTATTTTAAAAGATGTTTTTTAAATCTTTTTTTTTAATTATTCAATAGAGAGAGACTGGAACATTGCTGAGCTCTCGCTTACATGGTGCTGGGGATTGAATCTGACAAGGAGTCTCAGGCATGAAGGTCTTTTGCAGAACCATTAAGCTGTCTCCCTGGTTCTACCTGATTATCTTGATTTGTTGTCTTGATCTAAAGGCCTCTTTTTTTTTTTTCTGGTGCATAGTTCCAGAAAGGGCATAAAATGGTGGAGTAAAATCAACCCAAGTGGCAACTACCTGAGAGGACATTGTGTCAAGCCATCCAGGTTAGCTGGGAGCTGTGATTCTTTGTGACCAATGCCTTCTACCACTGCCTTACTTATTCATCTTCATGCATGGGAGAATTTTTAAAAATATTTTTTATTAGTTATTTAATAATGATTAACAAGACTGTAAATTAACAGAGGTACAATTCTCACCACCAGAGTTCTGGGCCTTATCCCCTCCACTAGAAACTTCCCTATTCTTCAACCCTCCTGGATTATGGACCAATTTTTTTTATGGGGTGCAGAAGGTAGAAGGTCTGGCTTCTGTAATTGCTTCTCCATTGAACATGAACATTGGCAGGTCGATCCATACCCCCAGTCTGAGGCTTCTATCTTTCCATAGTGAAGTAGAGCTCTGGGGAGATGAGGTTCCAGGACACATTGGTGAGTTTGTCTGCCCAGAGAAGTCAGAATGGTGTCTGGTAGCATCTGCAACTTGGTGGCTAAAAGGTGGTAAGCTATAAAACAGGACAAATATTTTAATAAACAGGAACTCAAAGGTAAGAATAGAACAAAGAGACTAGGGATCTTCATGTGGGAAGAAGTTAGGAAATTTATTTTAGGTATATTCCAAGGGGCCCATGACTTAAGTAATTTTTGCCTGAGCCCAATTGCTAATAATGCATGGGAGAATTTTTGAGGTTGGGATTCCAGTGCTCCTCATGTTTGTATCCTTAAAAAACAAAATATATATATAATTTATTAATGAAAAAATAGGATAGAGAGAAAGAAAGAGAAACCAGATATCACTCTTATAAGTGTTGCTGGCAACTGAAATCAGGACCTCATGCTTGAGAGTCTAGCAACTTATTCACTGTGCCACCTCCTGGACTACCTCATGTTTGTATCTTCAACCAGATATAGAGTAGGTTTAAAAAAAAGTGCTATTTGTTATAATTATCAACTTTTCAGTGTTAATTATTGGAAAAGATAAAGAAAACTTATTTGCTTGCTGAGATTTTTTTCCTTGTATATCTGGGTGTCCCCATTTAATCTCTCAAGTAATCACTGAGCACTCACTGTATACATACAGTCTTCACTGGTCTTGTATGAGATTCCCTGGGGTTTCTCACTGATTCTGCCACATCAGTGAATGAAGTAGGGTGTTGCTATTGGTTAGAAATAACCAATCCCACTCAGGAATGTTTTGGGTCTTCTAGATTCTGTGCAGCAAGTCTGAGAATGCCAGACTGGTGGTGCAGATCGACAATGCCAAGCTGGCCTCAGATGACTTTAGGACCAAGTAAGTGGGCAGGTGGGGTACTGTCTTCTCTCTCTTGTTCTTCCCTTGAGCCTATCCTCAGTAATGACAAACATTCCCTGGACAGTCTCCCTAAGAACAACTACTCACGAGAGCTCAGATCTCTTTTCCAGAGTTAAGTATGTCTCTCTTCCTGTCTTTCCTCTTTAAAGTAAGACTTTCCAGTCCCATTTATTATAGAAACAATGGCCTTTTGATGACCTGCTATCACAGAATTCAGTCAAGAGAATGCAGAAGGTGTATCACTCTATGAGATTTTACCTCCTAAAGTCCACTGGTTCTTCATATTAAACAATAATTACCAGTGAAAAAAATCCTCCTCCAGGAGGCACTTCTAAAAATCTAAGTGGACAAGAGGACTACAAAACCCTCAAACACAAACTTCCAGTTATCTGACAAACCCAACCCAACCAGAGTCAAAGCCAGACCTGTTCCTGATCTCCTGTACGCATCACAGGTATGAGACAGAGCTCGGTCTGCGGCAGCTGGTGGAGTCAGACATAAACGGCCTGCGCAGGATCTTGGATGAGCTGACCTTGTGCAAGTCCGACCTAGAGGCCCAAGTGGAGTCCCTGAAGGAGGAGTTGCTGTCCCTTAAGCAGAATCATGAGCAGGTAAAAGAGTTCCCCAATGAGCAAAAGGACCTAACTTATCTGTCTCCATCTCCCCTGGGATATGGGAGAAGTTCACCCTGCTGATGCATCTATTCTCCAAAGTAGGCTTTGTAGACAATGAGTAATGTTAAAGTCAGTGATGCCATTTTTTTTTTTCTGGCCAGTGGCAGAGATGAGGAAAGTCAGTGATGAGAACAGACAAACTCCATATTGAGGAGAGGGCAGTAGCCAGGTAGTATCCACAGCTCCTTTTGTTACTGGGCCAGAGCACAAGTGGCTTCAGAAATCTATTATTCCATTCTTCATTTAATAACTGGAGAGATCAGAGGGTCACAAAGCAGAGAAGACTGAGCTGGTCCAGGACATTTCTGCTATGTAGTGTTACCCAGAGGAAACACTGAGAAGATGCTCACAGTTATTTCTTGCTCAATTGAACTATGTGTGGGCATATTTTTGTGCAAAACTATGTTCCAGAACAATGTCCATGGTGACTGAGAAAGTGCTTATTGTGTGTCAAACATAGTGTTGAGTGCTTTAGGACTTCACAGATAATCTTCATTTTATGGGTGATGGCACTGAGGCTTCTAGAAGCTTCTAGAAGTTAGAAAGTGGTAGAATATAATTCCAATTCAAGTCTGAACTATATAATAAGTGGTAGAGTGGAAACTCAGTTAAATCTGACATTCACCTAGACCCAGCCACTACTTTATGCTAGTTTCTTAACCCAAATCTCCATCAGAAGAACCAATAAATCACTGGTTAAGTCTTTTTAGCCCAGCGTGACTGATTTGGATATATTTCCCTTTAATTAGGACTTGTTCTTTCCATTACCTGAGTTCAGGAATCAGACACCAGAGACTTCATGGTGTCATAGCAGAAACTCTGGACTGTGGCTATTGCATCTCACTAGATGAGGGACACTAGATACAAGGGGGAAAGAGGTCAAGGACTTGAAAGTCCTTCATAAAACGAAGCAGACATAACAGTCACTAAGTGTACGGCTTGGTCCATGAGAAGATCAGAAGAAAGAGCTGTTGGAGGCTTAAGGATGTTCAGAAGTTGAATTGCATTTTCTTGATGGGGAGCTTAGGGATATTCTCAATGTTTATCTTCCTCTACCAGGAAGTCAACACCCTGCGCTGCCAGATTGGAGACCGCCTCAACGTGGAGGTGGATGCTGCCCCCACTGTTGACCTGAACCGCGTGCTCAACGACACCAGGAGTCAGTACGAGGCCCTGGTGGAGACCAACCGCAGGGATGTGGAGGAGTGGTTCACCACCCAGGTGGGCACCTCGACACAGGGACACTCAGCACCCAAGGCCCTGAGGGGCCAGTGAGGCAGGGACTGAGCCTGTCTTATCTTGTTTGGTGTTTTAGACTGAAGAGTTGAACAAGCAGGTGGTGTCCAGCTCTGAGCAGCTACAGACCTGCCAGGCAGAGATCATCGAGCTGAGACGCACAGTCAACGCCCTGGAGATCGAGCTGCAGGCCCAGCACAACCTGGTGGGTGCTGGGGGCCTCCTGATGAGACCTGAGCAGCTGGGGAGTGGGAGTGAGTGGGCTGCCCTTAGGGGTCACCCTCTCCCCAGGTCTTGGAGAATGTGATGTCTTTGGAGAAGCCCAGTGAGAGGCAGCTGTGACTGTTGTTTCTGTCCCCCCACAGAGAGACTCTCTGGAGAACACGCTGACAGAGACCGAGGCCCGCTACAGCTCGCAGCTGTCCCAGGTGCAGTGCATGATCACCAATGTGGAGTCACAGCTGGCTGAGATCAGGAGTGACCTGGAGCGGCAGAACCAGGAGTACCAGGTGCTGCTGGATGTGCGTGCCCGGCTGGAGTGTGAGATCAACACATACCGGGGCCTGCTGGAGAGTGAGGACTGCAAGTGAGTATGCAGCTGGTAATGAGCCTTGGGTGGCATCATGTTGCTGTGGTCCTGAAGTCTTGAAGGAAATGACTTTATAATTTCCAGCTTTGGGTTTGAGGCAATCCTAGGAATAACATTCTTACACAATATAAGTTAGTATCTCCTTGTCTCTTTAATACATTTTCTTTAAACTTCCTTATGTGGCTTTGTGTCTCCAGCCTCCCCTGCAATCCCTGTGCCACGACCAATGCAAGTGAGAATTCCTGTGTCCAGCATACTCGGTGTGGACCTTGCAAAACCTTCATGTACTAGAGCTTCTGGTGTGAGGAGGAGGAGAAGGGCTCCATGGTTTCAACTCATTCCAGCCTTATCCAAATTTCTCCAGTTGTCACCACATTTTAGAAGGAAAAATCGTCTATTAGCACTAACTTCCAAGTGTCAGCTCTAGTCTTACACTGAGTTCCTGGGCTTGATCCTTTCACACAAGACTGCAAGGTCTACTCACCACCAGTGTGCCTTCTGAGTCAGAGAAAGCTACAATAGGATCAAATAATATCTATTATCACAGTGGTACATTTGCACAATGTGCTCTGCTTTCATAGATACTTATGTAAGTATGATTTAAAAAATCATTACAGAGTTGATGGGCTCACTATGAAAATGGATGTAGTTGGAAGAATTTTTTCATGTCAATTTTTCCTTCCATGGAGATGCATATAGGCCCCTTGTTAACCTCCCAATAAACTCTTCTGCAAAAAAAAATAATAATTGTATCTTTCATTCATTCACTTTAAAATTGGGTGTCTCTGTAAATTAGAAGCAACCATTTTGTCTCACTCGATATAGGGATAATTTACTTTAGTACATGGTCTGCGACTATCCTTGAAGAAAAAGTCTCCACTAGACATTACCGCCTACTGATGTGGATTTTGTTTGTGAAGGCAGGGGTGAGAAGGGGAATGACAGAAAGCATAGTAGAGTGCAAACACTTTCTGTCTAGGTCTTCAGAGGGAATATGTGAATGAATCCAAGACATAGGACGTCAGGACTCTTGTGAGGTAGTTCCTATATTGTTTGCAAAATACTATGAATGATACTGAAATTAGACAGTGTCATTGCAAATTTCAGAATCCATAAAAGAATAAAGCTGAATGACTCGTAGAGCAACAGACTCATGAGTCTGAGATTTCAGCTTCAATCACCAGCACTGCATGCCACAGAATGGTGCACTAGCCTGCCTCTGTGTCTCTCCTTCTGTCTTCCATGAAACTTCTCTGTGTCTCAAATGCGATGATTAACGGGAAAATATTCTCACCTGGAAAGAACTTAGAAAAACATACTTAACTGACATTTGCCTTCCTCCACTTAGATCTTGGAACACTGGGGAAATGCTTTCCTTTTAGCATCTGTCTAGGTCATGGGAAGTGTCATGTGCCCTGGAAAAATGCAGTTAAGATGCCAGGCTTCCCCTCTGGGGAGCACAGTCTCCTGCAGGGGAGTCGCTTCACAAGTGGTAAAGCAGGTCTGCAGGTGTCTTTCTTTCCCCTTCTCTGTCTTCACCTCCTCTCTCCATTTCTCTCTGTCCTATTCAACAACAACATCAATAATGACTACAACAATAAAACAGGTCAACAAAAGGGAATAAATAAATATTTTTTTAAAAAAGGAGGTGAAGGGGTGAAGGTCTGGCTTCTGTAATTGCTTCTCTGCTGAACATGGACATTGGCAGGTGATCCATATTCCCAGCCTGTCTCTCTCTTTCCCTAGTGGGGCAGGGACCTGGGGAGGTGGGGCTCCAGGACACATGGTGGGGTTGTCTGCCCTGGGAAGTCCGGTTGGCATCATGGTAGCATCTGGAACTTGGTGGCTGAAAAAGAGTTAAGACATAAATCAGAACAAATTGTTGACTAATCATGAACCTAAAGGCTGGAATATTGCAGATGAAGTTTTGGGGGTCTCCATTTTGGAAATAGCTAGTGGGCCTATTTTAGGTATATTCCAAGGGATCCCTGACTTTACCATTTTTTGCCTGCGCCTAACATCTAATATGCAGCTGGACTCAGGTTATTTTCTGGGGAGATGCTGTCATAGTTAGAAAAAGGACTATAAAGCAGGATCAGGGAAGAAAGTAGCTCTCAAATATGGGGAAAGTATATAAATATTGTTAACTGTAAACCCCATTGATTTGATCTGGGGCCCATATTTAGCACAGGAGCCTGTGTAACCTCTGCATCCCTGTAGGTCTGAGCTTGAATAGGAACATTCCAGGCTGCTCTAATTTCAGGACTCATCTCCCTCAGGTAGTAGGTAGGGTATGTTGTCCAACCTCTCTTGAGAATGAAACATTCCCTACCATTGTTGATCCACACTGAGAGCAAGTTCCTATGTGGGTCCACAAAGGGGTCCACTGTGTTGTTCTTAATAGAGATAACCAGTGACAGTGATGAGAGGGATCTGTTAGAGAACTAAGTCCATCATGTCTATGTGGGAATTCCAAAACTCCCTGACTAGGGCCCTAGGTGATAAGGTGACTTGGCAGTGAACAAAAGAGCCATCATTAAAATATTCCAGTCTCTTGCCCTTATTCAGGTTTAGTAGTCTTTACTTTGTCTAACAAGGTTGGAGTGATCGAGGGACTGTAATAAGAGATAGGTGAAGAAGGTATCTAGGTCTAAGTAGAAATTGTTTCATTGTTTATATATATATATATTTTTAAAAAATTTGCCATCAGGGCTATTCTGGGGCTTGGTATCTCTTCAATGAATCCACCACTCCCACCATATTATTACTAGTAGTACTATATATTTTATTATTAGTAGTATCTTTTTTAGAGACAGAAAAATTGAAAGAAAAGTTGAGGGGGAGAGAAAGATTGGAAGAGATACACCTGAAACACTATTTCTCTGCTTGTGAAGCTGGTCTCCCAAAGGAGGGGTCTGGGGGCTTGAACCCAGGTCTTTGTGCTTGGTAGTATGTGTGCTCTACCCAGCCTGGAGACTTATATAGATTTTAAAGGTACAATTTCACATCTCTTCAAAGTTCACTTGGATAGTGTGCTGCTTTTTCTTGTGTATGACCCAGGTTGAGCTCAGCTCCCACTGCATTCAGGAAGCTTTGGTTCTGTGATCTCTCACTCTCTCTCTCTGTCTGTCTTAAAAACAAAGAAAGAAACAAACAACAAAATAAAGTATGTGTTCCCATGTCATACCTACCACCAAGTACTGCTTTCCTCAATACAGCCAGTCAGTTAGCTTCCTCAACCTTGTCAATCTCCATTATTGCATTTGAAAACCTCAGCTCTGTACCAGAATCTCAGATTCTGTTGGTCACTGTGCCACCAAAACAAGGTGTTGGTCACTTTGTTTTTATACCCCATGTATGAGTGAGCTCATCTAGTATCTGTCTTTCTCTTTTGAACTTATTTCACTGTGCATGACAATCCTCCAGTCCCATTCATGTTGTAGCAAAAGACAAAATCTCATCTTTTCTCATAGATGAACAGTAAGTCCACTGTGAATATAAACCACAACACCCTTACTTACTCAGCTGTCATAGGGCACTTGGATCATTTCCACCTCTTGACTATTGTAAATACTGCTATAATGAACATTGTTATGTGTACATTGTCATAGATTAGTCTTTTGGTTCTTCAGGTAGATATCTAGGTGGAATTGCTGGCTTACATGGTAGGTCTATTTTTAATATTTTGGAAATAATCATGCTGTTATAGACCAATTCACATCCCCACCAATAGTGTATGAGGGTTCCTTTTTTCCCCCTCATACCATTGCCAGTTTTTGCAGTGCTAGCTTTTTGAGATACGCTTTCTCACAGGTGTGAGGGGATGCAACATTGTGGTTTTGGTGTGCAATTACCTAATAATAGGTGATAATGAACTTGTTTTTTCTAGTGCTTTTTGGCTATCTCTATGTCTTTTTGTGAATACTTTGGCAGCTGGGTAGGAAACAGACTTGCTGAACACTAACATTTAAGGCTGGAGGTAGTGGGTGACAGTCATCTTAAAATGTTTGTGTGTGTGTGTGTGTGTGTGTTTCAAATGAGTCACCGCTCTCTGGTCCTCATCAAAAACAGTCAAGTCAGATAAAAAATGCCCCACAATTATGAGACTATGGAAGAGTTTCCAGAATTATAGCAGGACACAGTCATGATGTGGCCTGTCCCCTGTCATTGTAAAATTTGTGTTGACACCCTGAGAAAAGCCTGTGCCAAGCAGATTAATCTGGCATTGCCAAGTGCTTATCTGAATCCACGCCAGGTGTGAGGCATAGTGTTCTCTTGCTCTTAGTTGCATGTAGGGACAAGTGCAAGTTTGAAATGTAAAGGAGCCTAGCTAGGATGGCTACATTTCCTGTTGAAAGATGGAGCTGTCAGAAATTCGGCACGTGTTTAGTGATGACAAGGAAATGAGGTGAGTTCATGTGACAGCATAAATGCAGTTGGTGGTGGCCCTGACAAGCTTGAGTCTGAGTGTGGCACATGGGGGTGTCTGAAGCTTTGAAAATGATGACAAAAGCTTGAGAGGTGGTGTAATGGATAAAGGCTTGGCCTCTCAAGGTTGAAGTTTTAAGTTTGATCCCTCATATCACATGTGTATATATACCACAGCTTTCTCAGCCACTCATCTGTTGTTGGGCATCTGAGTTGCTTCCAGGTTTTAGCTATTATTAATTGTGCTGCTATGAACATAGGAGTACACACATCTTTTTGGTTGGGTGTTAGGGAGTCCTTGGGGTATAACCCCAGGAGAGGAATTACTGGGTCATATGGAAGGTCCAAGTCTAGCCTTGTGAGTGTTCTCCAGACTGCTCTCCATAGAGGCTGGACCAATTTACATTCCACCAGCAGTGCAGAAGGGTTGCTGCTGTCCTTTTTGATGTATGCCATTCTTACAGGAGTGAGGTGGTATCTCAATGTTGTCTTTATTTGCATTTCTCTGACAATCAGCGACCTGAAACAGTTTTTCATATGTTTGTTAGCCTTTTGGATCTCCTCTGGAGTGAATGTTTTGTTCATATCCTCTGCCCATTTATGGGTGGGGTCATTTGCTTTTTTGTTGCTAAGTTTGCTGAGCACTTTGTATATTTTGGTGATTAGTCTCTTGTCTGATATATGGCATTTGAAGATCTTCTCCCATTCTGTGAGGGGTCTCTTTGTTTGTGTGATAGTTTCTTTGTCTGTGCAGAAGCTTTTCAATTTGATATAGTCCCATTTGTTTGTTTCTGCTTTAGTCTTCCTTGCAATTAAGTTTGTTTCATTAAAGATGTCCTTGAGGTTTAGGTGGGAAAGTGTTTTACCAATGTTTTCCTCTAAGTATTTGATAGTTTCTGGTCTAACATCCAGGTCTTTAATCCATTTGGAGTTGATTTTTGTTTCTGGTGAGATAAAGTGGTTCAGTTTCATTTTTCTGCATGTTTCAACCCAGTTTTCCCAGCACCATTTATTGAAGAGAGCCTCCTTCTTCCATTTAATACTTTGGGCCCCCTTATCAAAGATTAGGTGTCTATAGGTGTGGGGGTTTAGTTCTGGGCTTTCAATTCTGTTCCACTGGTCTGTGTGCCTATTTTTGTTCCTCATATCACGTGTGTTAAAGTGACACACTGGTTCTCTCTCTTCCCTGTCTCCATAAACAAACAAATGGATTTCTAAAAAACAAAAGGGATAAATAAGAGAGATACCAAAGCACTGTCCCACCATTCATGGAGGTAAACTTGGTGCTGCCTGTTGTGTTAGCCTCACATTCTTTTTAAAAAAATTATTTAATTTTTACTAGTGACTTAATAATGATTTACAAAATTATAAAATTTCACACATATATTTCCACCACCAAAGTTCTGTATCTCCAGTCCCTCCACTGGAAGCTATAGTAGTTTTCCAAAGGCCACAGGTATGGGTTGACTATTATTTCTATAACTATATATACTTATATATATTTGCTAATTTTTTCATATGGTCTCATCTTCTTTCTTTTTAAAAATATTTTTTTATTTATTATTGGATAGAGACAGAGAGAATTTGAGAGGGGATGGGGAGATAGAGAGGGAGAGAAACAGAGAGACACCTGCAGTCCTGCTTCACAACTCATGAAGCTTTTCTGCTGCAAGTGGGGGCCAGGGGCTTGAACCTGGGTCCTTGTGCACTGTAATGTGAGCACTTTTTATACCACTGCCTGGTTCCTTTTATCCTCCTTTCCAAATCACATCTCTACCTATTACTACTTCCAAATGTCCTTTCTTTTTTCTTTTCTTTCTCCGGGTCCTGATGGAATTGGAGTTAAGATCCCTCTGTACATCTTCCCCTTATCACTTCTCCCCCTCAGGGAGTATGGGCCAAAATTCTTTTTGGGGTGCAAAAGGTTTTGGCTTCTGTAATTGCTTTCCCCCTGGACACATAGCCTCAAATTCTTAATCTGTAAAATGGAGAGAATAATAACCACTTCAAAGCATTTATATGGCTGAAATGACATAATGTTAGTAAGGGTGCTTAGCCCAATGCCTAATTCATAGTAAACGTTTAGTAGACAGAGTTCCTATTCAGGCACTCAGAGACCTGAAGGAATCCTTTTTCTGTGCTCTGACCAACTCTCCTGTTGATCAGCACAGGAAATCCACAACCTCTAGATTCAAAGATTTTGTTACTAAAGTCCTTTGGCCTACAGGCTAGGAATAGAGTTTCAAGTTCCCTCAAATTGAGAGCTGTGGGAAAATGACTGAATGAGGGCAAGAGCTAAGACCTCTGAGCCTGACAACCAAGAATGGAGAGAGTTCAGCCAAGTGTGGGTCAGTGTATGCACTGGGTTAGGAGGATGATGTAAAGTTAAGAAAATTATGTCATATAAGTACCGCACTCTCCAGCTACGACATCATCTCCCCAGACTATAACTTGGGTCCACCTGCATATCAGTGGTCAGGCTCAGGAAAAAAAAACTAGTATAGTCATAGGCCCTTTGGGATATAACTAAAATAGACCTACTAGCTATCTTGAAAATGAAGACCCCAAATCTTCATCGGCAATATTCCAGCCTTTAGTCAACAGTTTATTTGGCTTTATATGTCAACTCTCTTTTCAGCTACCAGATTCCAGATGCTACCACGATGACAACTGGACTTCCCTGAGCAGATGACCTCACCAATGTGTCCTGGAGCCCTGTTTCCCCAGATCCCTGACCCACTAGGGAAAGAGAGAGACAGGCTTAGAGTATGAATTGACCTGTCAATGCCCATGCTCAGCAGGGAAGCAATTACAGAAGCCAGACTTTCCACCTTAATGATCCTGGGTCCATACTCACAGAGGTTAAAGAGTAGGAAAGCTATCAGGGGAGGGGATGGGATACAGAGTTCTGTTGGTGGAAATTGTGTGGTGGTATACCTTTCTTGTCCTATAGTTTTGTCAGTGTTTCCTTTTTGTAAATAAAAATAAAAAAAAACTGAAAAAAAATTTCATTAATGTCTTATTAATTTAGACTATGTTATTGAATACAAAAGTATAATAAATGCCCAGAAACTTTCCATAAAGCACTTTAAAAATATTTACATTAAAATCATTTACCTACAAAAAAAAGAATATTATGTCACTAAGATTTTCAGGGACTGTAGCAATAAAAAATTTTTTTAAAAATTTATTATTTTTTTTACAGAGAGGGAGAAATTGAGAGGGGACACACAGAGAAAGAGAGATACCTGCAGCACCTGTGAAGCATTTTGGGTTGCATTGGATCGACCTTCTCGTGGTGCATCCCGTGAGTACCCATTCATTGGGGAAACTGACGATCCTTCCTAGCTGACTGAATCCACATGGATCTCAGTCACTTTCAAAGCCAGCAACAAGCAGCTCCTGACAGCTTTCAACCTGATGCTGTTGACTGGCTACGGAAGAAGGGCAAACGCTAGAAGAAGAAGCATTCCCTCTGCAGGTAGAGGCTGGGGCTTGTGCCCTGCAGCATTTTGACTCCTGTACTCTGCTAGATGTACTGTCACTCCATCTCTGCAACCTGAAAATTTCAAACAGGAAAAATAAAACACAGATATGGTGGGGTCAAAGTTCTAGTGGTGTTAGTCCTTTGTGAGATGGGGACACATTGACATTCAACTGTGGACACTGGGGGACAGAGGTATGTGCCAAACAGCGGGCAGGGATAGGGGTTGCCTGAGCACACGCTCAGACTGTGTGCAGTCATGCTCACACCAGCAGAGGGGGAGACCCACTGTGATGGTGCTCTCTAGAGGTAGGGGGAGAGAAGAGGTAGGAACGCTACAAGTCTATGCTTGGCAAGTTCTTAAGGAGACGATTTCTCCAAGACAGCAGATCTTGAAACTCAGGTGGGCTGATGGGAAGTTGGGTGGAGAAGCAAACAGGTGAGATGTGGTGAGCTCTGTGCTATCAGGACTGGCTCCCAAGTTGTGCTATTTGGATGGCAAGAATTTCAGAAACTCTGATTGCCGTACTGCTAGGTATTTAGCTACTAGCTTGCATGACAGCTCCTACATTCATTCTTGAAAAGGAATGGGAGAAGGGCGGGAGGAAGAAGGAACAAGGGGAGAAAGTGAGGGATTAGACAATCTGATTTTGTCTGTTATCATTGTCTTAGATCCTGTCAGTGACTTTTACCACTTATACTTTGTGGTCCTCTTTCCGTCATTGCCTTTGTCTCCAAATTCTGGTCCTATATTTGTTTCCTGGGATTTAACAGTAAATCCAGCCTATCTTGTTCTGACCTTTGGTGTCCCCCAGTCACTACTGACCCTATTCTCTAGTTCTTCCTTCTCTTAGCCTCCCTAGCTAGGCCTTTAGTTACTCAAGTGTGCCTCTGGTGAATTTTAGAAGGGTCCTCTCTATGTGAATATACCTTGCAGAGTGACTGCTGGGCTAATGGCACATAAGATGGTCTTCATCTCCTAGGCAGCCCTGAAGCTGAGCTTGTGTCTGACATGGCACTTGTAATGCATGTGGCAGCTGGAGACAATCTTAAATCTTGTTCAAAGTCTACCTTGAAGTCCCTTGACTCCATTGAGGCTATTCTCCCAGATAGATGGACCCTGCAAGTCAGAGAATATGAATCACACTGGGGAATGCTCATGTTTCTTAATCGATCCTGGAGGTGATTGTTCTGGCAGGCATGTATATGATAGGTCCTCAAAAGATAATAACCTGCCTGGCTGACATTAACGATTCATTTAGGGTAGATAGAGAAACAGAGCACAGAGAAATTGCTTGGAGAATATTACACATCACCAAAAAATGCTTTTTGCTTATCATGAGGAGCTGTACTTAGGTGATTTTGAGAGCAGAAAACATGTAGGTATATAGTTGCCTTTTCCTAATGAAAGCGAGAGCCATTCTCCAATTGACCTAAGTTTGACTCTATGCTCATTGGAGGCAGTGCACCATTCCATTAACAATAACCATGACATTCACAAGATGAGACACGAAACTTCCTTAGGAAAATACTTTTGGTGACAAGAACAAGGAAGGGCTCAGTAAACCTTTTGAATTAGCCCCCACAAAGAAATAGAGATTAAGTAAAGAACTAAAGTGGTTTGGCCACACTGAGATTGAATCCATGCCAGCCTTTTTGTGTTGCATGTAAGTGTTGGCCCATAAAGTTGCCTGTCATGCTCATGTCACAGGGATGCCAGGGACTGAGCGGAGGCTTGGAAGCTTTGTTCTTCACTCCACAGACTCAGCTGAAAAAAAATGAAATGAAAGCTGACAAAGTAAGATATACATTCTAGACAGTTTCAGATTTCAATTGAGGGAGTCAGGGATTACTTAAAGACTCTTATTCCCCCACCCTGCACTCCCATTCTAGTTAAGATGTGGCCAAGAATAAGTGAGGACCTAGTGAAAAAGCAAATCATTTTGGTGGAATTGAGTTCTTTCAAACCCAACTATGGCAAATCCAATTAAATTAATTTACCCCCCCCCCAAATCTCTAGTTTATGTTTGCAGTACAAAAAAGTCTTAGAATTGTATATACATATATTAAAGCATGAAATTCTCGGTAGATATTCATGTTAAATTTATGATTGTGCTTTTTGTCTGGGATGAAAGAATGCAGATGGGTTTGAAAATCAAAGAAGAGCATGATGTTATCTTTTTTCTTTTTATTAGTGACTTAATATTGACTAACAAAACCATAAGATGACAGGGGTTTAGTTCCACACCATTTCCACCACTGATGTTTTCTTTAATGCTATATTCACTTGAGTTTTTAAACCTACTTAGAGCAAACATATATATATATATATATTGACAGCTACTAAGCCTGAGTAGAGAAGCTTAGATTTTAAAATATATTTTCTCTGTTCTTTATTCTGTTTGAATGCTTACCTTTAAAGTTTTTTATATTTATTTTCCCTTTTGTTGCCCTTGTTTTTTATTATTGCTGTAGTTATTATTGTTGTTGTTATTGATGTCATTGTTGTTGGATAGGACAGAGAAAAATGGAGAGAGGAGGGGAAGACAGAGAGGGGAAGAGAAAGATAGACACCTGCAGATCTGCTTCACAGCTTCTGAACTGACTCCCCTGCAGGTGGGGAGCCAGGGGCTCAAACCAGGATGCTTATGCCAGTCCTTGTGCTTCGCGCCACATGTGCTTAACCTGCTACGCTATCGCCTGACTCCCACATTTTTAAAAAGGTATTTTACTGCTATCAAAACGAAACAAAGATGTACTGGGAGAAAATCAAGTTAATCAATCTCTACTTCAGTCATTGATGGTTTTGATAGTGCTGGGTATTATCCCTGGGAAATTTAGTGGCAGTGCTGTTTACCTGATAGAAACTTCTAATGCTTAGAATAGGTTGAGAAGCTAAGAGGATATATGATTTATTCCTGGATACTGTGTTTGTGATATTCACGATTACTAGGATAAGGAGAAAGGAAGACAAATTAATCAATGGTACATCATACGCGGGTTAATTACTTTACCATAAGAAGCTGGGTGTTCTCAGTGTACAAGATTAACTAACTTATAGTGTACAAGATTAACTAACTTATTAACTAATAAGTATTTCCATTTTATGATGGACTGGGAAAGCACCATATCCAAATATGGTTATGGAATTGCTCCCAAGAAGAGAAGCATCAATAAAACAAGTGTGGTTACCAAGGATGACTACATATGGGTGTGCAGTTTTCGCTTAGATTTTGGTCTAATGGATTCATTCTCTTAGGATAATTCTCATGCCTGGAATGGAGCTCCTTTTTTCAAATGCAAATTCTTGATTGTTACTAAGCATTTCTTCAAGTGGCATCCTTCTTTGTCAGAAATTTCACAATGGAAGTAGATAATAAAATGGGAATTATGGTACTGGAATAAAAATGGACATTTGGATCAATGGATGAGTTGCAAGCCCAGAAATGAACCCACACATATGCAGTCACCTATATATGACAAGGGGCCACAACCATTCAGTGGGGATGAAGAAGTTCTCTTCAATAGATGGAAAATTGGACAGCCAAAAGAAGAAAAGAGAAACTAGAACAGCACCTCACACTATACACCAAGGTCAAATCAAAATGGATTAAAGATCTAGGTATTAGATCAGAAACTAAAATTCATGGAAGAAAATGTTCAGGAAACTTTACAGGATCTTCACATCAAAGGTGTATTTGGAGACTCAACTCCCTAGGCGTGGGAAATGAAAACAAGAGCAAATAGATGAGATCACATGAAACTAAAAATTTTCTACATATTGAAAGCAAACTATACAAGAATAACCAGGTAACTATGCAAATGTGAGAAGATATTTGCACATTATACATCAGACAAGCAAAGGTTATCAAACACCTATACAGAATTGGTGCAGATCTTCAAATGAGGTAAAAACTACCCAATAAAAAAGCAAACCAACCATAGACTGTGAGCTCAGACTGACAGGGATGCAGAGACTATGCTAAGTCAGATCAGTGGGGTTAACAGTTAATGGTATTTCTATACGTTCCTCATATCTGGGAGCTACTCTGCCCTGATACAGCTTTCTAGGCCTATTCTCTACTCTGACACCATCTTCCCAGACAATACTTTTAGCGCATCTGCATATTAGCTATCAGGTTCAGGCAAAAATTTCCTCTTGCAGGTGGATGTGGGATAATGTGGAAGTTTGGTGAGCTTAGGGAAGCTCCCCCCATTTTCATGGATGGAGGTCTGAAAAGGCATCTCTTGTTAGCCTCTCTCCATAGAGATGAGCCAAGAGACAAAAGTCTATCAGACTCAGCTTGCCCTCTGTAAGACTCCCGAAATTCACACTCTCTCACTTAGTTCCCCTGCTGTCAGCCAAATGGTTAGCTGCTTTAGAATTCACTCACTCAAAGTTCACACATTCCACTTCACCTTTTGATCACAAAGGAAGAGCACATCCTGTCACAGACTCCTAACACTGGACAAGTGAAAAGCCCCCCAAGACCTTATTTCCTGGAGCCCTTTTGATGTCTTTAAAGCCTTGTTCTTCCTTCTCTATCTCACCTTACTGGTTCAACCACTATTCTTCTCTCAAATGCCTTTGGATAATTAAATGCCTGCATCAGGAGACCAATTGTATTGATCTTTATGTATTAACACTTGTCATACCAGCCCCTGCCATAGGGGCATGCTGACTTTTAAGAAACCTGTGAATTCTGATGTATGTGAAAACTGTTCTTTGTCTAGCCTTCTATATTAACCCAAACCTACTCCCCAATAAACGAGTGTGTTCATACCAGAATCCTCCCCAAGTTTCTTTCTTTTCACGTAGTCTCTTGAACTAGTGATGAGAACTCGGTAAAGTTTACCTTCCTAGCTGAGAGTCAACCCATGTGAACTCCAGCAGTTGGGGACCAGGAGTTTGAACCTGAGTCCTTACTCATTGTAACATGTGCTCTCAACCGTGCTCTACCACTTGTGCCCTATGTCCTTGTTTCTTAAGTTCCACTTATGAGTGAGATCATCTGGTAGTCATCCTTTTCTTCAGATGATAAGTTTTGACCAGTGTACACCCATGCACCATTACTACTTGATCATGCCTTTGAAAGTTTCATTGTGAGCTTCCCACATTCGGGATTCTCCATCTTCTATAACAGAAAACTGAGTATTCTGAGTGTCTGGAGCCAAAACAGAGATGACCCTCCCCTCCTTTATTCTACTCAATCTTGGACCCTTGGAAGACCAGCAAGGCATGGCTGGGGGTGGTAGTGGTGGTGGTGGTGGTGGTGGTGGTGGGAAGAGAGGAAAGCCAGGACCAAAGGCCATGGTTTGGGGATTTGGAGAAGAGGTTAGCTGCTCTCTCTCTTAATTTTATTAGTGATTTAATACTGATTTACAAAATGACATATCAACAGGGGTATAATTCTTCTTCTTCTTTTTTTTAAATCACAGATTTACCTTTATTTCCCCAGGAAAAACACAGATGTCTAAAAGTTACTAGCAACACAAGTCAAATCTGAGGAGGTGATTTTAAAGACTACATATCATCCTTTAATATTTAAAAACCAAGACAATAATATTGATGGGCTTTTATACTAACCTCCAGTAAAGGCTCTTCTATTGAAAAGAGACAAATGATAATGAAAGAGGTCATCATTAAACTGAAGCCTGTATCAATGACAGAACAAAGCTCTGTTTTATGCCCCAAGACTCAGTGCTACTTAGGAATAAAATAAGGATGGTTTATGTAATAAATACATAGCCCGTGCATAGATTCCTTTTACCAGAGATCTCCATCTCAGAATTTTATAGTCTTGAACTCTAGTATTTGTCCCTGGTAAAGAGATACATGTTGTTATATATTTCTCTATAGTTACAAAGTAGTAGTAGTTTTCAATATAGTAGTTTTACACTGTTATAATGGAGGATGTTTAGACACTGTGCTTTGGCACAATGAAAAAGGTATCATAGACACTGAAGCAGTACAAATATTTTGTCAATGTTCTGAGATTTTCTTTTATTTCGAAGACTAATGTAGTCCTTGGCTTGACAAAAGTTTGTAGGATAAAGTCATTTTGTAAAAATTATTAAGAGAGGCTGATGAAATAGTTCACTTAGGGGAGTCGGGCTGTAGCGCAGCGGGTTAAGCGCAGGTGGCGCAAAGCACAAGGACCAGCATAAGGATCCCGGTTCGAACCCCGGCTCCCCACCTGCAGGGGAGGTGCTTCACAGGTGGTGAAGCAGGTCTGCAGGTGTCTATCTTTCTCTCCTCCTCTCTGTCTTCCCCTCCTCTCTCCATTTCTCTCTGTCCTATCCAACAACGACAACAACAATAATAACTACAACAATAAAAAAACAACAAGGGCAACAAAAGGGAATAAATAAATAAAATAAATAAAATTTAAAAAAATAAAAAAAAAGAAATAGTTCACGTAGATACCATCTAATTACTAACTAGTACTGGGTCTTGGGGAAAATAACAGAGCTTTGTTCTGTCATTAGTATAGGCTTCAGTTTAATGATGCCCTCTTTCATCAGCATTTTGAATCCTTTCAATATAAGACCCTTTACTGGAGGTTAGTATAAAACCCCATCAATGTTATTGTCTTGGCTTTTAATTAACTAGTTAATTAATTAATAAAAAGGAAACACAGACAAAACCATAGGATAAGAGGGCTACAACTCCACACAATTCCCACCACCAGAACTCTGTATCCCATCCCTTCCCTTGATAGCTTTACTATTGTTTAACCTTCTGGGAGTATGGACCCAAGGTCATTGTGGGATGCAGAAGGTGGAAGGTCCGGCTTCTGTAACTGTTTTCCTACTGAACATGGGCATTGACAGGTCTATCCATATTCCCATCTTTCCTCTCTCTTTCCCTAGTGGGACAGGGTTCTGGGAAATCGGAGCTCCAGGACATATTGGTGGAGTCGTCTGTCTAGGGAAGTCTGGTTGGCAACATGCTAGCGTCTGGAACCTGGTGGCTAAAAAGAGAATTAACATATAAAGCCAAACAAATTGTTGACTAATCATGAACCCAAAGGCTGGAGTAGTGCAGCTGAAGAGTTGGGCAGGGGGGGTCTCTGTTTTGTAGATAGCTAGTAGGCATATTTTAGTTATCCAAAGGGCCTGTGGCTATACTAGTTGTTTTTTTTTCCAACGGAGGTATAATTCTATACTGTTCCCACCACCAGAGTTCTGAATCCCATTCCCTCCATTGCAAGCCAGAGTAGTTCTCCCAAGGTTGCAGACAAGGGTTAACTATCGTCTCTATAACTATCTGTCTACATTTGTACATAATTGCCCTCTTTTTCTTCCAGGTCCTGTCCTCTCTTCCCCTCCAAGCCACACATAACCTTATTACTACATCCAAATGTATCTCCCCTTTTCCTCCTCATTCTCTCTCTCTCTGGGTCTTGATGGAGCTGGACTTCAAAGCCCTCTTAACCTCTTCCTCCTATCACTTCTCCCCCATTGGGAGTATGGATCAAAATTGTTATTGGGGTGCAGAACGTAGGAGTTCTGGCTTCTGTAATTGCTTTTCCGCTGGATATGGGCATTGCTGCCATCTCTCTAATACATACTGCTTGCTTTAAACCTAAGAGGCAGTGAGTTAAAACCATTCTGTAGGTGAAAGAATTAGAATAGACTGGGTAAGGAAACATGGCACTAAGGTGGAGCCAGGTTCTCACCCTCTCCCCCCACCCTATATTAAAGGACCCACAAAATGGTTCTTAGTTAATCTGAGAGGTCTGAAAAACTGTAATTCCAGTTCAGCAAGTTCAGCACATGCCCTGGAGGGAGAAACAGTTTCAGTGATCTTTTCACCTCTCTGAGTACCTACGAACCTACCTACCTTTACTTAGTTCTTTGAAAGTTATGTGGTAATTATATTATCATATAAACTCACTGAAGCTTTTAAGAAGATTAAACTAAAAAAATTAAAGCATATTTAGTTGTTTTCATGATGCAAATTAATCCAAATGACCTAGCCTGCCATAGAGTTGTAATACGGAAATGTCTAATCACATGTGAATATATTAATATTAAATAGATTGCATTTAGTATAATTTTGTTTTATTATATAATATAAAATGTATGATAATATAAAATGTTATGTATTTTGAATGCAGTATCAGAATGAGACAGAATTTGAAATTAATACACATTTTAAATCAATAGCAATAGCATCCAACTGCTGGTAAGGAAAACAAAAAGTAAAATTTTATTAAAAAGAAAATAAGAGGGCCCGGATGGTGGCACACCTTGTTGAGTGCACATGTTATGGTGTGCAAGGACTAGGGTTTGAGCCCCCTGTTCCCACCTGCAGGGAGAAAGCTTCATAAGTGACAAGGCAGGGCAGCAGTTCTCTCTCTCTCTCTCTCTCTCTCTCTCCCTCTATCTCCCACTTCTCTCTCAATTTCTGACTGTATATCTAATAAAAATAAAAACAATAAAATAAATTATTGACAAAAAAGAGAAAACCATTGGCCAATGGAGAAAGAGGAATATTTCTCAAAACAAGTACCCCTGGCATGGGAGCGAAATAGAGGTTTGTTGCTCAAATAATTTCTTTCTTTTATTATAGGGGAATTAATGTTTTACAGTTGACAGTAACATACAGTAGTTGGTACATGTATAACAATTCTTAGTTTTCTACATAACACTCTAACACCCCACTTAGGTCCTCCTCTACCACTATGTTCTAGGAACTGAACATCACTCCTGCCGCCACTGCAGAGTCCTTTATTTTGATGCAATACACCAACTTCAGCCCAAGTTGTGCTTTGTGTTTTCCCTTTAGTTTTTATTTTTCAGCTTCTGACTATGAGTGGGATCATCTTATATTCATCTTTCTCTTTCTGGCTTATCTCATTTAACATTATTCCTTCAAATTCCACACAAGATAAAACAAAGCAGGTGAACTGACAATTTTTAATAACTGAGTAGTATTCCATAGTGTATATGTACCACAACTTACTCAGCCACTCATCTATTGTTGGACATCTAGGTTGCTTCCAGGTTATTGCTGTAACAAAGGTTTGATATTACAAATTGCTGCTAAGAACATAGGTATAACAGATTTTTTGAATGTGTGTGTTTGATTCAGTAGGGTATATCCCTAAGAAAGGAGTTGCAGGGTCATAGGGTAGGTCCATTTCTAGCCTTCTGAGAGTTCTCCAGACTGCTTCCCACAAGGTTTTCAAATCATTTCTAAAATCAAATTCTCTTTGTCTTCTCTAATTATATAGTTTTTCTCTCCTCTGCCTATGTGTAAGATTGCAGATTCTCAGCATCAGTCATCTGTCAAAAGTGAATCCAAGTGTTTTAATGATTAACCATTTTTTTCTACCTAGTACCAAAAGATATTTGAATGATAGTTCCCTTCTCTTCTCAGGCCTAAGAGATATTCAAACTACAATTCCTTTCTCATCACTAATTTTTTTTTCACTTTTTAAAATAAAATTTTATAGAAAGAAATTTAAAAGTTCTTTTTTTATAGATGTTGCCAAACTGGGTAATGATACCACCTTGTGTTTTGTCTTCATCATCTCTCATGTAAAGCAAGAAGACTAGTCCATACTCATTTAGAAAGTGTGTCTGCCTTGTTATTTAGTTGTTTCTTTCTTTCTTTTTTTTTTTTTGTTGTACATCAGTTTATCTTTATTTAACAGCAGTAATTGGAAACAGTGGATACACCTTGAAAGCTTAAAAAAAAAACAGTATCAATGTCCAGGGCTCCCTTAAAAGCAATCAAACTGAAATTTATGGAAATAATACCCAAGCTGTAGTATTTTTTAAAAAATCCCTGAAATAAGCTGGATACCATTACCAATAGTTTGTTCTATTTTAAGTGCAATTCTGAACTGAATTATAATAGGAAAGGCTGCCAGTGTGTCGACAATAGTAAGCACCTCAGAGTTGCACGGCATATAAACAATATTGTTAGAATTTACAGTAATAAAAAAATAAAAAGACTTTGGGAGTGTGGCTTGACACAGGTTTAAACAATTGAGAGGTTTATTACATCATGATACAGTGGTACAGAACAGTATTATTTAGCTATAGCAAGATAGGCAATGGGACAGAGATATAAGTTAGTCATGGCTGTAGAGGAGAGTCCTTTAAGCTAAGTTCATTGGAGCTTGGCTACACATGTCCAGCCTCTCCTGTGAGAGGTAGTGTAGCTGGTCCTGGGGAGTGGAGCAGGCACCAAGATCTCTAAGGAAAAGAGAGGACAGAAAAGAAGGCCCAGGAAAAGAGGCCTGACTTCAGGCAGCCTGGTAATTAAATAACTTCTGATGCATTCACAATCCCTTGTGGGTTTGTGTAAGTTTATATACTATGCTCCTAGGCTGATATCAGCCATATGCTAATTATGTTCATCAGCTTCAGCCATATGGTAATTACATTCAAAATCTGTGCTGTGTCACACCAGGAAGTACTTTATGGAATAGGTACAAACTGGATTGAGTAATTAGTGATAATATGCATAAAGGATCAGGTAGACAAATCAGCTCCCTCAGTCTAACCTAAACCATAAAAGGGAGCATTAGTTTTAGGGCCACCACGGTACTTACTAAAGTGATAATTTAATAAGTAATATCCTAGCACCATTTGCCTACCTGATGCTATAGGAAACTAATTTATGCCTCTGGGAGGATTTACCTTATTAAATCTTAAAGATATCACTTATGCTTAATAGGTTTCATGTATTTTTTTATTATTTAGCCATGCTTTAAAAATTTCATTAGCGATTAACAATTTATTAATGTTTAACAGGATTGTAAGATACTAGGGGTAAGATTCCATACAGTTCCCACCACCAGAGTTCCAGGTCCCATTACGTCCACTGGAAACTTCCCTATTCTTTATCCCTCTGGAAGCCCAGACCAAAATTCTTTATGGGGTGCAGAAGATGGAAGGTATTACTTTTGTAATTGCTTCTCCACTGAACGAGGGCATTGGTGGGTCAATCCATACTCCCAGCCTGTTTCTAGCTTTAGTCAGGTAGGGCTCTGGAGAGGTGCAACTTCAGGACACATTGGTGAGGTTATCTGCCCAGGGAAGACAGGATGGAATCATAGTAGCATCTGCAACTTGAGGGCTGAAAGGCAGCGGGATATAAAGCAGGACAAATTGTTTAATAACAAGGACTCAAAGGTAGAAATAGAGCAGATGATAGGGACCTTTGGGTGGGAAAAACTAGGAAGTAAATATCGGGTATGTTCCAAGGGGCCCATGACTTTAATAGTCTCACCACTAGTGGTATTTAAACTAGAGTTCTCTTTTCTCCCCAGGAAATAGGTATAAATTAAAAAAAAAGTTAATATACCTTCTTTAAAGTTACTGTGATGGGATGAGGGTAGAGAAATGTCAAGCATAATGGAGGCAAAATAAATGAAATTCATCAACATAGCTGGCTTATATCAAACTTTCAAAGCTGTATAGAAAGACCTTTCAATTCAAAATAAAGATGGGAAAATTAAAACACCTTTCCTCAGAGCCCTCTGGTTATTTTCCCCTAACATTTACCCAATAGTAGTTTGGACCAAAATTCCTTTTGGGGGACAGAAGGTGGAAGTTCTGGCTTCCATAATTGCTTCTTTGATGGACATGAGTGTTGGTTGGTTGATCTATACCCCAACCTGTTTCTATCTTTCCCTAATGTATTTTATTTTATTTTATCAGAAAGATACACAGGGAGAGAGAGAGAGAGAGACAGAGAGAGAGAGAGAGAGACAGAGAGAGAGAGAAAATGACCCCAGAACTGCTCGGCTCTGGCTTATGGTGGTGCTGAGGACTGAACCTCCTTCACCTCATTCCCCCAGGCTGGGCTTAGAACTAAGACTTTCAGCAAAATGAGCTTCTCTTACTCCTAAATTTCTCTAACCCCATCACGAGCAGACCTATAATTAAAAAGAAATAAAAGGAAGTCAGGCGGTTGCACAGCAGGTTAAATGCACACGGCTCAAAGTTCAAGGACCAGCCTAAGGATCCCGGTTTGAGTCCCTGGCTTCCCACCTGCAGGGGAGTCGCTTCACAAGTGGTGAAACAGGTCTACAGGCGTCTATCTTTCTCTCCCCCTTTGCCTTCCCCTCCTCTTTCCATTTCTCTTTGTCCTATCCAACAACGATGACATTAATAACTATAACATTGAAACAACAAGGGCAACAAAAGGGAAGAAAAAAAAGAAATAACAAATTTATTTTTTAAGTATGTGTATGTATGTGTGTATATAGGCAGAACCTCGAAGTATATTTATAGATCATATATGTGTGTGTGTGTGTGTGTGTGTGTGTGTATACATGTGTAATCTAGTCCTAGGGAGAGGTGGGCAGTGACACACTTGGTGGAATGCACATGTTACAAAACACAAGGACCCATGTTCAAGCCGCTGGTCCCCACATGCAAGGGGAAGATCTTCGCAAGCATTGAATCAGTGCTACAGGTGTCTCTATCCCTCTCTGTCTGCCCTGTCCTCTTAACTTCTATCTGTGTTCATTAAATAAACATATAAAAAAACCCTTTGCAAAAAAGATCAACCTTTTTATCTTAACAATATGGATTATAACTATAATTTTCAACAATAAATTTTTATTTTCTCTTGCTCTGTTATAAGAGGTCAAACCATGGGTGTATTCAGTGTCTGAGCCCACTTCCCTGGATCATTTTTTAAAAAAAACTTATTTTGTTTTGTGAGAGTACAATATAGAAGCAAAACACTAAATACCACTCCACACTCTATGAAGTTCTACTTATTTTGTCTTTCTCAGTTGCTCACGTGGTATCTGAGACTAACCCAGGGCCTTATGTATGCAAGGCAGGAACTCTGCCACAGAGCTACTGCCTTAACTCTCCATATAAATGCATTAACACTCAATAAAATGAAAATTCAGCTTCTTCCACAAGTATTGGTGAGGGTGTGGAGAAAAAGAAACGCTCAATCAACTTTGGACAGAGAGTGGGGTATGTAAGTTGGTGCAGCCTCCATGAAAAATGACACGGAAATTCCTAAAAATTCCTAAAAAAGACCCAAAATTGTAAATACCACAAGATACAAAAATTGTACTGGCAGATATTTATCTGAAGAGTCTATATCTTCTTTCTTAAAATTATTTTTCTTTGGGGGATTAATGGCTTACAGTCAACAGTAAAATACATTAGTTTGTATATACATAGCATTTCCACATAACAATACAACTCCCACTAGGTCCTCCTCTGCCATCATATTCTAGGACCTCAACCCACCCCCACACCCCATTGACTTTTACTTTGGTGCAATATACCAACTCCAGTCCGAGTTCTGCTTTGTATTTTCCTTTCTGATCTTGTTTTTCAATTTTTGTCTGTGAGTAAGATCATCCCACATTCATCCTTCTGTTTCTGTCTTATCTCACTTAACATAATGTCTTCAAGCTCCATCCAAGATGGGGTAAAGAAGGTGAACTCACCATTTTTAATTGCTGAGTAGCATTTCATTTTGTATATACACCACAACTTGCTCAGCCACTCATCTGTTGTTTGACACTTAGGTTGCTTCCAGGTTTTGGCTATCACAAATTGTGCTGCCATGAACATATGTGTCCACAGATCTTTTTGGATAGGTGTGTTGGGTCCTTAGGCTATATTCTCAGGCAAGGAATTGCAGGGTCATAGAGTAGGTCAATTTCTAGCCTTCTGAGAGTTCTCCAGACTGTTCTCCACAGAGGCTGGGCCAATTTACATTCCCACCAGCAGTGCAGGAAGGTTCCTTTGACCCCACAACCTCTCTAGCATTTGTTGCTGCTACCTTCTCTGATGTATGACATTCTCACAGGGGTGAAGTGGTATCTCACTTTTGTCTTTATTTGCATTTCTCTGACAATCACTAACTTGGAGCATTTTTTCATATTGTTATTGGCCTTTTGGATCTCTTCTTTTTTTTTAATTATCGTAATTATTATTGTTGTCGTCATTGTTGGATAGGACAGAGAGAAATTGAGAGAGGAGGGGAAGACAGAGAGGGGGAGAGAAAGATAGACACCTGCAGACCTGATTCACTGCCCAAGAAGCGACACCCCTGCAGGTGGGGAGCCAGGGACTCGAACCAGGATCCTTTCTCTGGTCCTTGGGCTTTTAGCCACCTGAGCTTAACTCGCTGCGCTACCGCTTCTATGGAGAATATTCTGTTCATATCCCCTCCCCATTTTTGGATAGGATCATTTGTTTTCTTGTTGCTGAGTTTGGTGAGCTCTTTATATATTTTGGTTATTAGCCTCTGGTATGATATATAGCATGTAAATATCTTCTCCCATTCTGTGGGAGGTCTCTTTGTTTGGGTCATGGTTTCTTTTGCTGTGCAGAAGCTTTTTAATGTGATGTAGTCCCATTGGTTTATTTTTGTTTAGTCTTCTTTGTAATCAAATTTTTTTCATTGAAGGTTTATTTAAAATGAATAGCCCTAAAAATACAATTTAACATCTGGGAGTGTGATGCTTCCAGTCCTGTTCTTTCTGATCAAGATCATTTTGGCAATTCTAGGTATTTTCTGGTTCCAGATAAACATTTGTAGCTTTTGTTCTAGTCTCCTAAAAAACTGGCTGGGATTTTGATGGGCATTAAACTTATATATGACTCTGGGTAGTATGTTCATTTTGATGATGTTAATTCTTCCAACGCATGAACTTGGAATATTTTTCCACTTCTTTGTGTCTTTTTCTATTTCCTTGAAAGTCTACAATTTCTAAAGATATATGCACTCCTATGTTCATTACAATACTATTTAGAATAATCAACACAAAAATAACCTAAATGCTCACAAATGACTGGGTAAAGAAGATGATGTGTGTATACTCAATGAAATACTACTCACCAACCAATAAAGATGAATGTAATTTTTGTGAAAACATGGATAGAACCCAAGGGAGCTATGTCAAGAAAAGAAATATAAATACCAAATTGTCTTGCTCATTTGTGGAATAAAAGTAAACACAGCAAGTGGCCTAATGACACATAACAGAAAGAGCTCTAGGACTCTGAGAAAAATATGGTGGTTACACAAAAGAAGAGAACAGAACAGAAGAGAAGAGAATAAAGGAGTGAGGACTGTAATGTCAGAGAACATGAATGACACCAGAACTTTGGTGATACATGTGGTGTGGGAAGAACACATATGGGGTGAGAATATGCATGGCTTTGTAGTATTGTAGTCAACAGAAAGTCACTAGAGGTTTTATTTCTGAAAATTTAGTACTTTTATCACACCAGCCACTTCCCAAATACTCAATGGTTGTTATGTGTCCTGTGGATTCCATATTGGGCAGAGCAGTTATAGAATAGCCTCCTCCTGGTTCCAGCCCCTGGCTCCCCTCCCCACATGCATGGTAGTCGCTTCACAAGTGGTGAAGCAGATCTGCAGGTGTCTATATTTATCTCCCCCTCTCTGTCTTCCCCTCCTCTCTCCATTTCTCTCTTTCCTATCAATGACAACATCAATAACAACAATAATAATTATAACAATAATAAAAAAACAACAAAGGCAACAAAAGGGAAAATAAATATAAAATTTAAAAAAAAGAATAGCCTCCTTAACACAGAAATTGTATTCCCGAGACAACAGTTTTGTGAAACTGTTTTATCAATAAGAAATTCACTTTCAATATGAAAGTTGTACAACACCAGCCTTTTCTATATGTTGTTAGAACAATTTTACAACTAAACCCACACATAAACGAGGAGGGGATCTGGGGTCTCGAACCAGGAGGAGGCTATTCTACAACTGCTCTGCCCAATATGGAATCCACAGGACACATAACAACCATTGAGTATTTGGGAAGTTGCTGATGTGATAAAAGTACTAAAATTTCAAAAATAAAAAAAAAGCTATGTGTGTAATGTAACCAGGTGAACACTAGAGGCCGCTAGAACAGATGCCAGGCTTAGGTTTTAGATGACTTCTGGTGTGTCTTCCCATGAGTTTTTTGTCGAACACAGCGCATTCCTTTCCAAAGAGGAAAACCAGAGCGTGCTTGTAAAGAATTAATTCTTGTTGGACAACTCTAGGAATAGAGAAGAAATTTTGAAACATAGAAACTGCAGACATGTAATGGACAGACGGTTGGGCATACAGGCAAAGATAATTCAGTGTGTGAAAATACCATGGAAAATTTTAAAAGAAAAAAATCCCAGAGTACTATTTTTGAAATATATGTGTCAGAAAGGAAAGTCAATATTTCTTTTGGAAAAATATTTATTTATTCCCTTTTGTTGCCCTTGTTTTATTGTTGTAATTATTGTTGTTGTTGTTGATCTCTTCATTGTTGGATAGGACAGACAGAAATTGAGAGCGGAAGAGAAGACAGAGAGGGGGAGAGAAAAACAGATACCTGCAGACCTGCTTCACAGCCTGTGAAGCGAGTCGAGAGCTCGAACCCAAATTCTTACCCCGGTCCTTGCACTTTGCGCCACGTGCGTTTAACCTGCTGCACTACTGCCCGATTCCAGAAAGTTAATATCTCTACTGTAAAATAAGCATTTATAAATATATCAGAAAGACAACTAGCTTAGTAGAAAAATCAGCATGAGCAGATACTTTCAAAAAGAAAAGTTATCTACAAAAGAAATTAGCTGATAACTAAGTCCATATAAATACTACTATGAGATTTCAGGATGAGCTAGAAAATCAATAAAATAAATTTTTAAAGCTTGTTCTAGAGAAGTCACTATGAAGAAAGTGAAGATGCATAGATTTTTTTGCAAAGTGACTTTTTCAATATTTCTTAATAGTCAAGTGATTAAAATGTTAAAGATTAAAACTCTTATTCTAGGAATTTATTTTAGGAAGATTAAAAAGATACAGAAATACTGACAAGAAAGTTCATTTCAGTGTTTTACTTTTAGTAGTGGAAAGTTTGGAAATAACACTAGGGAAAGTTTACATCAATCTGAAAGTATAATTTCTAAATATCTAATAATAAAATACTCATATTAAGGCCCAGGTGGTAGCACATGTGGTTAAGTGCACACATTACAGTGCACAAGGACCTGGGTTAAAGCCCCTGGCCCCCACCTGCAGGGGGAAAGCTTCACAATTGGTGATGCAGGATTGTGGGCATCTCTGTTTCTTTCCCTCTCTATCTCCCCCTCCCATCTCAATTTCTCTCTGTCTCTATCCATAATAAACAAATAAGTAAAAATTTAAAATACTCATATTTTTCCAGAGTAAGCCCAATATTCAACACAGACATCAATTTGCATGGTGTAATTCTAGTTTTATAAAAATACGTATCAGAATGAAACCTTGAAATACTGATTAATTTATAGTCTTCATTTTTACTATATTTTCCCCAGAGTTCTATAGTAAACTGGCATGATATTTATAAAGTAAATTATTATTATTTTAAGTATACAATGTAAACGACTAATGACAACCTGGGAAAATATAACTCATAAGAAGATAATTTTTTTACTTCCTATTTCAAAAATATTTCCTATCAAGACCAATAATCCAATACAAAAATGGCCAAAGAATGTGGAAAATAATTCAGCAAATAGGGAACATTAATTACATATATGAAATATTACCTAGGTTCTCTAATAGACAGACAGATAAGATGATTCAAAAAATCCTATCCTAGACAGAGGATCTAAAGGGGGTTTTATTGTTATATGGAGAACTGAGAAATGTTATGCATGTACAAACTATTATATTTACTGTCGAATGTAAAACATTAATTCCCCAATAAAGAAATAAAAAAAATCCTATCTTTGTTCTCCTATCACGTTGGGAAGGTCACAAACTTTGATAACACATTGCTATCAGTGTGGTATGAAGAGACAAAAACTCTTTTTGTATTGAAGTAATATTAGTTTATAATACTGTACAGATTTTGGGAGTACAGTTTCTCACCTCAATAACCATATGCATCATATATAATATATATATTTTTATATATTATAGTAAATCCACCATTGAATGTACACTAAACCTACTCAGTGATTTCTCTGTCCCATCATTCTTTTGTGTAGCTTGGACCTTCTGCATATTCAATCTCATCATTTCAGGGTCATTTTTGCACTCAGAGAGAGACACATATGGAGAGAGGAGAGAGACACCACAGCACCAGAGACTGCCCCATGCCACGGTACTCCTTTGTAGTGCCATCCACATGGCAAGACATATGTCCTACCTGGTGAACTATCTATCTCTCTGGTCGTGACTTTTGGGTTTTAATAATTTGTTGTTTTGCTTTCCAGTTTAATATATTATTATTTGGTTATATATTCTTTATTGTTGTTTATTTATAAAATAAAAAATATCAACAGGACCATAGGATAAGAGGGGTACAATTCCACACAATTCCCACCACCAGAGTCATGTATCCCATCCCCTCCCTTGAAAGCTTTCATATTCTTTATCCCTCTGGGAGCATGGACCCAGGGTCATTATGGGGTGCAGAAGGTGGAAGGTCTGGCTTTTGTAATTGCTTTTCCTCTGAACATAGGCATTGGCCGGTCGATCCATACTCTCAGTCCGTCCCTATTTTTCCCTAGTGAGGCAGGGTTCTGGAGAGGTGGGGGTTCCGTGTACCTTGGTGAGGTCCTCTGTCCTGGGAAGTCAGGTTGGCATCATGGTAGCATCTGCAACTTGGTGGATGAAACCGCATTAAGATTTAAAGCAGAACAAATTGTTTAAGTGTCAATAACTTAAAGGAAAGAATATGGCAGTTGAGTTTTGGAATCTCCATTTTGGAAAAAGTTAGTAGGTCTGTTTTAGGTTCTTCTTCTAGTGTTTGCCCTTCTTCCGTAGCCAGTCAACAGGTCAGGTTGAAAGCTGTCAGGAGCTGCTTGTTGCTGGCTTTGAAAGTGACTGGGATCCATGTGGATTCAGTGGGCTAGAAAGGATCGTCAGTTTCCCCAATGAATGGGTACTCATGGGATGCACCACGAGAAGGTCGATCAAATGCATCCCAATTACCTGTTTTAGGTAATTCCAAAAAGACCATGACTTTACTAATTTTTCCCTGATTTTTCCAAATTTACGAGATGGTAGATTTTTAGCTTCACTATAGGGGTGTGTGTGTGGGGACAAAAACCTTTGGTGGTGGGAACAGTGTTAATATACGCTCCTGTTAATTTTTAATCTTATAAATTACTATTTAATAAATATTTGAGGGGAAATCAGATTGAAACTCTCAAACTTTTTAAAGCATAGACCCCAGTTCTGAGTATATATTCATTCCTTTAATCTAAGCACTTAAAGTTTCAAATTGGTAATCTAATTGAAATTTAACTCAAATTTTTAATACATTTCTAGTAATGACTGTTTAATTGAAATATTAAATCAACTATTGTCTTAGATAGATCAGGGAGACCAGAAGCAACGGCTTGTGTCACTATATAAGATACAGCTATATGTAAATAGCATTAAATGGCATAAATCATGGTAAGATCTTATATGATACAGCAAATCTTAACCATGGGATTTTCAAAGCAAATAAAATTCCTAACAACTTGGTTACAATAATAACTATCTATTGCCTTCTTAAACTCCAAGGTAGCAGGAACTTTCCCCGTTCTCTATAAAACCCACATCTCTCAGTCTTGGAAACCCCAGGCATGTCTTCCTACATGCTTCACTTGATCCGTACCATATGATACTGTATTTGCTGGGCTCAACCAAATCAATGCAACCAGTACCACCTCAACATGTTTCACTTTGGATTGTGTCCAGAGACACCAGATGTGGAATGTCAACCTTTTAGCTCCAGCACTCTGGTGAGACTGTTCCTAGTTCATAGGAATCCTCAATTCCTTATTGGGTGGTGCACCTCCTAACAAAGCCACAGAACCTAGATACAGATTAGGGCCCATAGTTATATATTCCTATCTCTCTTGCGGTTGGAAATACATCACTAAGATTTAGGTAGAGCTTATTCTCTATGGTTTCTTCTACATATTTTATGATTTAATATCTTTTTTTTTTTGCCTCCAGGGTTATTGCTGGGGCTCAGTGCCTGCACCTTGAACCCACTGCTCCTAGAGGCCATTTCCTTCCCTTTTGTTGCCCTTGTTGTTGTAGCCTTGTTGTGGTTATTATTGTTGTTGTTGATGTTGTTCGTTGTTGGATAGGACAGAGAGAAATAGAGAGGGGAGGTGAAGACAGAGAACGGGAGAGAAAGATAGACACCTGCAGACCTGATTCACCACCTGTGAAGCAACTCCCCTGTGGGTTGGGAGACAGGGGCTCGAACAGAGATCCTTACGCCAGTCCTTGTACTTTGTGGCATGTGCGCTTAACCCGCTGCACTACTGCCTGACCCCCATGATTTAATATCTTATATTCAAGTCTACTCCATTTCAGATAATATTAGCATATTGTGAAAGACCATAAACCATAGTTTAGTTGCATTCTTTGGCAGGTGTCTGTCCAGTTTTTCCAGCACCATTGTTGGGACAGACTTTCTTTTCTCTACTATTTTCTTAGAACCCTCCATTTATTTCTCTCCCCACCCAGTTACCATTGTAGTTTTTATGGAGTCTGATTGATTATCATTCTTATTACAACAGATTTTTATAAATTGGTTCTGTAGCCTGCAACTTTCTGTATTTGTTGAATATTTGTAACAGTATTTTGGGTGGAGCTCTCAGGGTTTTCTATAAATATGTCATCTTGTATTATGATATTTTTTCTTCCTCCTTTTTTGAGCTGGATATGCTTTATTTCTTTTTCCTGTCTAACTGCTCTGACCAGGATGTCCAAGTAATATGACAAGAGCTGGATCTTAAAAAGTATCCATTCATCCATTTTATGTGTTCTGATTATGGAGTTTATTCAATTTAGATTTGAGGTGATAATATATATATATATATATATATATATATATATATATATATATACATATATATACATATATATTTCTCTGTTCTTTTTTCTACTTGGTAACTGGCTGTTTATGTTTGTTATTTTTTTATTTGGACTCTGAAACTTAATGATTTTCTTTTTTGTCACCTTCAAGGTTTTTTTTCCTTCTTTTCTCCTTTCTTTCTTTCTTTCTTTTTTCACCAGTCTTGTCACAAAAGGCCAGTGTCCCCCACAGATAACCTCTGTAGTTCTCTCATAGTTCCAGAAAAAGGTTAACATTTTGATTTTTTATATTTGTATATTCAATTCTCTATATTCTGTATATGAGTGAAACCATTCTGTAATTGTCTTTCACCACCTTACTTTCTTCACTAAGCATAATTTTTTCCAATTCCATCCACTTTATCCCAAAGGACACAATATCAGTTTTTTTTAATTGTTGAATGATATGAACAGTATAGAGAACTATTAAACAAATACAAATGGAAATGCCATATGATCCAGAAACTCTACTAGGCATATGCTCAGAAGGTATAATAACACTGATTCGAAGGGGTATATGCACTTCCATATTCATAATAGCTTTATTCTCAATAGCAAAACTTGGAAACAACCAAAATGCCCTTCAACAGATGACTGGATAAACATTTATAGGACATGTACTCAACAGTATTATTCAGCTTGGTGATTTTCTTTAGTAGTGTGCCTAACTTCTTTTATCATCTTTTTAGTAATTTTACTATCCCTTTATGCTTTGTGGTTACCATGAAGTTCAGATATAAGAGTTTATATACATATAAATATTTATTATTGAATATATGTTAATCTTCAACATATATTAATCTGCGTTGCATATGTATTAGTCTCTATGATTAATCTGACTGGTATGTATTAACCTGCACTGTGTATATATTTCTTTCTTTCCTTTCCTTTTTTTTTTTTTTTTTTTTGTGCCACCAGGGTTATTGCTGGTCTTTCAGGCCTACGCAGTTAATCTACTGCTCTGAGTGGCCATTTTCCTCTTGTATTTCATAGGATAGAGAGAAAGTTGAGAGGGAAATAGGGGATAGAGAAGGAGAAAGCAAGAGCAGACACCTGCAGTACTGCTTCACTACTTCTGAAGCTTCCCCTCTGCATGTGGGGAACAGGGTTATAAACCTGGGTTCTTGCTCACAGTAAAGTGTGCGCTCTGTGGGGTGCACCAACTCCCCAGCTCCTATATATTAATTTCTACAATTACTCTGATTAACATATTAACCTTTCTCAATTTGGCAAATATTGGACCACATTCTATTTCTCTAATTTTATTTATTAATGTGTGAGAGAGAAATAGAGAGGTGGTGAGAACCGAAGCACCACTCTGGTACATGCAATGCCAAGGACTGAACTCTGTGTCTCCTGCTTGTAAGCTCAGTGTTCTAGCCACTGTGTCCTGATCTGCTAGAATACGTTCTAAAATGATCCATCCATTTTGCCTCCTCCTATACATCTAATAATTTTACTGCCTTATTTTATATTTTTATATCATATAATTACCTCAACAAATTGTTGTGCTTTAGATCATTTTACTTGACCTGTTTTTTTTTTTTATCTGTTTTATAGGGGTTTGGTCCATTGTCTTTTTCTGTAAATATATCCCTTAACATGAGATTTTTTTTTTCATATTCAGTGTTTCATCATTTCAGTTCGTATAAGTCCCTTTAGTGTTTTCTCTTTTTTACTTCTGCATTTGTAGTGATTATCCCTTACTTGAAGAGCCAGACACTTTGACACATTGCTGTTGGGCATGTAAATTGATGCTACCTTTATGAAGGGTGATTTGGCAAAAATCCATCAAAAGTACAAATTCTCACTGATCAAACAATTTCACTTCCTAGAGTTTATGGCACACATCAAGATGTGTAAAAATGGTGTATGTATATCGGCCCATGACCCAACTAGTTTTTGCCTGTGCCTGACATCTAATATGAAGGTGACCTAGATTCTTGTCTGGGAAGATGGTGTTAGAGTTGGAAAAAGGACCAGAAAACTAGATCAAGGAAGAGAGGAGCTCCCAAATATGGGGAAAGTATATAAATATTGTTAACTGGAAATTCCATTGATTTGATCTGGGGCCCATAAGCTGATTATTCTAATAAGCGACTCCCCTGCAGGTGAGGAGCCGGGGGCTCGAACTGGGGTCCTTCAGTGGGTCCTTGATCTTTGCGCCATGTGTGCTTAACCTGCTGCACTACCTCCTGACTCCCAAAAGGATTTCTTTTTCTTTCTTTCTTTTTTTTTTAACGTAATTATATCTTTTGTTTTATTTCTCTTTCTCTCCATTTTCTTGGGGGGGCTTAATGGTTCATAGTGAAGTTGTTGACACATGGGTTAAGTTTCATCTCACAGCTGTTGTCTGCAGAACACTCTCAATATATTTTTTTTCTTCCCTTCTCTTTCTTTTTCTCCTGCTCCTTATTTGTCATTACTGGGAATTCACTACTCTAGGAAGACTTTTCATATAGATAGAGTCAGAGAGAGAAAGAAAATGAAAAAGACCATGGAAGCTTCCTCCAGTATAGTGGGTATCTGGGTTTAAACATGGGTTGTGTAAGTTGTAAAGCAACACACTATCCAAGTGAGCTATTTTGCTAGTCCAAGGAATCTTTTGGTCTGAGCAGTAGGTCTCAACATTGCATTTAAGGTATTCAATAAGACATGTTGAAAATATTTGTGTTGTAATCTTGGTGCTGTTTACAGAGCAAGGCAAGGTATTTTAGGATAATTTTTAAGGGCCTTTGGACTTCTAGCATGGTAAATGAACTTTGTCTTCAAAATCACAAAATGCATTACCCCTTAACAAGAGAGTCAGCCTGTCCACTGGTGTTTTGAAGTCAGATACTGTCTTCTCCATAGCTAGAAAAGTTGTAGATGGCACCTTCTCCTCTATAGTAGTTTCATCTTTATTGAAAATCTTCTGCTTAGAGTCATCACCTTTATCAACAGTCTCATCACCTGGATAATTTGCTTCAGTTTCTGTCAACACATCAGCACAAGCTGTTTCACCTACAACTCTGATATTATGAGGCTAGTTTCAACTTTTGCAATTTGATCTTTCCTTGGTTGAGTTAGATCAACAAGGGACACTGAACTCTTGTGATTCTGGGAAATGTCAATGAGTCTCAGCATTCACTCAGTTTGCTCACCAGGGAAAACATTTTACATTAAAAGTTAAGAAATCACACAATATATTCATCATTTTATTTCAAGACAGGCTTTGTGTTAGATGACTTTGTCCAACTGCAGGTGAATGAAAGGGTTCTGAGTACATGTGAGGCAGGTTAGATGCGGGGCTATGTGTAAGCTTGGTGGAGCTTAGGGAAAACTCCACCCACCCCTGGATGGAGGTCTGGGAAAGATACCCCCTTGTTAGCCTCTCTCACAGAGATGAGCAAAGGGTAAAACAGTCTCTCAGACTCAGTTTTCCCTTATCAGAATCTCAAGCCCACAGAGATCTCACTGCTTCTCTCCACTAACTGCAGGCCACATGGCTGCCTGCTTTAAGGTTCATTCAAAGTTCACATAGTCACCCAGAGTTCACATAACCACCTCACTTTTGATCACTAAAAAGAACATACTTCATCAAACACCTCCCTGACATCAGTCAGTGAAGCCCCCAAAACACTATTTCCTTATATCCTTTGAAATGGTGATTTACATCATGCTTTGTTGATCTTCTCTCTATCTCACCCTGCTGGTTTAACCCCTATGTTTCTTTCAAATACCTTTAGATAATTAACCTGTTTGCATCATGGATAATAATTGTCTTGACCTTTATGTATTGCATCAATTCTTGTCATACCAGCCCCCTACCATAGGGGCAAGCTGACCTTTAAGAAACCTGTAATTTCTGACATATTTGAAAAATGTTCTTTGTTTGGTTCTCTATTTAAACCCATGCCCACCCTAAGATAAATGGGAGTGTTCCAATTCTCCCCGGTGTCTCTTGCCTATGTCTTTGAGTCCCTTGAACTAACGAGGGAGAACCGGTAAGCTTACCTTCCTTCTCAAGTCATCCCTCGTAAGTGCCAGCATTGGATCGACCTTCTCGTGGTGCATCCCGTGAGTACCCATTCATTGGGGAAACTGACGATCCTTCCACATGGATCCCAGTCACTTTCAAAGCCAGCAACAAGTAGCTCCTGACAGCTTTCAACCTGACGCTGTTGACTGGCTACGGAAGAAGGGCAAACACTAGAAGAAGAAGAAGAAGTGCCAGCGGCTAGATTCAGTTTTATTCAATGCATTGATTTTATTGCTATCAGGATTATCAATGGGGTTCAGTGCCTGGACTATGAACCCACCACTCTTAGTGGCCATTTTTTTTCCTTTATGTTTTTTTAATTTTACTTGGTAGGTCAGAGAGAAATTGAGATAGGAGGGATAGAGAGAGAGACAAAGATAGATACTAGAGGCTGGGTGGTGGCACACCCAGTTTAACACACATAGTACTAAGAGCAAGGAACCATACAAGGATCCAGGTTCTATCCCCATCTCCCCACCTGCACAAGGGTCACTTCACTAGAAGCAAAGAAGGTCTGCAGTTGTCTATTTTTTCTCTCCCTCTCAATCTCCTTTTCCTCTCTCAATTTCTCTGGACTATCCAATAAAATGGAAAACATGACTGATGACTGCTAGAAGCAGTGGAATTGTAGTGCCAGCACAGAGCCCCAGCAATAAACCTGGAGGCAAAAAAAAAAAAAAAAAATCCTGGGTCCATATTCCCAGAGGGATAAAGAATAGGGAGGCTATCAAGGGAAGGGATTGGCTACAGAGTTCTGGGGGTGGGAATTGTGTGGGAATATATCCCTCTTATCCCATAGTCTTGCCAATATTTCCAATTTATAAATAAAAATTAAAAGATAGATACCTGCAAACCTACTTCGCTGCTCAGGAAGTGTCCCCCCTGAAGGTAGGAAATGAAGACTCAAACTCAGGTCCTTGAACCTACAGTCCTTGAACATGGTAATATATGCGATCAACTGGGTCCACCACAACCTGGCCCTCTTAATGCATATTTTACTCAAGATCCTTTCCACTTACTATGGCTTATGGGAGCATAACTACATCAGACATAGGGAGAAGTTCTACAAAAGACTGCACCCATCATGACTGTTGCTGGATGGGAGGAATACTGGCCATGAGACAGAACCTCTGGGCTCTGAGTCTGGTGCAGCATTAATATATCCTCTCTGGGCACTGGGATCATGGTGACATTAAACTTTTTCTGTGTTCCTCTCAGTTTTACAGTTCCACATTCTGTAAAATACCTAATGCTATGCTAAATGGGAAAAGTCTGTCACCTCTGCCTCCAACTCTACCCTCAAAACTTTCCGAATCCTGCTTCTCACTTCTATGAGTTCTTCTTCCTGTCTTCCTCCTTTATTTCATCATTTTATTGTGGAGGTAATGATTCCTATACAGGTGTCGACATTTGGGTACAATTCTCATCTTGTGATAGGTGGCTATAAAGCACTTTCACCCCCCAACACAGGTCGTTTTCTACCACTATATAATAGGAACGTAAAGCACCCCCAGTCCCTTCCCTGTCTTCCTTACAAGAGTCCTTTGCTTTGATGCAATCTACCACATTCAGTTCAAGTTTTACTTTGTGTTTTCTGTTTCTGACCTTGCTTCTTAAATTCCAGTGAATGAGATAATCCCATATTCATGTTTCTCTTTTTGACTAATCTCTCTTAACATGATTTCTTCAAGCTCCATCCAAGGTGGCATGGAGATTCACCATTTGTAAGAACTAAGAGTATTCCATTGTGTATATATAAAACTTTCTTAGCCAATCATCTGTAGTTGGACACTTCAGTTGCTTCCAAGTTTGGGCTATTACAAATTGCGTTGCTAGGAACAAAGGTGTACATAGATCTCTTTGGATGGGTGAGTTTGCTTCTTTTAGATATATTTCCAAGAGAGGAATTGCTAGCTTATAGTGTAAGTTGATTTAATATATATATATATATATATATATACATATATATATGACTTTATTTATTTATTAATGAGAAAGACAGGAGGAGAGAGAAAGAACCAGACATCACTCTGGCATATGTGTTGCCGGGGGTTGAACTCAGGAATTCATGCTTGAAAGTCCAAAGCTTTATCACTGTGCCACCTCCCGGACCACTATAAGTTGATTTCTAACTTGAGAATTCTCTAGATGGCCCTTCTTAAAGATCTTGCTACCTCCAGGTACAAATAAAAAGAGAAGAGAAATTGAAAAAGATCCAGATAACCACACCCACACCCATAGCCCTTTTTCCCACTCCTGACTCCTTTCTCCTGCCTCTTTTTCCAAGAAAAGGATGAGCCAATAGGCTGCCATTATCCTTCCAAGAGGGCTACAAGGTACCAAAGCCCCAAACGGAGACAAGAATTATGAGCCATTCAGAATTTGCCCACAGACCCAAGTCCTCTATGGAGTCTGGTCTCTACAGAGGCATTCTATTTCCTGGGATGACACTGGGTTGTGCTGTATGCTAATTGCTCAGTTTGCCAGAAGGTTGGAGTTCTTTCTTTAAAAAAAATAGTTATTCAACATGATTTACAAAATTACATGCCAACAGGGGTGCAATTCCACACTGTTCCCACTACCAGAGTTCTGAGTCCCTGATCCCTCCATTGCAGTCCACTGCAGTTCTTCAGGTTTGCAGACATGTGTTAACCATCATCTCTACAGCTATCTGTCTACATTTGTACATAACTGCCCCTATTCCTTCCAGATCCATTGCTCTTCTCCCCTCATAACCCTACATATAACCACACATAACCCTATTACTTCATCCAAACATCTCTCCCCTTTTCATCCTCTCTCTGATGGAGCTGGAGTTCAGAGCCCTCCTATCCTCCTCCTCCTATCACTTCTCCCCCACTGGGGGTATGGATCAGAATTGTTTTTTCGGGGGTGCAGAAGGTAGGAGTTCTGGCTTCTGCAATTGCTTCTCTGATGGACTTGAGTGTTGGCAGATCGACCCATACTCCCAGCCTGTCTCTAGGTTGGAGTTCTTTCAAACACTGCACATGCTTCCCTTTTCAGTCTGATGCTTTGGGTAAAGATCTCTTTCCTTCTTCCATTTCCCTTTTCCTTCTCTTTCCTTTTTTTTTTTTTTATACTTCTTTCCTTTATCTCTTTCTTCCCTTCTTTCTCTTTCCTTTTTCCCTTTTTCTTCTTCCCTCCCACTTCCTGTCCTCCAACTTTGAATGAAGGTGCGATCTGGGGCAGGTGCACTGCCACCTCTGACCACTGATTTTCCAGTCCATTTAGACAGCCCAGTTCCCTGTGCAGCCCAGAGAGAACGTGGCTTCCAGCTTCTTGCCGTTTTATGACGAGTCTGTCATTCCACAGGACACTCATTACTCAGGAATGATGCTCAGTGACCAAGCCCAAGAAATGTGCTGCACATTCTGTATAACTAACACACACACACACACACACACACACACACACACACACACACACACACACACACATTTGCCTGGCTCATGTGGGCAGGATGAGGATGCCACTTCCACTTGGGAGGAACCACATGATCACACCTCCCATGGCAGCCTCTGCTGGTGGCAAGTGACCCTGGGGGAATCTGACTTTTACCGTTCTTCCTTTCTAGGAGGAAGGGTGCCTGGCACCCATCTGCTGCTGGACAATCCCGTGCAAGAATTGTATTCATTCCAGGAGCCAGGCTCCCCCACCCCCTCCCCGCCTGTCCCCAGCCTGGGCTAATGATTGACGGCTGGGCATGTTTGGCCCTGATGACAAGCCTGCTCCAAGATGTATTTTTACTCTCTGGACAAATAGCAGTGGGGAAGAGTGGGTCTCTTTTTATGAGTTGAGGTACTCGGGGCTGGAAAATAAACAGGTGGCTAATGAAACGTTGAGGTATGGAAACCGGCATAAATAATAACAAAGGAAACATCCTGTCCCTCGTGCCAACACCCTGCGGAGGAGGGGATATAAAAGCTGCCGGCCAGCTGGCCACGGTCAGATGTGGGGACCTCTGGCAGCCTTCCTGACCTGCGAGGTGACCAGCCAGGACCATGGGGTGCTGTCCAGGGGACTGCTTCACCTGCTGCCCTCAAGACCAAGAATGTTGTGAAGAGTGCTGCTGCCAGCCCTGCGGCCCCTGCTGTGGGTGCTGTGGTGCGTGCTGTGGTTCCTGCTGTGGCTGCGGCGGTGGGGGCTGTGGCAGCTGTGGCGGGGGCTGTGGGGGCGGCTGCTGCGGCTCCTCCTGCTGCGGGGGATCTGGCTGCGGCAGTGGCTGCGGGGGCTGCGGGGGCGGCTGCTGCGGGGGCTGCTGCGGTTCCTCCGGCTGTTGCGGCCCTGTGTGTTGTCAGCCCACGCCAGTGTGCGAGACGAAGTGACACCTCTAGATGCCTCCACTGATGCCGCCCTCCGACTCAGGGACTACTTCCGCTGCCTTCAGGAGCACCCCGCCTGAGCTCAAGTCCTGCCTTCCGAGTGCCTTGTATTTGCAGAGGCTTTCAGCTCTTCCAGCGCCTACCTACCTGCTCTGGTCCTGCCAGGCAGTCAAAGCCAGAGCCTAATGGACCAGAGAGAGAGAGAGAGATTCGAACTGGGTCCCCACCCAAAAGACGTGATCCCCGTGGCCTAAGAAAAAGGCTACATTCCTCTGGCTTTATTTTCATAGAGTGTAATGCCTTGCCACTAGGAAGCAGCCTGTTCTTCATGGTGCCTTTGGGACTGACCCCCCCCCCCCCCCCCCCCAGTTTTCTGCTACTTTGGAGATGCGAAAATTCCTCTTTGTTGAGTTCTTAATAAATTCGAGCATGCTGCCACAACCAAATGATTTCTCAAGCCTCTTCCTTCTCTTCCCCCTGGCCATTAGACCGTGGCTGCCAAACGAAGGCTTCTTTTTCTTTTTCCTTCCCCCCCTTTCTTCTTTCTTTTATTCCTTTTGTCCCTCTTTCTCTCCTTTCCCCTTCTCCCCTCCCCCCTTAAAGTAGTTCATCACCTGCACTGGAATTAACTGGAGGCTGATAAAGCAGAGATCTGGAGCCCTCCCCAAGACACACAGGTGGCCTGCTAGTTGTCCTTTTCACCGGAACCCCAAATGTAGAGTAATGTTCTTGCAGTAGTTTCACTTAGGGAGTTTAAAATTGCAAATCTATGTTTCCAGAGACTTTTATTCATGAACACTTGGAACCTGAATTTTATTTTATTATTTTTTTTCTTTAATTGCTGGGACTTCACTGCTCCAGGCTGACTTTATTATTGTTTTAAGAGAGAAAGAGACACCACAGAATGGAAATCTTCTCCAGTACAGAGGGTATGACAAAGCAGGCACTATCACAGCTAAACCCTCTTCTTAACCCATAGGACTTGAAATTTTTAAAAGCTCTGTGATAAGTGTTGGTGCTGGTCAAATTTAATTTTGAGCAAGCTCCATGCTTTCCTTTTGGATCACTGTTCTCTATTAACTGCTCTGCTGGAGGGTTTCAGGTCTGATCAGAACATTCTGGCACTGTCAGAGGAGGAGGCTTTGATCAGACAAGTTTGGCTTTAAGTGGAAGGAATTCCTGTGGCAAAACTGTGAGCACACAGGTTCTCAGGATGTTTTGGGGATGGCCTACCTCCCATTGCCACATGCTTTGGTGAAGTCTCCTATGTCTGTATTAAGTATAATTGTCTGGGAACCCTCCATTTGTTTTCTGCTTGAGTCTTAGGCATGGGAGGACCGAGTGTGCATCTACTATTGATAGAAAGGTCTGACCTAGGTGTGTGTGAACAGCCAAATGGTGAAAATTCAAAAGACAATCAATTCAATTTTTGTTGAATGTGATCTTAAGCTGTATGTATGATAAGATGTATTCTCTACTTACTTTGGGAGGATATTACTTTTATTCCTACAAAACAATGTTCCACTTGGGATAACCGCTGTAGCTTATATTTGGAGGGATTAGGAATCCAGAACTCTGGTGGTGGAAACGGTGCTGAGTTGTACCCTTGCTATCTTGTGATTTTGTAAATAAATATTAAATCACTAATAAAAAAAGTGTTCCATTTAACAGACAAAATATGTCTTCCTGATTATAAGCATATCACTGACTCCTAAAATATGAAAAAAATACAGAAAATATGAAGGAGGAATGATAGCCACCTGAAGTCTCACTGTTCAGAGTTTACTAGTGACATTAATTTTTTTTTTTTACTGATGTATCTCTCCATATGCCTCTCTAAGCATATTTATGAATAAAATTATGGTTGTGCTGATTTTAATTTTTAAAATATTTCTGTTTATCCTTTATAAGCCAAGTTTATGGCAACATAACTCACAGAGAATGATATAAACCCATCTTTAGTGTACAGTTTCATGAGACTTGACATTCTATATTAATAAGTAGCCATAACTGTATTCAGTAACTCAGCATAGTAAAACCTGGCATTATATTTCTTTTCTTTCTTTCTTTCTTTCTTTCTTTTTTTTTTTGAGCACTGCTCAGCTCTGGCTTATGGTGGTGTGGGGGATTGAACCTGGGACTTTGGAGTCTCAGGCATGAGAGTCTCTTTGCATAATCATTATGCTATCTACCCCCACTGGAACTTTGCATTACATACCAGTTTCTTCAGTGTCACTTTGCAGGTATTTCTGCCTATCATTTCTAGAATTTAATTTAAGTGAAATTATAGTGTGAACTCTCTTATGATTAGAACAACTTTTTTTTTTTTCCTTAGGATAGAACCAAGGAATGAAAACTCAGTGTAATGATACCACTGAGTAACCTCACCAGCCCAATGTTCTATTCTTTATTTTAGAGAGTAAGAGAGAAGGGAGATGAAGAAAGGAGAGGGGAACAAACACAGAGATAGAAGAGACATCACAGAACTGTCCTGCCATTCATGTAGCTACCCTGGTGTTGTTTATGGGCTTCTTGTGTGGTGCTTGAGTTTGAACCCAGGGTTTCATGCCTCATAAGATGTGCATTCTACAGGGCGAGCTCTCTTCCTGTCTCTAGAATAACATTGTTTTTCACATTCACTCAATGTTTTTTCAGCTATCAGTAGTTTGTTGTTATTTGTGATCAAGTTGTATGAATGAATTGCATTAAGATACTTATCTACTGGTGAGCATTTGCATTGTTTTTTTCCATTTGTCTATTATAAACAAAATCACTATGAGAATTCATTCATTTTTGTGTGGAAATGTATTTTAGTTTATTTTGATTGACTTTAAAAAATATTTATTTTCCCTTTTGTTGCCCTTGTCATAGTTATTGTTGTTATTGATGTCGTTGTTAGATAGGACAGAGAGAAATGGAGAGGAGGGGAAGACAGAGAGGGGGAGAGAAAGATAGACACCTGCAGATCTGCTTCACCACCTGTGGAGCGACTCCCCTGCAGGTGGGGAGCTGGCTCGAACTGGGATCCTTAGGCTGGTCCTTGCGCTTCACTCCATGTGTGCTTAACCCCCTGTGCTACTGCCCGACTCCCATGTATTTTAGTTTATTTTGTATAAATGTCTTGAAGCTGTATTTCTGGGCAATACTAGGTGAATAAGAATTTTATAAGAAACTGCCAAAATCATTTTGCAAAGTGGATGAATCACTTTGTATTTCCACCAGACTGTCTGACAGTTCCAGTTGTTCCATGTTTTTACTTGATAGTATCTGTCACTTAATTAAAAAAATTTCTTTATTGAAGGATTAATGTTTTACAGTCGACAGTAAATACAATAGTTTGCACATGCATAACATTTCCCAGTTTTCCACATAACAATACAACCCCCACTAAGTCCTTTGCTATCATGTTTTAGGATCTGAAACCACCACCCCACCCGCCCCAGAGTCTTTTACTTTGGTGCAATACACCAACACTAGTCCAAGTTCTGCTTAGTGTTGTCTCTTCTGATCTTGTTTTTCAACTTTTACCTATGAGTGAGATCATCCCATATTCATTATTCTGTCACTTAGTTTTTAGCCATTGAGCAAGTATACAATGGAAAAAATCAGTATGTGTGTGTTTTCATTTAAAACACCGCAGTATTAATACTGTCTTCCTTGTGGAGCAAATTCAAGATGAAACTGCTCTGATTGAGCTTAAGACTGTACTATTTAGTTGTCCACAGAGGTCCTCATTAATACATTCATTCATTTACTTAGTATGTATTATAATATCCTACATATCAAATACTCTCCCAAGTGTTGGTTATACTTAGTGAAAGACAGAATTCTTGCCTTTGTGGTGTTTATAGAATGTCGAAGGAGATGAGATCTATGAAAAGAATATAACAATGGGCTAGGTAGTTAAAAATAGAGTTTATTTCATTTGTCAAAAAAGAATTTTTTGAGAAGATAATATTCCAATGTAATAGATGGTATTACAAAACTCTTTTAGCTGAGAGAGTTTCTGAGGGATTTGTTGGGAGGAAGTTCATCTCAATCATTAATTTCCTTGACAGCTTAGCCAGATGCTACTATGGTTCCATCCTGAATTCCCTGGACAAATAACATCACTAATGTTTCCTGGAACCTCACCTTTACAGAGCTCTACCTCACTAGAGAAAGATAGAAACAGGCTGGGTGTATGGATCCACCTGCCAATGCTCATGTTTAGTGGAGAAGTAATTACGGAAGTCATAACTTCCACTTCTGCATCTTAAAAAGAATTTTGGTTCATACTCCCAGAGTGATAAACAATAGAGAAGTTTCCAGTGGAGGGGTTGAGCCATGGAACTCTGGTGGTGGGAACTATGTGGAATTATACCCCTATTATGTTACAATCTTGTAAATCAATATTAAATCACTAATAAAAAATAAAATATCAAAAAAAGCTCTTTCATGACTGAACCCCGTAGTAAAACATTTAGTCCTATCACTGTCCCTTCCTATCTTCTTGCTATTTATTTATTTGAGAGGGAGAGAGAGAGAGCATCACTCCAGTACATGAGATGCTAGGAATTGAACTCTAGACCTCATACTTGAGAGTCCAATGCTTTATTTATAGTGTCACCCTTGCACTTTTAATCCTTACTATGGAAAACTTTTGTTGCTCTCCACACTGTATTATGTTCTTGCTTCTTTGGTCTCCATAGCTGATGGTTTTAAATAAGGCCATTGCTGTAAAAAAATTATTTAAAACCCAGCCCAGATATCCTCTCCCACTCATGCTTCCCACTAATGTCCATATTATCTGTGTTGAATTCATCAGTTTGTTGCCTGCGTGTTTGCCCACTAGAAGACAAGACCCGTGTAAATTGTTAGTAAGTCTAACTAATGTGGGCATCTTCTGTGCCCAGCTCAGGGTCTGGAGGGACTAGCAGGAGGATAAATTATAAGTTTTTTTTTGCTGTTTCCCCATTCATGATGCTCAGAAACACAGATAATGCAGCTTGGAGGTAATGATACTTATTCCAAGATGACCTACCGCTCCGAGGACTCCAAATTTAGCCAGATAAATAAACAGACAGCTTCTTTATGGGTCGATCAACAATGCCCAGATCAACAAACTTTGGCCTAATAAGATGTTCTTCTAAAAACTGCCCCAAACAGCAATGAGGAAAAGACGCAGGGGCACCAAACAGCATGTGCCAGCAGTGGGGGTATAAAAGCCTGGGCCTCTGAGAGCTGTCCAGTCAAGGCAGCAAGCTCTCAACACTCACAAGAGCAAAGCCCCATCCACCATGTCTGGAAACTGCTGTTCTAGGAAATGCCCCTCTGTGCCAGCCATCTCCCTCTGCTCCACTGATGTGAACTGCAGTGGCCCTGTCTGCCTGCCTAGCTCATGCCAGAGCCAGACATGGCAATTGGTGACCTGTCAAGATAGCTGTGGATTGTCAAGCTGTGGCTCCCAGTGCTGTCAGCCCTCCTGCTCCCTGGGCAGCTGTGCCCAGCCTGTGTGCTGTGAGGCCACCATTTGTGAGCCTGCTTGCTCCATGAGCAACTGTGCCCAGCCTGTTTGCTGTGAAGTCACCCCTTATGAGCCCTCCTGCTCCATGGACAGCTGTGTCCAGTCTTTGTGCTGCACAGCTACAATTTGTGAGCCTTCTTGCTCTGTGAGCAGCTGCTGCCAACCTGTGTGCTGCGAGACCCCTTCTTGCCAACCAGTTCTCTGTGTGCCCACATCCTACCAGGCGCTCCTCTGCAAGCCCAGCTGCTGCCAGCCAGTCATCTGTGAGCCCAGCTGCTGTCCAGCTGTCTGCAGTGTGTCCAGCCCCTGCCAGCCAATGCTCTGTGAGCCTGCTTGCTGTCAGCCTACATGTCCCACTCCTAGCTGCTGCCCATCTGTCTGCTGTGACTCCAGTCCTTGTGAGCCAGCATGCTCAGAGTCCAGCAGCTGCCAGCCAGCTGCCTGCATGGCTCTGGTCTGTGAGCCCATCTGCCTCCATTCTGTCTGCTGTGTTCCGAGTTCCTCTGAGCCATCTTGTGTCTCTAACACTTGCCAAGAGCCTTCTTGTAGTGTCTCTAACACCTGTCAGCCCATCTGCTCTGAGACCAGCTCCTGCTCACCTGGTGTCTGTGTGCCCAGTCCAGGTCAACCCACCTGCTACATAGTCAAGCGCCGCCATCCTGTGCCCTGTGATCCCCGCCCACCTACCTCCTGCCAACCTCTCTGCTGCCGCCGAGGGTCTTCTGCTTCTGCTATCTGCCAACCCACCTGCACTCGTACTTTCTACATACCCAGCTCCTGCAAACAGCCTTGCACTACTCCAGTTCCCTACCGCCCTATCTACCGCCCCATCTGCTCTGGACCCATTACCTACAGACAGCCGTATGTGACATCTGTCTCCTACCGCCCTGCCTGCTATCGCCCCTGTTACTCCATCCTGCGCCGCCCAACCTGTGTGACTTCAGTCTCTTACCGTCCTGTTTGCTCTCACCTGACTAGTGCAGACTCCTGCAAAAGGGATTGCAGCAAGTCCACTTCTAGTCAGCCTGACTGTGCTGACTCAACACCCTGCAAGGGGGAGGTCTCAGATGTCAGCCCTTGTCAGCCTGCTGAGGCGAAATCCAGCAGCCCCACTACCCCTGAGGCTGCCACCAAGTCTGCTGACTGATAAGCTGACCTTGGCCAGTGATTCCTGCAGAGCAAGCCAGTAGCTAGGAAGAAAGTTCGACTGCTCTCCCCGAAGCTCTTCAGCACTTAGAATCACTTGCTTTCTGCACCATACTTGCCATATGCTTATGCTTTGAAGAGCTAATCAGAAATGCCAGTATCCTACTGGTTGAAACTAAAGCCTCCTATGTGCCGGAACATTCAGGGTTCCTGTCTGCTGCTGCTGTCAAGCTGAGACAAGCTGCTTTGACACATCAACTCAAGCCTCTATTACATGTATATTCTTCTGCCCTCATGTGTGTGCTCATATTTTGTGTGGACCTCTTCCATGAGGTGAAGATATTTAACTATCCAATAAATATGGCTGAGTTGAAGTGACATATTCTCGGTGCCCTCTTGTTTACTCCATTTTCTCATCAGCTGACTTACTGCATCTTTGAGAGAAGCTTCCTTCCTTCTTCCTTCCTTCCTCCTTTTTCTTTCTTCCTTCTTCTTCTCTTCACTCCTTGATTCCTCCATTCATTACTCAAAGAAATTATAATATATATATTTTTAGATGTCAGGGGCTGTAGTAGGCTCAAGGAGTGAGAAGACAGAAGAAGTCTCAGTTTCTTTTTTTTTTTTCTTTTCTTTTTTTTTATTTTTTATTAAAGAAAGGATTAATTAACAAAACCATAGGGTAGGAGGGGTACAACTCCACACAATTCCCACCGCCCAATCTCCATATCCCACCCCCTCCCTCGATAGCTTTCCCATTCTCTATCCCTCTGGGAGCATGGACCCAGGGTCATTGAGGGTTGCAGAAGGTAGAAGGTCTGGCTTCTGTAATTGCTTCCTCGCTGAACATGGACGTTGACTGGTCGGTCCATACTCCCAGTCTGCCTCTCTCTTTCCCTAGTAGGATGGGTCTCTGGGGAAGCTGAGCTCCAGGACACATTGGTGGTGTCTTCAATCCAGGGAAGTCTGGCCGGCATCCTGATGACACCTGGAACCTGGTGATGCAAACTCTAGTATACTTCTGCTTTCTTACTTTGGTGCCATACTCCAAACTCAGTCAATTTCTGCTTTGCGTTTCTACTTCTTTTTTTTTTTTTTACATGCATAACATTCCCCAGATTCCCATTTAGCAATACAACCCCCACTATTTCATTCATCATTTTTCATGGACCTGTATTCTCCCCACCCACCCACCCACCCCAGAGTCTTTTACTTTGGTGTAATACTCCAATTCCATTTCAGGTTCGACTTGTGAAAACTTCACCGTTTTCAGCCGATCTTGGATGGACCTTGAAAAAATCATGTTGAGTGAAATAAGTCAGAAACAGAAGGATGAATATGGGATGATCTCACTCTCAGGCCGAAGTTGATAAACAAGATTAGAAAAGAAAACACAAGTCGAAGTCTCAGTTTCTGATCTCAGAGAGCTCATTCTCTGGTAAAGACAAGCAGAGAAACAAGGATGACATTTCCTGGTGTCAGTCCTGGGGAAGAGTTCAGCTCAGGACACTGTAAACTCAGTAGATTGTAGGAGAATCAAGGAAGGTTACTGAGAAATGTAGTACTGAAGCTGAGACTTTAATTCCTTTAATTCCTGCACAAGCAGGAATTAACCAGTTAGACACCAGGAAGGAAGCTCTTACTAGGAAGAGGAAACAGACAAATGAAAGGGGCATGAGAGCACACTGTTCATTAGTCCAGGCTTGGGCATGGGTGTGCTTGGGGAAGTGCCGAGCTTAGAAGTCAGATAAGTACAGTGACCTGCCTTTGTTGGGCCATGGGTGCCAGATAGAGACAGACAGAGAAATTTGTGTTTGATGCTTGGGGGTCATAGTCAGGATAGGGACATGAACAATGACTTCTGGATTATTCCTCTGGTCTTTATGAGGAGAAAAAAATTAAGAAGCTTAGCCTGTGGTGTAGGGAGGCTGGGTGAAGAAATCAAAGACTTTGGGATCTCCAAGGGACCCACAACAAGTGGGTGAGTCATTTTTACAATAAGACATATAATATGGATTTCTTATGCAAGAGCTTTGTTTAGTCTCTATACACATTTACTTATAAACATTATAAACATCTCTGTAAACATTTACTTATAAATATTTACTCTATAAACTTCATACACAAATTCTTTCAGGTCCTAAGAATAGAGTCTCTGTAAAGTAGTTACTCCTTACACTCAGCACAGAGTGAAAGACTGTTCCTTATCTTTAGGGGACAATGTGGATTATCGTAAGCTCGGGCACTTTTGGCTTCAGCAAATTAAAGTTTGGGGCAGATAATTAATTTAAAAAAAATCTTTTTTTAAAAAAATAAATTATCTTTATTTGATAGAGACAGCCAGAAATCTAGAGGGAAAGGGTAGATAGAAGGAGAGAGAAAGAGAGATACCTGCAGCACTGCTTCACCACTCGCAAAGCTTCCCCCCTGCAGGTGGGGACTGGGGGCTTGATCCTGGTGGTACTTGTGTACTGTAACATGTGCACTCAACCAGGTGCATCACCACCTGGCTCTTTGGGGCAGGTATTTCTTTTCTGTGAATTATGGAATGTGTTTTGCATTGAAAAATGTAAAGTTGTATCTCTGATCTCCACTAATGAGATTCTCATAGCATTCCCTGAAAGTGATGACCATGCAGGAGAAGACCCTGCATATCAATGTTGAAGTTACTGGCTTGTCAGCCATTGGGCCATTGGTGTTCATCTCCAGCTTCTTCCATAGTTAAGAAGAATGGGTCAGGCTTTAAAGTTCTGTGTGGGCTGTTGTTATTAAATATTATTACTGTTGTTATTATTTTGCCTCCAGGGTTATTGTGTCTGCATATTTTAAATTTTTTATATTTATTTATTTTCCCTTTTTTTGCCTTTGTTGTTTTTTACTGTTGTTGTAGTTATTATTGTTGTTATTGATGTCGTCATTGTTGGATAGGACAGAGAGAAATGGAGAGAAGAGGGAAAGACAGAGAGGGGAAGAGAAAGATAGACACCTGTAGATCTGCTTCACCTCCTGTGGAGCGACTCCCCTGCAGGTGGGGAGCCGGGGGCTCGAACCAGGATCCTAAAGTCTGTCCTTGCACTTGGTGCCAAGTACAATACCACCTGACTCCCATGCATATTTCTATTGCTCCTGGTAGATTGTCTCTTTTTTAGACAGAGAGTGAGAGGCAGAGAGGGAGAGAGGGACTAAAAAAGAAAAAGAGAGACCATAGTACTGTTCCACTGAACCTGAAGCTTCCCCTTTGTAGGTGCTCCCATATGGCAGACAGGGGCTTAAACCCACATCTTCATACATGGCAAAGTGTGTGCTCTAGCTGGTGAACTATCTTTGACCGCCCACTCCACATTGTGTAGTTTTAAAGCATGCATATATGGATTCAGTATTTCATAGAAATCATAGCAATTAGGTGAGGCAGGATTTCTGTCGCCCTGTTTAGAAGATGAAGAATATGAGAGAAAAACTATCCACATTACCATCAAAAGAGAGAAGAATATTGTGGCATGTTAACACAATGGTCAGCTAAGCTGCAGTGAAAAATGATTGAACAATGGCTAATAGAACAATGTGGGTGACCTTTACAACGTAATGTTGATTGACAGAAACAAGACTGGAGACTACATACGTATCCAAAGTTCAAAATCTACACATGCAGCCATGCACACATTTATGTATGAGTACACATATCTGTACACCTAAATATGCATGTCTATATACAAATATCCACATTCATTGCTGGTCATGGTCCTGAAAGACACAGCCCCAAATGTTGATATCCCTGAAGACCAGTGTATCCCTTTTTCTTTTTCTTCATTTAGCAAAACCTTCAAGACCAAAAATTTCTAATATACTCAAAATCAAAATCCTGAAAGATCAAGATCTCTAATGTCAAAAATTCCTGAAAAATCCAAATATGTCTGAAAGTCAAAAGTTGAAAACACAGACAAAATAATATAAATGTGCCCCCTGACAAATTATTCAATCACATACAGCTTTTGCCCTTTAATACATAGCACAAGGCTTCCTTATAAACATCTTTGTCAGGGAATAAAAAGAATTCTATGGGCTGGGGAAACAGCATAATGGTTATGCAAAAACTTTCATGCTCAATGTTCCAAAGTCCTATATTCAATCCCTAACACTACTATTAGAGCTGAATAGTGCTCTGTTCTCTCTCTCTCTCTCTCTGTCTCTCTCATTAAAGTAAAATACATAGTTGAAAAAAAAAAGAATTCTACAAGTTCAGTGACCATATGAATCAAAGGTACTTGCTGATGCAGTGACTATGGCAGTGTTACAAAACACATTTTAAAATGGTGGGTTCAGCAAGTGGCAGCAGTGAGCCCTCCCTCCCTTTTATCTACTTTCATTGGTGATGGGGCATCACATAGTCTCTCAATCTCTGGGACACCGGAGTAACTTACCCCTCTCCTGGACGTCCAGTCTTGTGTGTCTATTGTAGGGGAGACTGTGAGGACCCCAGGTGTTTCTGGATCAAAGGGTCTTAGCTGGCCATTGGGATTTTGCTTGCACTCCTGTATGTTTACCTTCCTAGTGGTTATGCCCCTGACTGTCAGTAAAATATTCCCTGGCCTGCTGGAAAACAAAAAGTCAGTTTTGCACATCTGCATTATGGTATGTACTTTACTGTGTTAAGTGGCTTATGAAATGTTCTGTGTTGTCTTTGTGTATGTTTCTCAAACAATTATTTAAATTTTTTTTTTTTAAATATGGGGTCCTAGTGGTCATGTAATCATGTGTGTTGCTGAGAAGTTATTCTGATGCAGTCTCCGCCCCCAGGTTTTTCTATGCCCCGCTAAATCCTAGAGTGCCCCCTTTCAACCAATCCTGGCCCTACACGTCACCCCTGGTTGTCGCCCAATAAAAAGCCCCCTCACCCCTCCCGTCTCTCTCTCTGGGCTCTAGGCTCTCCCTCTCTGAGGTCTCGCTCCCTGCTCTCCCCCCGTGGTCGGCCTTTGCCGGCTGGCTCCACGTGGTCTGAACCAAACCTCCCCCCCCATCCTATAATAAAGATTTGTGTACCCCTTTGCTCTGGACGTCCGCTCTCTTCTCTGTGGTGCAGCCCGACACCAGACCGCCGCAACAACAATGTGTGAGGAACTGAATTCAAATCCCTAGTCTCCACCGCAGGGGGAGTTTCACCAGTGGTGGGAAAATCCTGCAAACATCTCTCTTTCTCTGTCTTTTTCTCTAAAGGAAAGATAAAAGACCAGTAGGAGCACTGAAATCCAGTGATAACATTGGTGGTTTAAAAAATAAAAGAAAGAAAAGACAATAAGACAAAATAAAAAGAAAGAAAACAAAATAAATATCTATTTAAATTATAAATTATCTTTTAATAAAACATCCAAAATTATTTTTTTGAAATTTTGATCTTTCAGGATTGTGTATTTTAAGATTTTAGAGTTTACAGATTTTTAGTTTTTGGAATTTTAACATTTGGAATATGGTATTTGAGTGTTTCTTCAAATTACTACTCCAAAACTTTATACAGAATATTTATACTCATATGTATAAATATTCTCAAGGGAATAGTAAATACAACATTCAGGGAAGTCACACAACTGGTAGTGAAGTACATATGAATAAAACTCAGTTATGCCCAATGCCTATGTACTTTTTCCACACATTACCATATTTCTAGATTTTTTAATTAGGTGCTGACAATTAAACCCAAGGCCTCATACATGGCAGGCATTATTCTATTACTGAGATACATCTCTGATTATCATCTTTCTCTCTCTCTCTCTTTTTTAAAATTGCCCCCAGGGTTATTGAGACATCTGCAGACCTGCTTAATGACCACGTGAAACTTCACCAAGGATTCATGTAATCAACCTGAATGCCCATCAAAAGATGACTGGATAAAAATGCTGTGGGATGTATACTCAGTAGAGTACTACTCTGCCCTAAATACAATGGCATTGTGTTTTGGGCAATGAAATGGATGGAACTCAAAGTGATTATGCTAAGTGACAGGTGACCTCATGAAGGCTACCAGCTTTGGACATGGCAATTTGTGTGCTCCACTGGGTGCACCACTGTTTGACCCCTCCATCAGATTTATTTTTTAAATAATGTATTTTTTATTGATTTAAAATCTATTTTTAATATTATAAAATTTTAGGACTGTAATCACACTTCTATATTAATATGAGTATATAGCTTACCACATTCACCACTAAGGACCCAGTGTCGCCATTATATCAAAGAAACCCACTCACTTACTTCTGCCCATTTCCAAACTGTCCCCTCCAATAATCACATAATTTAGAAGTCAGTTTGGTTATGGAAGCCATAACTCCTACCTTCTGCACCCCAATAACAATTTTGGTCAATACTCCCAATGGGTAAGAAGTGATAGGAAGAAGAGGACAAAAGGGCTCTGAACTCCAGCACTATAATGTCCCAGAGAGAGGGAATGAAAAAGATAAACATTTGGATATAGTAGTAGGGTTATGTGCAGCTTAGAGGGGAAGAGAGGAGGGGACCTGGGAAAAAGGGGCAGTTATGTATAAATGTAGACAGATAGTTGTAGAAATAATAAATCCATGCCTGCAACCTTAGGGGGAAATGCTGTGGCTTACAATGGAGGGATGGGGGATTTAGAATTCTGGTGGTGGGGGTGGCATGAAATTATATCCCTGTTGACATGAAATTTTGTAAATTAATATTAAATCACTAATAAAATTTAAAAAAAATTAAAACTGAACAGCTGGGTAGAAAAGAGCCATTTAGGTTATTATTTTTAACTTTACAAGTTTGATTGTTCTAGTCATTTCTATTCCATATATGAGTGAAACTACCCAGTTCCCTTAGCTTTTTCACTAAGCATAATCAGCTTGAGTTCCATTCATTTTCTCACCTATAACTCGATGCCACTGCATTAATGGTAGAGTAGTGTTATGTTGAGTATATATCCCATAGTTTCTTTACCCGGTCATCTTTTGATCAGCATTTAAGTTGATTCCACATGCTGGCTATTGTGAGTAGTACAGCTATGAACACCAGGGTGCATACTTTTTGAATTAGATTAAAATACAGATGTGTATAAGATTATTATTATTTTTTCATCACAAAGGTTTTGCCACTCCAAGCAGATATTTTTCAGATAAAGAGATGCAGGGAGATGAAGGAGAGAGGGAAAGATAGCACAGCACCTAGGCTTCCTGCAGTGCAGTAGGGTTTGGATCTGAACCTGGGTTGTGCACATGACAAAGTAACTGCACTCCCCAAGGGAGTTATCTTGATGACCCAGATAGTATTCTCTTCATAGCTGAACATTTTGAGAGATTTGCTTTAACAGGCAAGGGAGAAAGAGTAGGATCTTAGAAAAAGAATTATTTCACAGCGATTAAAGTGGTATATAAGAATGATGAAAACCGGCACATTTTTCAGATTAGTGTGGACATGGCTTCTTCAATATATTCATATTTTCACTTTGTTTGACATATTTAGTGAGACTCAGAATACTTCCTTTGGGAGGTTAGAACTTGGGATGTAGAAGTTCAAGCCTAGAACAAATGTGGGGATTCCTGTTGTTCACAGGATGCCAAGACATAATAGCAAGGAGGTTGAGAAGAAATGAAGCTCTGACAAAAAAGTAATGGAGAGGGGGGCTGGAAAGTGGTGTGCCCACTTGAGCACACTTGTCACCATGTTCGAGGACCTAGGTTCAAGTCCCTAGTCCCCATGTACTGGGGAAGCTTCATAAGTGGTGAAGCAGTGCTGCAGGTGTCTCTCTTTCCCTTTATTCTTTCCCTTCCATCTCAATTTCTTCTTGTCTTTATCCAATAAATTAAACAAAAAAGGGGAACAGGAAAGGTACTTTAATGACAATGGCAAGAGGTTTCCAGGTATTGTTCAGGCCAGAAAAAAGTCTCTTCCTTTAAGAATAAGGGCAAGGGAGGTGTCAAAGTAAAGGTATTTTGTAACTAGAACTTTGAGAAATGTTCATCTCCAGAGTTTTCAAGAATTATGAAGGATCCTATAATAAGAAAAATAACCTGAGCAATAGCAATGTTCCTACAAAAATTGATAAACTGATGATATTGTGAACATTTGAGTAATCAATTCACCTGTTCAATAGAGTGAGTTAGTGGTAGAGCCAAAAATTAAGAACAGCCCTACCTCCCAAAGCTATGGTCTTTCCAATCCATTGTGTGCTTCCAGAATGTTGACTTGTGTGAGATGTTAACATTGACTAGTGACAGAGAACCAGGAAAAACCCCCTGGAGGAGGAAAATCAGTCCGTTCCTGATGAATCCCTCTCAGAAGGGATTTGTTGGTTTTAACAATACAAATACTTCACAATATTTTCCACTTCTGGTGGTTGTGTTCTAGATGTATAAAATTCATAAGTTATTGACATTGTAAAGTAAGCTTAACTCTTCTTGGTGAAGTATTTTGAATTTTCTTTTCTTTCTTTTCTTTTTGCCTCCAGGGTTATTGCTGAGACTTTATACCTGCATGGCAAATCTACCACTCCTGATGGCCATTTTCCCCTTTCCTTTAGTTTTTTTTTTTAAAGTTTATTTTACAAGACAGAAAAAATTGAGAGAGGAGGAAGAGGAGGTAGAGAGGGAGAGAGAAAGTGATAGCTGCAACACTGCTTCAACATTTGTAAAAGTTTCCCCTGTAAGTGGGGACTGGGGGTTTGAACCTCGATTCTTGTGGGCACTTAACCAGGTGCACCACTGTCCTGCCTCCTATCTGACACTTTAAAATGTCCAGATTAAAAGTGTTTTGGTGTATTAATAAGTAGAGGTAAGTGATCATAGTAGTGAGATTGAGGTCCCTGGAATGGGGAGGCATTCCCAGAACAAAATTTGTATAATTTGTCCATGACCAGGTTATTGCTATATTAATGTCATCCTTCAGTCACTGTTTAGAGTCAACTTTATCCATATTTCTGTTCCTACAGTTAAGAGGTCTAATACATGATTAAAATCACAGGCTTGGGGGTTATCCTTCTCTAGATTTGAATCTTATTTCTACCCCTTACTATGTGAACAATTTTGGAAACATGATTTAAACTCCTTGAGTTAACTTTGATACTTCTAACATAATAATGACAATGATACCTGTCAACAAAAGTCATTGTAAAAAGTCAGTGAAAAATGTAGTCAAAGACTTGCTATATAACTAAGTATACTAAAATGGAAATCACTATTATTATTAGTGGTAGTACTAGTGAAGTTGATTTTCAGGAAGCTCAAATGGAAAGGTTCTGGAAAGAACTGGTGACATTGAAGTCCTTGGGATGGTTTTCTGTTCACCATCTTTGAATTTGCCCTCCCTCCTCTCAGCAAAGCATCCTTTCCTGACTGAGTGGTACATAACTGCATTCCTGGTGGAAGTGCAGGATGCTTGGGCTAGTTTCAGCTTCCTGATGAGAGATTAGTGTAGGCAAAGGTCTGCTTCAGGGAGGCTGGAGAACAACCTGTAAAAGAGACAGCTCATCTCAGACAGGGGTCACCATTAAGGCATCCCAACTCAGTAAAGAAAACTCTCAACCCAACAGACAAGCTTTTAAAGTGGGGGCATCTCCTGGGCTCCTGAAGCCTCATAATCAGATGTTTGTATGCAAATGGGTGGAAACAATAACAAGGAAAGATGCCCCATATCATGCCAGCACCCTAGCAAAGGACTATAAAAGCCCCTTGTGCATCATATGCCTTTCAAATCCAGGTACACCGGACTTGCAATTTCCAGGCAGGCCAGTAGCAGCACCATGGCAGATGTCTGTTGTCCTGGAAGCAGTATGGCTGTACCAGCCGTGTCCACCATGTCCATATGCTCCACTGGTGGCAGCTCCCGAAGAGGTCTTTGCTTACCTAGTTTCTGCCGGAGCAGAACGTGGCAGTTGGTTACATGTGCAGAAAACCACCAGTCCTCTGACAGTACCTCAAGTGGCTATGAGTCTGCTTCTTGCCAACCTACATGCCTTCCTGCAACTTCTTGTGTGGGTTTTGTCTGCCAGCCCATTCATTCCTGCAAAGCCAGCTGTGACTCTGGCTCTGGTCAGTCTACCTGTCTAGTCAGCTCCAACAGTTGTCAGGTAAGTTGCTGTGAAACCAGCCTCTGCCAACAGAGCTCCTACCAAGAACCTGCTGCTGGGTCTGGATCATGCCAGGCAGCCCATGACCAGTCAGTTTGCTGTGATAATAGACCTTGCCAGCCCACCTGTTCTGAGGTAACTTCTTGTCTTGAAAACTCTTGCCCCCCAACCATCTGTGTTGCCAGTTCATGCCAGCCCACTTGCTGCCCAGCAGGGTCATGCCAGACCACTAGTGGTAAAGGTCAGGCCTGCAAACCCACATATTACCAGCCCATCTGCTATGTTTTCAAGCCTTGCCAATCAGTGCTCTCCATGCCTGTTTCTTGCCAGCCATCAACTTGTGTGTTCAGTTGTTGCAGCCCTACCTGCTATGTGTCCTCACCTTGCCAATCTCTTCACTGCCAACGAGCTCCTCCCCTGTCTTTCATCTGCCATCCAGTGGCTAGCTGCCAGCCTTCTTGTTCCATAGTGAACTCTTGCAAGCCAACTTCTTGTGGTAGCATATGCTCTGGCCAACCAACTTGTGGGGGATCTGCTTCCTGCAACCAAAGTGGCTGCAAGTCCCCTTCCTGTCCACCAGCTTGCTGTGTGACAGGTTGTGGTAAATCATCCAGTGGTGGCTGTAATTGCTTCCAACCAAATTCTCCCAGTGTCTGCAAAGCCAACACCGATCTGCCAACTTCCTGCCATCCCAGTCATGAGTCCGGCTTCTGCAAGGAAAAAGCACTGAAGGAGTGCTCTTCATGCCTTCTCTAAGGCTGGCCGCTATCTATGAAAGCAACCCCCTCACAGAGCTGCCTGCCTCCAGCAGAGCCCAAAAGCTCCCCTTTGTGAATTGTACTCTGACTTTGGGCACACATTCCCTCCAGGTGCTGACAAAGGAACTGACTGGTTCAAAGTCTCTTAGTGAAGAGGCCCTTCTAAGCATGAATAATCCTTCAGCTAGTATCATCACACAATAACTTACATTTCCTGATGTTAATTCATTTTGCTCCAGTAAAGCCTGCCTTCTCTCCAAGTTTCCTTTCTTTTGGTGCTGCTTAGTCTTTAAGAAGACTCCTTTGCACCATATGCTAATAAAAATGTGAATGAATGAAGACTTTCATCTTTTTCACCCTCCAACACCCCCATCTCCTGTAAGATATTCTTCAGGTCATATTTGAAAACAGTGAACTTACTGGAGTTGGTGTCTTGTGCCAAAATAAGAGTCTGGGGTGGGAGGTGGGGGGGGGAGGGTTCAGGTCCTGGAACATGATGGCAGAAGAGGACCTAGTGGGAGCTAAATTGTTATGTGGAGAACTGGGAAATGTTATGCATGTAAAAAACTATTGTATTTTACTATCAACTGTAAGCCATTAATCCCCAAGTAGAAATTTAAAAGAAATGAACTTGACCCCTCCAAGCTAGTAGTTTATTGGCTGAAGGATAGTTACAGGTGCTTGAGCTTCAAGGGATTTGGAACAAAGCGTTTTCTTTGGAGCTCTCAGTTTTTCCAGTCAAAGACATGGGACACCAAAAACAGAAGTGGTATGGAAAAGTCAAAGATGAAAATAAACAAGTTTTGGTCATGTAAAATAGTTAAGGGTTAAATCACTTAAAACTGGATTTAACTAACCATTCACCTACTGACCAATTATGATTTTATTATCTTTATTTATTGGATAGAAACAGACAGAAATTGAGAGGAAGGGGGGAGGTAGAGAGGTAGAGAGACAGAGAGAATTTGCTGCCCTGCTTCACCACTTGTGAAGCTTTCCCCCTGCAGGTGGGACTGAGGGCTTGAAGCTGGGTCCTTGCTTGAGCATTGTAAAATGAGCCCTCAACCAGGTGCACTACCACCTGGTCCCACCTAATGACCAATTAAAAAAAAAGTCTTATAATTTTTTGGCACTCACTGGTTTGTTACATTATCAGTATTTTAAAAAGATATATTTATTTTATATGAGAGAGAGAGGACATACCACCACTCATTTCTGGCATATGATGGTACTGGGACTTGAATGAGGGGCCTTGGGGGATTCCACTGTATTATCTCTCCAACCCAAGAGGTGTTTAAAAAACAATTAACCTAGGAGAAATTCTCCCTAATTTTTGTATCCATAACGTAAAACTATTGGATTTTTTTTTAGATGGTTGACTTTGTTTTGTGGGGGTGGGGGTAGCTTAGAGGAACATTAATAGTGTATACTCAGAGTAGTGGTAGAGTTTTCCTTCAGAGTTTCATGGTTTGCAAAACAATTTAGGTTTGACTCCCCTACCCTACCCTTATTCCTACACAAGTCCACTTGGAGCATATAAGAGGACGGTCACTATGATTTTTAGCGTGACATAGATTTTAAAGTACTCTGTCATCCACCACTTGGAGAGTTGGCATATGACATGATGATTTCTTCCATAGAGATTTGGTATTAACCATAGTTCTGCAGAGAAAAAACACTAGTAGGATGTGTGTGTGTGTGTGTGTGTGTGTGTGTGTGTGTGTGTGTGTGTGTGTGTGTAGAGAAAAAGATTTTTTTTCTACTAAAAGAAATAACTCATGTGACTGTGAGGCTGGAAAGTTTTAATCTGTAGTGTGGGCAGACAGGCTACAGTCCCAAGAGAGCTGATAGTAAAGGTGAAGTCTGAAAGTTGGAGAACTTTCTCTACTGAGATGAGTGAAGGAGGCTTGATCCTTCTCTTGTACTCAGGCCTTCAAATGATTGGAGGAGGTTCGTATACATTACTGAAAGCAATCTGTTTACTCTTCCAATCAAAATGTTATTCTCATTCAGAAAACATAGAATAATTTTTGACCAAATATTTGGGCACTCTGTGGCCTAGTTAAATTAAAAAATTAACCAACACAAATATACAGCAATTAAAAGGAGCAGGTTAAACAGACATAGCTGCCATAGAAATCTTAAAGACTTTCTATTAGTGATAAAACAGAATGCAGTATATTGCAGTTTCCATGTACATAAAATATGTGTGTACCAAGCAGCACCAAATATTTTGTTAGACTATGTACAAATAGTAATGCATTAAGCTGAATAAAGTGGCTGCGCACAAGGAGAGAATGGGGCATGAAAGAATAGGAATTAAATTAATGTAAGTGCACAGGGAAGGAAATACTGAGAGAAGGGACTTTGCATGACTTATTTACACACAATGTCCAAAAAAGCCTATCAAAAAGAGGAAGAGGGGGAGGAGGAAGCTTGATATCACAAAAGGATTATCATGAACAGAATGTCTTCTAGAAAAGACATTTTGATGGGTACATTGTTTAAATTCTTTCTCTTCCTCCTTCCATGAAAATGATGAGAGTGTGGGACAGTAAGGATTTTGCTTTAGTCCTGAGCAGAATTTTCAACAATGTTATTTGTGTTACAAAGTTAAGGAGATCAACATTGTTACGTATCTTGCTTATAAATAAGATAATTCTTGATATATCTGGATTTCAAATTTCATTTCACAACAATGTTTTCACTCATCTAAGCAGGATATAATTTTTAGAATTTTTTGGCACTCACTGGTTTGTTACATTATCAGTATTTTAAAAAGACAGATTTTAAAAAAGATATATTTATTTTATATGAGAGAGAGAGGACATACCACCACTAAGGCCTATTGCTAGGGCACTGTTCTCATGTGATGGCTGAGGTCTCAAACCGGGTTTTCACACATTAAACCATACTGGTTGAGCTATCAACTGACTCCCAAGCCAATCTTAAAATTTTTTTTTCTAAAATTTTTATGGAACCAAGACTTAAAGGTAGGGCCTTAAGGGCAGCTGGGCGGTGGCACAGTGGGTTAAACGCACATGGTGGAAAGCCCATAGACCCGTATCAGGAGCCCAGTTTGAGCCCTGGCTCCCCACCTACAGGGGGTTTGCTTCACAGGCGGTAAAGAAGGTCTGCAGGTGTCTGTCTTTCTCTCCCCCTCTCTTTCTTCACCTCCTCTCTCAATTTGTCTCTGTTTTATCCAACAACAATGACAGCAATAACATTAACAATAATAACAACAATGATGATGATAAATAAATGTAACAAAAGGGAAAAAATCAAAATAAATAACTAAAAATTAAAAAAATTAAATAAAGGTAGGGCCTTATACATACAAAGTACTCAACAAGTGAGCTATTTCCCCAGCCTTATCTTATTACTTTTATCATTTCAATTAGATATTTCTTTGTGGAACTAGCAAATACTTTTTCACTGGCCATGTGCCAATATGAAAAGTATAGGTTTTAAAAATGTCAGTATAAAGTGTGGGGTGGGAAGCTTTGTATCTTACCTATGCTTGGCAACAGTTTAAATAGCATAGCATTTATTAGTGCCTTTTAGATTTGCTAGAACTTGTCCATAAAACATCTCTACCTTCATTAATAAGCAACAACGTTCTGCCAAGTCTCAACATACAAAGCCAATAGGATTTATTTACTCATTTGTTCAAGGTAGAGGAGCAATTTAAAAACATAAGAAAGTTTTGAGAAAAATATTATAAACATTTCTTTCTTTTCAATCTGAGTGTTGTTCATCTTTGGCTATTGTGGTGCCAGGGATTGGACTTGGAGCCTCTTACATGCAAGTCTTATGTACTACTGTTGCATTTTCTCCCCCAATTCCCAAACTGCATCTTATTAGCTTCTTTAACCTTAAAACTATCCTGTGGGTGTGTAATGATTACACACACACACACACACACACATTCTTCCTGATGTAGGTAGTCCCATGTGTTCAGAAAGATCTCACCAGGTTTGAAGGGTTGCAAGGTTGTCATCTTAAGCTCTGTATCTCTGGCTGTAGTCCACTCTAAGTATTCAGTAGCAGCATAATGAGTACAGTCTGCACTGTTCCCAGCTATGACCATGAGTTTCGAGCTCAAACCAATAGCCTATGTGGGCTAGGCTACATAGGTTCTGGTGCAAAAAAAAAAAAAAAAAAAAAAAATATATATATATATATATCCTGAATAGGTGGATGGAGGTAAATAGTTAATTCTATCCACATAATTTTTTCAAGAATGGGAGCTACTCTCTGTCCTAATCCAACTCTCTAGTCCTTTCCTCTACTGTGACACCATTTTCTCAGACAATATTTTTTATCCAATTTCATGCTAGCTAGCAAACTCAAACAAAAACTACCGTAGTTGTGGGCCCCTAGAAACATGCCTAAAATGGATTTACAAGCTTTCTTTCACCCCAAGAACCCCAGTCTCATCTGCCCTGTTCCTACTTTTTGGTACTTGTTCACTAACCATTTTTTCTCACTTTATGTCCTGCCACTTTCCAGACACCTAGTAACAGATGTGACCATGATTCCACCCTGACTTTTCCAGGCAGTTGACCTCACCGATGTGTGCTGGAACCTCACTCTCCAGAGCCCTATTCCACAAGGGAAAGACAGAAACAGGCTGGGGGTATGGATCAACCTGTCAATACCCAATTTCAGTGAAGAAGCAGCTTCCCAAGCCATTCCTCGTGGGAGACGTGCTAACTATACGCCTTGTCTTGATTCTGAATGCGAGCAACTACTAAAGCAGTATGATGAGTCAGGCAACCCAGATGTGGCTGACCATCTATCTCATTGCCTCCCTGGATACAGCACGTCAAGCCCACTGGCAACAACTCACGGAAAGTCTGAACTTCACCCACTCAAGTAGGAAGGCCTGGAAGCTTCTTCACAGTCTGGGTGCCGGTAGCCAACCCCCTCCCGTCTCCCATCCTCCCATATCTCCAAACTCAGTGGCCAGTCACCTAACTCAAGTTGGACGTGCTAAGATCGACCCAGTATGGAAAAGAGAAATTTCCCACGAGTGGTCATCCCACTTCCGGTTATCTTGTCCATCTCCAAAACTCTCTCCCTTTACACTGTCTGAACTGGAAGACGCTTTGAAGAGGGTTAAACCGGGAACAGCTGCTGGCTATGATAACATCACCCCAGAACTCATTCTTAACCTGGGCCCCGTGGCAAAGAAGTGGCTCACTTCATTCCTGTCCCACATCTTGGAATCTGAGTCTATGCTCAGAGTTTGGCGTCGTGCGAAGATAATAGCGGTTTTGAAACCAAAGAAAGACCCAACACTGGCCGCCAGCTATAGACCAATTTCTCTCCTCTCCGTGTGTTACAAACTCCTTGAGAGGCTGCTTCTGTCACGTATTTCTCATCTTACAGAGAAATTCCTATCACCCGCCCAAGCTGGTTTCCGCCCAGGAAGATCTACCTGCAAACAAGCCCTGGCCCTCTCAACTTACATTGAAAATGGATTTCAGAAGAATTTAAAGACGGGTGCTGTCTTTGTTGATCTCACAGCAGCCTATGACACGGTCTGGCACCGTGGTCTCCTAGTCAAGATCTCAAGATGCCTGCCTCCATGGGTGGCCAACACTATACTGTTTCTTCTCCAAAACAGAAGATTCCGGGTGCATCTGGGTGACAAGTCTAGCAGATGGAGACTTGTCTCAAGTGGCCTCCCCCAGGGCTCTGTTCTGGCTCCTACGCTATTTAATATTTACTTCAATGACCTCCCAGAAACTTCTTCAAGGAAGTTCATCTACGCCGATGACATCTGCTGTGCAACTCAGGCATCCAAGTTCGACATCCTTGAGGAAACACTCATGAAAGACATGTCTCTGATATCTGATTACTGTAAAAAATGGCGACTAATCCCTAGCACTGCAAAAACGGTATCATCTGTTTTCCATCTACACCATGCCTCGGCCTCGCGTGAGCTTAATGTGCAGCTTGGCGATACGAGAATCGAGAATCCGGCATGAAGCCCAGCCAGTCTATCTTGGTGTTACTCTCGATCGCACTCTGTCATTTCACGAACATCTCATAAAAACTGCAGCAAAGGTGGGCGCGAGGAATAACATCATTGCAAGACTGGCCAGCTCCTCATGGGGCGCGAGCGCTTCCACACTTCGATCATCATCTCTGGCATTATGCTATTCCACTGCAGAATACTGTGCCCCAGTATGGTTCCGCAGCCCCCATGTCCACTTGGTCGATTCCAAATTATATTCCTCCATGAGGATAATTTCCGGAACCATCCGTTCCACCCCGGTTCCATGGCTGCCAGTTCTTAGCAACATCACCCCGCCAGATAATCGTTGGGATGCGACATCATCTAAGTTCATTTCCCACGTCTACGCTCGACCGGACCTGCCAATATACGTGGATATCTTCGCCCACACTGTCCAATGCTTGACGTCTCGTCACCCAATCTGGTCCTCTATGCCTACACTGAACTTCTCTGTTCCAGTCTCTTGGAAACAGAGTTGGCAGTCAGCTGAGGTAAAGAACAAACACCTCATCACAGACCCCTGCAAGCGTCAACCCGGCTTTGACCTAGCACGTTATGATTGGGCCCTCCTCAATTGCTATCGAATGGGCCATGGCCGGTGTGCAGCTATGTTCCATCGCTGGGGAGCCAGAGATGACCCGAACTGCCCCTGCGGCTACAGACAGACTATGACCCACATAGTCAACGACTGCCACCTCTCCAGATTCAAAGGAGGTCTCGAAACTTTACATCAGGCTCAACCTGACGCTGTTGACTGGCTAGGGAAGAAGGGCAAATGCTAGAAGAAGAAGTGAAGAAGCAGTTACAGAAGCCAGAACTCCTACCTTCTGCACCCCCACAAAAAACTTTGGTCCATGCTCCCAGTGGGGGAGAAGTGGTAGGGGGAAGAGAATAAGAGGACTCTGAACTCCAGCACTTTCAGGTCCCATAGAAGGTATGAAAAAGAGAAATATTTGGATGTAGTAACAGGGTTATGTATGACTTGGAAAGGTAGAGAGGATTGGACCTGGAAGAAAAAGGGGGCAAATACATACAAATATAGATGAGTAGTTGTAGAGATGACAGTTAATCCATATCTGCAAGCTTGAGAGTCCATCCAGTAGCTCTCAGTTAGGAAACTAGAATCGGAGGTGATGTTGAAGATATAAAAATGACCCAAAAGATATGTGTGAAGAGAGTATAATAAGAATTCCGAACATGACATAAGGAACTTTTTCACCTGTATAGTGCATAACATTTGGGGTTTTGTTGTTATTGTTGTTGCTTTTTGTTGTTCTTTTGACTTTATTCACACAAATGGGTTCCCTTTATAATAAAAGTTTCATGATATCAGAAAGTAATTTTTGCTTGTAACCTACTTTTTCAGAAATGTTAAGTAATAAATATGATCCAGCAATATCACTCTTTGGTATTTACCTAGTGGGCACTCAAACACTAGTTAGAAAGGACAAATTCACTCCTATGTTCATAGCTGCATTATTCACAATAGTCAAAGAGTGGAGGCAGCCTAAATGCCTATCAACAGATGACTAAAGAACTATGGTGGTTTTCTTTGGAAAGGTAAAGATATAGAACTTTGTATTAAAAAGACTCAGTCTGTGTTTTAAAAACTTCGAGACATCAATTAATTTTCCCCCTCTCATATTAATTAACTAGTGATTTATATGACTACACTTTACTAGGAGTATACATAAACACCATTCCCACCACCAAAAGACTGAGTCCCATCCCACCCAGTCACCCCCAACCCCCACCTGCCCAGGAAGTGGCATGTCTATCCCTCACCACAGGGTTTTTACTTTGGTGCCCTACTTTCAATTTAGTTAGATCCTGCTTTTAGTTTCCCTTTCAGATCTTCTTTCTCAACTTCTGTTGATAAGTGGGATCATCCCATACTCATCTTTATCTTTCTGATTTAGCTCACTTAACATAATTCCTTCTAGCTCTGTCCAAGATGGGTCAGAGAAGGTGGGTTCATTGTTCTTGATAGCTATATAGTATTCCATTGTGTATATATACCACAGCTTTCTCAGCCACTCATCTGTTGTTGGGCACCTGGGTTTCTTCCCGGTTTTAGCTATTATGAATTGTGCTGAGTCTTTTTAATATATAGGCTGTGTATTTGATATGCGGACTCTCTCAAAGCCTAGACCAAGTAGATCAGAAGCAACCAATGGCACAGCTATATACAAGATACTGGGTGCTATATAGAAAACCCTAACAAAAGGACTTTTCAAAGTTAACCCAATTACCAAATAATGTGATGAGAACATTAACTATCCATTGTCTTTTTGAACCCTAAGACAGCAGGAACCTCACATCTCCACTATATAGCCTATATTTCCCCCAGTCCTGGAGCCTTAGGATAGGGCCCACTTTCCCACATGCCTCTTCCAATCCATATCAAATAATATTGCATCTGCTGATTGCAACCTAATCAATGCACTGATTGGCACCTCAACATGCTTCAGCTCAGACTGTGTCCAGAGACTTCAGATGTGGAATGACAACCTTTCAGCTTCATTACTGAGGTGAGACCTTTCCTTTCATAGTATTCTCTAATTCCATCTCAGGTGGTTCACTTTCTAACAAAGTCCCAAAACCTAGATATACACCAGGTTCTGTGAGAGAGAGAGCATATGTTCACACGTATCCATAAACTAGTGCAAAATATATACCTGAAAGCAGAAGTACACTAGAGTTTGCAGTGAGTACCCCCCTAACACTTCCTCTCCACTATTCCAAGCTTTGGGTCCATGATTGCTCAACAATTTGTTTGGCTTTGTATGTTAACTCTCTTTTCAGCCACCAGGTGCCAGATATCATCAGGATGCCGGTCAGACTTCCCTGGACTGAAGACCCCACCAATGTGTCCTGGAGCTCTGCTTCCCCAGAGACCCACCCTACTAGGGAAAGAGAGAGGCAGACTGGGAGTATGGACCTACCTTACCAGTCAACATCCATGTTCAGCGGGGAAGCAATTACAGAAGCCAGACCTTCCACCTTCTGCAACCCACAATGACCCTGGGTCCATGCTCCCAGAGGGATAGAGAATGGGAAAGCTATCAGGGGAGGGGATGGGATATGGAGATTGGGTGGTGGGAATTGTGTAGAGTTGTACCCTTCCTACCCTATGGTTTTGTTAATTTATCCTTTCTTAAGTAAAAAATAAAGAAAGAAAGAAAGAATTTTGATGGTGGGTGTTGTGTGGGATTACACATTGTAAACTTACAATCTTGTAACATACTATTAATAACAAATAAACTAATTAAGTGTTAAGTAATTCCCTGAACTAAAATGTACATGGAGAAATATTTCATAATAGTGATTTTATGATGATTAGTACAGATATGTTGCAGAAAAATCAGAAATTTGCTCAGATGGGGTCCTTACTTATGCTCTAAAGTAATCTTGGTGGGGTCTAGAAGGCTAGATCAATGTCTTAAAATTTAGCCTCTTGCTCTTGTTGTGTGGGAATAGGTGTTGGACAACATGGTAAAATATAAAATACCCTATAAATCTAAGAGTATGGGATAGTACACTATATACATAATTTCAGTCACAAAAGGATATGTGAGATGAGTAGCACTTATGAGAGATGACACTGAAAATTCCTTATTTATAAAGCTAAGTTGTAACAAAAATAAATAGAAAACAAATTATAAGTACAATGAAAAATGTAAAAAGAAAGCATTGTGGGGACGGAGAACCTAGCTAATTATTAAAACAATCATCAGAGGTAGAGAATGGGTTTGGAGAGCCATATACACACCCAGTTCCTGAGATCAGATGGGATTGGGCATGTTCAGGGTGGTATGGCTATTGTAGACTGCATATCCAATTTTTAATGGCATGCATAAGCCAGACCCAAATTATCACTAGTGACCATAAACTCCAATTTTTGGACAAACACAATGAAAACCAAGATAAGTTTTCTTAGCTGAAATCCCATAATTTCTCTAATGATATATGAAGTCTCAGAGGGATAAATATACACATCCAGTTTAATATGTATCTCAAACCTCCAGAAAAGGACTTAACTCTACTGACTCAAACTACTAGGAAAGAAGGGGAAAGAAGAATGAGTCACTCAATGGAACGATGTCCAACTGCCATGGGTATACCAGGTATACTTTTCTTAGGACAGAAGTGCAAAGGAAGTTAAAATTTGCTGGTTTACAACAAGGAACAACAGAAGAAAACAGTGAATCAGGCACTAAAGAAAACAAAGTCTCAGAGACTTTTGGGAGGTGTGGCTATGGACTAACAGCAAAGGCTCTACCCCCAAAACAACAAATATTGACAACCAATGAATCAATAAACCACTCTAAACAAACTGCATCTGGGATATCTGCAGACATTGAGACCTCAGGTGGGTGTTGGTGTGTGAGGCCGGGCTGAGAGAAGGCAGAGGACTGAAGCCAAGCACATGTAGGTTGGGAAGTCTGGCAATAAATGGCACCATTTTGCTTCTGAATAATAGCAGTCAAGGCTGCGCATAGTGCTGACTATGAGAGGGGGTAACCTTTGGGCTTTGGCCCAGGGCCTCAGGCGGTGAGAGTCTGCTGAACTGGTGACAGGGTCATACCACAGTATCAGGGGATTTCCCTGATCAGTCTGGTCTGCCAACCCCCCAGAACAAAAAACAAAACAAAACAAACAAACAAACAAACAAAAACTAAGGCAGACATTCAGAAAGGTAATTTGTGGCAGCTGGCAGCTAAGAGGTAATAGGTGGTAGCTGATGGCCAAATAGTAAACTGGGCTCTACCTCTTCATATACAACTGCCACCTAGTAGCAATCCCTTGTGGTTTGAATTCAGACTGAAATTCTACAGAGAAGCCATATATATATATACACACTACATAGAATATAAAACAGCTCAAGGGAATAACATGAAACATAATCCCATCCCCCAACACATAATATATAAACAAAGTGAAATCTAGTAATTATAAATAATAACACCACCTGCTGGCTCAGTAATAACCCACACAGTAAATAAGCAAATGGCAAAGTAGAAAAGACAAATTTTCGAACATAACAACAACAACAACAAAATGAGAGACAGAAATAAAACAGGCCTCCAAGAAAATTTAGATATAGTGAGACTATTAGAGAAAGACTATAGAAAACTATTTATGAAGCCTCTCCAAGAAACTTCAGAAGCATACTGAAAAGGTAGAAGAATATTTTATAAAGGAGTTACGAAACACAAAAGAACTCCATGATGGATTATTCTCTTAATGTATTGTTGGGTTCGATTAACCAAGATTTTGTTGAATATCTTTGCATCAATGCTATCATGGATAAGGTCTATAGTTTTCTTTTTTGGTGGGGTTCTTTTCTGCTTTGGGGAGCAGAGAGATATTAGCCTCATAAAATGTGTTCACTTTTCTATTTTTCTGGAAGAGTTTGAGGAGAATCAGTGTTAGTTTTCTTTGAATGGTACTCTGTCTTTGACTTCCGTGATTTTTCAGATATCACTAGCAAGGACCCATTGCCCTCATGTTTCAGTACTCTTATAAAAGGGATCTCTCTCTCTCTCTCTCTCTCTCTCTGTGTGTGTGTGAAAATGTGTAAAATCAGTGATTGGCCTTGTTGTGACCAAACTGGAGCAAATGTTGGTTCATACAATAGTCCACATGAAAGCATTTTATTTAATACAAACAGTTGCATTAAATGGCAATGGCAATGGAATAAGAAGATGTCTTAATATGTGAGAAGTGTTTTATCTAAGTCCAGGAAACTTGAACTAATTTAGAGAAATGAAAACAATTTCTATATCTGTTTACACTTCTTTGGAGTCATTAGTTATTCATTGCACTTTTCTTTCTACATAATTCTGTTAAAATATTATCCTTTGCACATAATATTAAGAAGCCTCCAACCTCCTTGTTTATGGCATAATTATTATTTTATAGAACAATCTTAAATGACATTTTTCTTCTTCTTATAACTGCTTTATAGTATAGAGAAAAACTCTTCGGTCTTAGTTATTTGCTCTCTACATTAAGTATGTTTATACACTGCTGTACTTATTACTGTTGGGTGTTTAAAGGGGGATGTGTAGAAATAATTGGGATAATATTGCTAGGAATTTAATCAAAAAGGTAGAAGATGCCTGAAACTTGTACTTTTCCCGTTTATTCTTCTTTTCTGTGAAAAAAATCTGAAGGAGACTGAAGAGCTTGGTTTTCATCATGCCGTTATCTTGGATAAGGAATGCTTTTGTTTACAAAGAGTGCTTGAGGAACAGGTTACTGCCCTGTGAACCCAGAGATAATAAAGATTGTTGTAGCTGACACATTTTATTATCAAGTTTGCATTATACAATTTAGACTTTCTTGATTTATGAAGGAAAAGCCTGATAATGGTTCACTCTAGCTGTAAATCAATAATCTTCAAAGAAGAAGAGCAGAGGAGAGAGCACACAGGGTTGTTCGCTTCCTGTGAAGACTTCTTACTGGTGTCTGGAGATCTTGGGATTAGGATGATTGCTGTGTTTATCAGTCATGACACTGGCAGCATCTGCCTTTAGGGCTTATAAAAAATGGTAAACAGATCCTTCTTATTTATGAGAGGGTTATGTGTGAGTTCCAGATCCATTTTTTTAAGTACATGCTTAGGCTTTCTTATAGTTCTTGGCAATAGGATTGACTGTAGGAAAAAAATATATAGGAGTGACCTTGATTGTGGGTTTTGTTGTGGGTCTGACAGAAATCAAGGAGTAATGGTTTCTCCCAGGCAGATGAGAATAGTGACTAGACATAGAGGCACCAAAACATGAGGAAAGGAAAAGGGTGAGGAATAGAATAATGGCAGAGATACCAAGAAGCTCAAGGGATTTGAGGATCAAGTGCAAAAAGCCAATATTTGAATTATAATATCTATAAAACATATCTAAATTTTCAGTTAGCCAAATTAATAAATTGAGATTTTTTAAAACTCGACTTATTTTTTTCCCTTTATATGAATGTATCTTTAAAGCTCAGCTTCATAACAAAAGAAACCAAATATCTGACAATTAGTTTTCTACCAATAATATCCAGCCCCCAAATGTGCCTGAGTCTAATGTTATAGATAGTTGAGAACTATTATGGGGATGAAGGACAATTCTGATCTGAGATTGATCAGAGATATTAAAAAACAAATTCTGGCTGTTATTTTGTTCTCTTTTTTTTGAAGAAAGCTACTTAAAATTAAAACACATTATTTATTTTGGAAAGAGACAGAGAGAAATTGAAAGGGGAAGGGTAGATAGGGAGAGAGAGGGAGAGAGAGAGAGAGACAGAGAGAGAGAGAGAGACCTACACCACTGCTTCATCACTCATGAAGCTTCTCTCCTGCAGGTGGGGACCAAGGGTTTGAACCTGAGTCCTTGCACATTGTAATGTACATGCTCAACCAAATGCACCACCATCCGGCCCCTGTACTTCAGTTACATTCTGATAATCTCCTTCATCCAAATAAGATGACATTGTGTCCTCTGGTCATAAAATATGGGAAGAAACTAGAATGAAGTCTGGGCTATCATTGGTCACAATTTTCAAGATTCACAGAGATTAGTAGAAAATGAACCAGGATGCCCATTACCATTAGAAGAACCATTCAAATTTATTAAAAGTAGAAAAAGCGAAGTAAGAACAGTGATGCTTTTGGGGAAATATTGAACAATTGCAGCAACTAGATTTTAAACAATTGACCTTGAGGCTGGGGTTAAATTACGGATTAAAGGACTGAGCTAGACTCTTACTGGAAAGGCAGGTTTTGTCGACATTTGCAAAAGATTTTCTAACTACCTCAGATTGGGCTACATAAAAAGGCAGACTAATCATAATGAATGACATTGACATTCTAAATTTCTCTACTTGCATAAAACCCCTTATTTTTTAAGAATAATATATTTATTAAACAAATTATAATCTTTTGTTTCTTTTTAAAAATATATTTTATTTGATAGGACAGAGAGAAATTTAGAGGGGAGTCCTTGTGTACTCTAATGTGTGAGTTTAGCCAAGTGTGCCACACCTGGCCCCTCATTTTGTTTCTTAATCCTGTGTTTTCAATGTAAATTACTTCCAAGTTTATAAGATTCCTATTCTTTCGTGACTCACTTTGAAACAACCTTTTTTTTTCATTCTTTCTAGAAATTCTTCCAATTCTCTACAATTAAATTAAAGGTTTCTCAGAGTTTTGACTTGCCATCTAATATTCACTCTCCTTTCAAACATCTATACAAGGAAATTCCCTTGTGTACTTTGTGGGCCATGAACTATGAGAGAGGCTCCAAAGAAAAGGCTCCTAGTTTTGGGAGAGCTGAGTAGTCCCCACTTTGAATGGAGGGAAAAAAGACTGAGATTAATTTCTCTTCTTTCTGTAACAATATATATTATGTTGCATTAGCACTCCTAATCTAAATTTGCCTTTCATGTTGATCATATCATTGGAAGAACAAATTAGCCATGATGTAATCACTAGTGTAATGCATAATAGAGAAGGAAGGAGTTTGAGGATTGTCACTCACAGAAGGCTGAGGAGGCTAGAGTATAACCTGGTGAACACACACACGCATACACACACACAACCAATCAATCTGACATTTTGGAGGTAATTCTCTTCACTGACTATTTAAAAAATACTTTGGAGGGGGGTCGGGCAGTAGCACAGTGGGTTAAGTGCACGTGGCATACAGCGCAAGGACCGGCATAAGGATACTGGTTTGAGCCCTTGGCCTCCCACCTGCAGGGGAGTTCCTTCACAGGTGGTGAAGCAGGTCCGCAGGTGTCTGTCTTTCTTTTCCCCTCTCTGTCTCCCCTCCTCTCTCCATTTCTCTCTGTCCTATCCAACAATGACAACATCAATAACAACAGCAACAATAAAAACGAGGGCAACAAAAGGGAAAATAAATAAATATTAAAATATTTTGGAGGAAAAGGGGAGCTTAGATAGGTTCAAATTCATTCTAAAATAGAGTTAGAGACATCGTAAATAGCTAATAGCTGTCATGGTAGAAATGAACCAAACATGAATTTCATTATGAGTACTCAAGACACAGAGACATGTGTGCCAATGCATGTCAAATGGATAGTACAGGATGATACCACACAAGATCCAAAATTTTCATTAAGAAAGGACCCAAGACATATCATTCAAAGTCATCTTCAAAAAAGAAGGATGTTTGAAAAGTTTGAGGAATTAATTCAAGCTGATTGGAGACCTAAGAAATGTGCAAATGTAACGAGAGTGTTGGGTGCCATGGACACTTGGTTAGGCAAATAAACTCTGGCAGTGTCCAGTTAAGCACTGCTTAGGGGAGATGGGAATCAGTCATGGAATTTGAGGTTTCACATTCCATTGGTGAAATCTGTTGTGAAATTAATGTACCAAATGCCTCTCAATATTTAGTTCTCTTATCTTCCTGTGCTGATTCCTGGCATGAGAATTTCTTGCTATAGTAAATTCTGTAAACTTACAACAGGTGCCCTTGCTTTGTAACAGAGCAGGAAAGGAAGAAAAACTGTTAGGGAAAAGGACTTGGGTTTGAACCTCTATATTTTAAGGAAGAAGCAATGGTCAGGAAAAGATTACAACCAAGATGCGTGCAGTACAGGAAATCAGATATTTACAAAATCAACCTAAACTGGGCTGTGAAATAATTCACTTGGACAGTGCGTGCCTCTGCTTTACCATGTGCCCCATCCAAGTTTGAACCCAGTCTCCACTGCATTGAAGAAAGCTTCAGTGCTGTGGTCTCTTTCAAGATCTGCCTCTATCTATACAAACAAATAAGGAAACACTCATATAAACCAATCTCTGCTCCTAAATAGCAGAGACCTGGATTGCATATACTGACTGAATAACAAAGGAACAGCTTTATAGGCATGACTGACATGAGTCTTACCAGAGAGGTGGCATTATCTGGGGTATGTAAACAAAGTCTTCAAGGGCTTAGAGCATCCTCGAAGACTACAGCACAGTGAAGTCTGCTCTGAGCGCCCATTGGAAGACAGCCTTCTTATTTTTGTCTTTCTAGGGACATGCCTATTATCTTGACAGTGTGTATGTTTCTTTAGTGCACTGCATATTTGAGTGCTTATGAACTTCAGAGTATGATAACATGCTAGTAATTATTCAGTCAACTAATGATGGGCCAAGGAGGAATGAGGGAACTCAAAGAATCTCAGGCATGGAAGGAATTTTGATAAACTTCCTGGCAAGTAGTATCAGTTCCCATGCTTAAATGTTTGACATTTGAAAGTTCACACATCCAGGGTGGTCTGTTTCTTTTCTATTCAAGAGTTTCTCCAACTTTTTGGTTATTTTCACTGTAGTCACATTGAACTTCTCTCCATCAGAAGCATCAATAAGGGGCCGAATGGTGGCACACCTGGTTGAGTGCACAAGTTACAATGCATAGGACCCAGATTCAAGCCTCCAGTCCCTACCTGCAGACGGAAAGCTTTTCAGTTTTGCAGGTGTCTTTCTGTTTCTCTTCCTCTCTATCTCCCCCTTCCTTCTCAATTTCCACCTGTCTCTATCCAATAAATAAATAATTTAAAAAAAATTAAAAGAAGCTTCAATAATTCTATAATCAGAATGGCATCCAGAGCACCTGCCTCCCCTTACTAGTTCTGCCTCTTGTGTCAATGCCCTTTGCCTAGACATGGGAATATCATCTTGCACTGTAGAAGGTAGTTCCAGTCAAGTAAGCATTCCATGATTGGCTAACACTATATTTTTTCTTTTTCAATAGTCCAAATGTTAAGACCACCACTGATCTGCTTTCTCATTCAGGTAGCAAAATAAGGACTACAAGAAGGAAAGACACCATAACACCTTAACTTCCTCTGGTGGCATAACTTGAAACTGGCAAGGCACACACTCTATCCTACAAAATATCTGTCCTTCCCTAGTTATCTCCAATTTGAAGACAGTCTTTTAGCAGCAAGTTATCACCATCTGTTACTTAATCAACTCTTTTCATTGTTAAAAAATCGAGTTCAGTGTGATTTACATGGACACTTGAAAATTTCCTACTTGTTTTTATTTATATTGAGATACTCAGTAAAATATCCAGAGAGTTGGATACTTCCTAATTCCTTGACATTGTGCATGTGCCCATTCATAATTTGTGTTTTAAAGACAGCATCACTTTTCTGTGTCTGGCTGGGTAGTCTACAGCACATTCATATAATAAGAGTTCATCTATTTCTCTCTCCTTCTATGTTCACCTATTCATTCTCCATTGCAGAAGAAGATATGAGATGCTGGGTTATGGAGTAGAAATGAAATATACATGTTATGCTACCTAAAAATTTCAGACTTTGGGAGCAAACTACTTAATGTATTCCAATAAATTCTCATAACTTTTCCATATACGTTGCACTCCAGTTCTTTTTATTTATTTATTTTTTAATTACAGAATTACATGTTGACAGGGGTTTGAATTCCCACCATTCCCACCACCAGAGTTCAGAATCTTCACTCTCCCCACTGCAATCCACCACAGTTCCCCTAAAGTTGTAGACATGGGCCAACCATTTTCTCTACAACTGTCTGTCAACATTTATACATAGTTTCCCCTTCTTTTTCTGATTAAATCCTCTCTTCCCCACTAAGCCACGCATGATATGATAACTATCTCCATATGTCCTTCTAAGTCAACTCATAGCATCATAGCTACCTCCATATGTCCCTCTTCTTTTCCTTCTCTCTCTGGGTGCTGATGGAACTGGGCACTCCAATTCTTTCAAAACCATAGCTACCCTTTTATACAGTAAGCTGACTCATAATATCAATATATAAGTTTTCTTTCATTTCCCCCCTTTCTTACTGGTTTTTATCAGGTATGTCTTACATAGATACAGTCCCCTCAATAGTGGGATCACACTTACATGTCACTAGTGATATAGGTTCATTATCTACTTCTCCTACATGGATTCTATTTCTTGTTTATTGTTTACCAGGAACACAGTGAAAGTGGGCCCCATGGATGTTGATTTTCCTATTTAATTCTGTGGTATCAGCATCTGGCACAGTTCTTAAACCACAATAAGTGGTTTAAATAAAGGACCATTTTACTACCTAGATGAAATTCTTTATTCTCATTCTCTATTTCCCTCCTTCATCCTCTTATCTCTCAACTATTGATAGGAAAGAGAGACCAAAAAAATTTCATGAAAGCTGTGCAAAACAAAATCCATGGTATTTTAGGAAGATAACCTACTTGACTATGAAAGGGAGGCTGAGGACATAGCAAAACTGAATGCATTGAAACAACATAGTTGTCACCAATCTTGTGTAGAGATAGTGATCAGTTGCAGAGACTCAGGAGAACAATCCTGTGAGTTTGCTTTTATTTATTTATTTATTTTGGATAGAGACAGAGAGAAATTGAGAGAGAAAGAGGGGGTGGGATAAAGAGGGAGAGAGAGAGAGAGAGAGATACCTGCAACCCTACTTCACCACTTGCAAAATTTTCCCCCTGCAGGTGGGAACCAGATGGGAGCTTGAACCTGTGTCCTTGTGCACTGTAATGTGTACACTTAACCAGGTGCACCACCACCAGGCCCATTAGTTTGCATTTTAAGATTCTTAAAGGACAAAGATATGACATGGCAGAGATCAAGACTTTAGTCATGAGAGATGAACAGTAATATTGATTTGTAGGAAATGCCAAAGGGGTGAAAATAAACAGGTTCCACTCTCAGTATCACCATTTAACAAGATAGTTAACAGAACGTTCGGTTGCCAACAAAGCTGAGGGAGTGAGTTTATTGGCAAGTTTCACAGCCAGGACTATTATTTAAGACAAATTGTGAAGGGAGATCTTGAGAGCGGCTGGCTATGAGGCAGCCAACAGAGTATACAAGTCACCATGCCCAAGGACCTGAACTCAAGCTGGGCCCTGGTGCCCCTCCTATTGAGGGGAGCAATGTTGTCAGTGACTCTTTTCCTCTCTCCTGTGTTCTCTTCCCCTCTAACATGGCCTCTGTAAGTGGTAGAATCATGTAGGAATGGGGCCCCACCAATTATTCTGGTGGGGAGAAAATGCTTGGCTGCAAAGATAGCTTACCTGGAGAGTGTGCCTGCTTCGGCATGTGCATGACCCAGGTTTCAATCAGGTTCAATCACACTAGATGGAGCTGCAGTGCTGTGGGATCTTTCCTTCTCTCCTGTCTCTATCTGAAAATAATTGAGGCAGAGCAGTGAAATTCTGATGATGAAAATAAAATAGACAAAATAAAATAAAGTGAAGTGAAAGGAAATGAAGTGAAACAAAATGAAATAAAAAGACATATTGCTTCCTAGAGCGATTATATAAACTAATAGCACTCCCATCCACTTCTAATGTGCAAGAAGAAACTGTGAATTTCCATTAGCTTAATTCTTGTCCTATCTAACACAAATCATTTTCCCATACAAAGTGAAGATGAGAACCTTGTTAAAGTTTTGATTTGTATTTTTTCAATTACTTTGAATTTGGAATATCCTTTGCATTTATGTATTGGACACTTGTGCTTCTCTTAATATAAAATTTACATTCCCACATTTCGCCCAGTTTTCCTATTCAGCTGTCTGATTATTTATTTGTGGGGTTACTTCTGTACTCTTGGATCTAGCCTTTTGCCTCTTTAGTGCATTATGACTCTCTTCTCCAAGTCACTACCACGTGAGACAAAAGAGCTGACCTCTCTCGGTTAATAAATTATAAGAAATAGTAAATCACTCTTATTTATTACTAAGTAGCTTTGCTTGCAACACAGCAGTAGATAATTAAAATGATTTTATTATGTTATTCTAAAATATTTTATTCATGGTTTGTGTTAAATTTTCTCTTATAGAATTATTTGATTTACCTTGTATTATTTTAATTATACTGATAAAATATCCCAGTGTTTTATTTGTTTCATTTACTTTTATTTTTCAGAGCCAAGGTCTCACGCACATGTAATTTTATTGCTTCCAGGTCATTGTATTCACTCATAGAGAGGCAGAGAAAGAAAGAGACAATACAACACTGGATAGTCCCTTGGTATTGTGGAATCTCATATGTGGAACCAGGACTCAAACCTGGGCTGAGAGAATGACTGAGAACACATCCTACTCATTGAATTATCTCTTTGGCACTTACCTGGTTCACTATTTGTAAAATGACTTTTAAGAGAGTCAACATATCAAAGACTCAGCCTATAGTCAGAGACATTCAATCAATTTTCCTCTCTCATATTAATTAAATAGTGATTTATATGACTACAAATTAATAAGAGTGTATATAAACACCATTCCCACCACCAAAAGACTACATCTCATCCCATCCTTCCCCCTCCCCACCTCCCCATGAAGCCAAACATCCACCCTCATCCTTAACCCAGGGTTTTTACTTTGGTGCCCTACTCCAAATTCAGTCAAATCCTGCTTTGAGTTTCCCTTTCTGTTCTTCTTTCTCAACTTCTGTGGGATCATCCCATACTCATCTTTAATTTTCTGACTTAGCTCACTTAACATAATTCCTTTTAGCTCCATCCAAGATGGGTCAGAGAAGGTGGGTTCAGACCAGGGAGAACAGAAGCAACCGGTGGTACGGCTATATACAAATAATGTCAAAGGACATAAATTATGGTGATGTTGAGTATGATACAGCAAATACTAACAAAGGGATGCTTCAAAGCTAATCCAATTGCCAAATAATGTGATTATAGTAATAACTATCTATTGTCTTCTTAAACCCTAAGAGCAGGAACCTTCCACTTCATCTACAGAGCCTATATTTCCTCCAGTCCTGAAACCTCGGGGGGGGGGGCTCACTTTCTTGTGTGCATCTCTCAATTCATATCAAATGATATTGCATCCGCTGATCCCAACCTAATAAACACAATGAATACCACCTCAGCATGCTTCACTTCAGACTATGTCTAGAGGGGTCAGGCATGGAATGTCAATCCTTCAGTCTTATTACTCGAGTGAGATCTTTCCTTTCATAGCATTCTCTAATTCTATTTCAGGTGGTTCACTTCCTAACAAACTTCCAAAACCTAGATATAGACCAGGTCCCATGAGATAGAGCATATGTTCACATGTATCCATAAATTAGGGCAAAATATATGCCTGAAAGCAAAAGTACACGATAGTCTGCAGTGAGTCAGTATAAAGATCATAATGAAATCGTGTCTACTTAGACTTAGATACCCTCCTCACCTACTTCCCATTAGACTTCCCTTACTCACTCCCAAGCTAACCTTATCAAAGCAAGGACTGAAAAAGCTGAATAAAGGCAAGAGACTGGCATACTTTAATGATGACTCTTTAGTCACTATCAGGCCACCTCATCAGCTGGGGCCGTAGCCGGGGATCCTGAGATTCCCAAACAGACATGATGGACCTAGACTTCAGATAAATCCCTCTTTCCATTGTTACTGGTCATATCTATCAGGAACAAAAAATAGAGCCCTTTGTGTGCCCCCATAGGCCCTTGTCCTCAACATGGATCAACAACAGTAGAGAATGTTCCATCCTCCAAAGGGAAGCTGAACAACACACTATATGCTATACCTGAGGAAGATGGGTCCTGATATTGGGGCAGCTTGGAATGTTCCTGTTCATGACCACAGAATGTAAGCTTGGATCTAGAGGGATGCAGAGGTCACATAGGCTCCTAAGTTGAATATGGGCCCCAGATCACATCAAATTGATGGGATTTATAGTCAACAATATCTACACACCTTTTCCATATTTGGGAGCTACTCTCTTCCCTGATTCAGCTTTCTGGTCCTTTTCTCAGCCATGACATCATCTCCCCAGACAATAACTTGGATCCATCTGCATATCAGATTTCAGGGTCAGGGGAAGAAAAAAATAAAACTAGTATAGCCACAGGCTCTTTGGTATATAACTAAAATATGCCTACTAGCTATCTACAAAATGGAGGACCCCTCAACTCTTCATCTGCACTATTCCAGCCCTTAGGTCCATGATTGGTCAACAATTTGTTTGGCTTTGTATGTTAACTCTCTTGTCAACCACCAGCTTCCAGATGCTAGCAGGATGCTGACCAGACTTGCCTGGACAGACAGCCCCACCAATATTTCCTGGAGCTCCGCTTCCCCAGAGCCCTTCCCCACTAGGGAAAGAGAGAGACAGGATGGGAATATGGATCAACTTGTCAATGCCCATGTTCAGCAGGGAAGCAATTACAGAAGCCAGACCTTCCACCTTCTTCATCCCACAATAACCTTGGGTCCATATTCCCAGAGGGTTAAAGAAAGGGAAAGCTACCAGGGTAGGGGGTGGGATGCAGAGTTCTGGTGGTGGGAATTGTGTGGAGTTGTACCTCTCTAATCCTATAGTTTTGTCAATGTTTCCTTTTTATAAATAAAAAAAATAAAAAATACTAGACTTTCAACTTTGTTGACTTTTGCTAATTTCCATTGTTTTCTGTCTTATTGATTTACAGTCTTTTAAAAAAATATTTGTTTTCTTCCTTGCAGTTTGAGTTTTCCTTTAACTCCATAATGATAAGTACTTACTCAATTTTGAAGTTTTCCTCTCTTTAAAATATAAAGATTATTACACAGCAATAAAAAGGGATAATATTGTGTCCTTTGGGATAAAGTGGATGGAATTGGAGAAGATTATGCTCAGTGAAGCAAGTCAGAAGATAAAGGACAACTAGAGAATGGTTTCACTCATATGTGGAATATAGAGAATTAGATATACAAATGTGAACAGAACAAAATACCAACCTATTTTCAAGACTGTGGAATAATTATAATGGTTATATATGGCAGTGGGGATGAGGACATAAACCTTGGGTGATCGGAATGGTGAAAAAAATTGCTAGAAAAAGAGAGTATTAATTATTGAAAAAAAAAAGATTTGTACATATAAATTACTGTCAAAACACTGCTTTTGTCTTAGCTATCAAATTTGATAACAGGTTTTATTCTTACTCAATTCTACACATTTAGAAGATTTCTCTATGGGTGTCAGATGGTGGTGCACACATTACATTGAGCAAGGACCTGGGTTCAAGCCGCTAGTCCTCACCAGCAGGTAGAAAGTTTCATGAGTGATGAAACAGTGCTGCAGGTTTCTTTTCTTCTCCCTTTCTATCTGCTCCCCTCCCTCTCAAGTTCTTCCTGTCTTTATTCAAAATAAAGAAATAAAAATAACTTTTCAAAAAGGTCTCTCTATAGATTCCATTCCTATGTTTTGGCCATTTATCCATGTTTTCTACCAGCAGCATGACACAACCAAGAAGACCTGCTAATGGCATCTAATAGGGAGATGCCAGCACCACAGCACAGTGCCTCTCCATCCTGCCCACAGATAACTCTGGTCAAGGTTGTGGAACATCAATTTAGACAAATAACACTAAATAAAAATGCAGTCAACTACCTGATTTTCTTATTATGAACTAAGGAGGTTTTTTTCCCCAGAGAATTCCATATAAAAGTATGTTTGATTCATGCTTCAGCTTCATGTCATAAATGTTTTGTATCCAGATATTATAGACAGTTCTAAGGTAAATTTTCTGTGATCGTCTCAATAACCAGGATCGTGGTCATAATTAATTTCCTTGATAATATCTGATTAAGAGAAAAAAGGACTGGGAAATTGGAATCTATACAGAATGAGGCTAAATGGCAGGTGTTTTACTCGATCCCTTTTTGTATTCTACATTGTATGTGACCAGATAAAAGAGAATTTACCAGATGCCACCCCTTGGTGCCTTTAGATGGGTCTCTGGTTTGCATGTGTATCCACTGTGTCAAAAAAAATAATGAGTAATAAATAAAGTGGATGGCTCTTAAAATAAGTCTATAGAACTGTAAAAATAGTCATTGAACTTGGAAGTGACTGGGTAAATATATTTGTAAACAAAAAAATTGAAGAGTTAATTTATAATGCTAGAGAAACAATCCAAACATTTTTCTCAGTGCTCAGACAACTCTTTCCTTGTTGATATAGTAAAATATAAATATAAGTGTGCTAGAGCTACAATCATAGGACTTAAACTGTTGGTGGTCTTTACTCACTTGTAATGGGGGTGCTGATTATACTGACTCTGACTGTGTAGGGTTATTGTCAGAATCACAATAGCTAATACATGTGAAATGAAATATGACCATAAGGGTTTTTTTTTTTTTGGAGGGATGGTAGTAAATGCTATTCAAATAGCAAGACACAATATAATTTGTAAGATAACCAAGATTTTATTGGACAGGAAACTGGGAAGCTTCCTTAAGCTATCAAGGGAGGGATGGGATATGGAGTTCTGGTGGTGGGAACTGTGTGGGGAGGAGGGTGAGATACGGAGTTCTGGTGGTGGGAATTTGTGGAGTTGTACCCCTCTTATCCTATGGTTTTGTCAGTGTTTCCTTTTTAAAAGTAAAAAAAAACCTAAGTAGACAATGCAAAGATCATAAAAAGGAAGAACTAAGAAGAATTATGAGTAATTAGAAACAAATGATAATGAAATGGCAAATATGGAAATATTAGTAACTACTATAGGTTATATATATATGTTAGGTTAAAGAGAAGAAAGTTGATGAACATTTTTTCAAATCTCATGTGATACCTATCATGTGATAGGTAAAGGAGACCTAAGACAACCACAATCATCACAGGTATGAAGCAGATATGTATTTAAAAGATAAAACTAAATCCAACTGCACCTTACCATGCCTATTCATATTAAACAAGAAATCAAATAATAGAATGACAGTGGCAGCATGTTGGATGCTAGTGAAGAAGAAGGATGGAGAGGGCAGAGTCTGACAGTTTGGTTGTCAGAAGAGAAGTCTGTTTCACAGGATCCCATGACAGAGGATCAGCAACAAGGTTGGCAGCTGGTGGATATACAAGATGAGGTAGCAGGTAGCCCTATAGCAGTTGGCTTAACAGCTGGGCTGGCAGCAGCTGGACCCAAAGGTCTGGGGAAGGCACCCAACCAGGTGGCAGCAGGTGGGGTGGTAGCAGGTTCTGTGGCAGTACACAGGCGTACAGCAGGGCTGGCAGCAGCATTTAGGGCGACAGCAGGACTGGCAGCAGGGCTGGCTGCAGCAGGAAGGGCGACAGCAAGGCTGGCAGCAGGGCTGGCTGCAGCAGGAAGGGCGACAGCAAGGCTGGCAGCAGCTGGTCACACAGGTTGGTTTGCAGCAGGTGGTCCTGCAGCAGGTGGTCTGACAGCAAGTTGGGCGACAGCAAGACTGGCAGCAGCTGGACCCATAGCAGCTGGGCTGGCAGCAAGGGGAACAACAAGAATTGCACATGGTGTCAGGAGAAGAGGGTAAGTATTCAGAAGTGAGTTTCCCAGATGATTTTTTTTCTTGTACTGGGGATTTTATACAGTAGACCCCAAAGTTTTGACCAATAAGCAGGATTTTTCTTGTTTATAAACAACAGTCTCATAGGGAAATATCGGTGAGGAAGTTGTTCTATAAATGTCATAAATATTTAGAAAATATGCCTTTAATGTGTTTCTTAATTGGTAGTACTTTGTAGAAACATTTTTTCTTTCACATTCAAGTAAGGAAGTCATAGATAGCATCAGCGTTGTTTCTGCTTTGATCAATGTGTTGTCATATGATACAGTTCCTGATGGCATCATAAAGTCAGAATACATTTCCAGTTTTGTCTCCTTTTCTTTCTTTTCTTTTCTTTTCTTTTCTTTTCTTTTCTTTTCTTTTCTTTTCTTTTCTTTTCTTTTCTTTTTCTTTCCTCTTCTCTTCTTTTCTTCTTTCTTTCTTTCTTTCTTTCTTTCTTTTTTTGCCTCCAGGGTTATTGCTGGGGTTCAGTGCCTGCAGTACAAATCCACTGCTCCTGGAGGCCATTCCCCCCTCTTGCTGCCTTTGTTGTTTTGTTATTATTGTTGTTGTTTGATAGGACAGAAAGAAATTGAGAGATAAGGGGAAGACAGAGAAGGGGAGAGAAGAATAGACACCTGCAGACCTGCTTCATCACTTGTGAAGCTTCCCCCCCTGCAGGTGGGGAGCCGGGGGCTCAAACCAGGATCCCCAAACAGGTCCTTGCACTTTGCACCATGTGTGCTTAACCCACTGTGCTACTGCCAGGACCCCTCCAGTTCTGTTTCTTTGCTTGAAGTAGATGCATTGTGTCCCTTGGGGAGGACATTATGTTCACTGAATCTAAATCTGTTCACCCATTAATTAAAGAACCAAGGCGCTACAGATACCTGTTTAAGTTGCTACCTACTCCTCTGTGTATCACAACTTTATCAGAGACACTATAGGTTTTGTTTGTTTGTTTTTTTGGTTTTTAGTTAAATTGCCTTTTAAAATCTTACTCCAAATTGAAAAATTTTCCATCAGAATTACAGTAGTGCTACTGAGCCTTCCTTCCTCTCTTTCTCCTTTCTTTCTATCTTCCCTCTCTCCTCTCTCTTTCTTTTATTGGGGGCTAATGGTTTATAGTATAGCCTTTAACCCATTGGCATGACTGTCACTGTCCCTTGATTGGAGACACAACAGAATCCCAATGTCCCTTTATCCTGTTCAGGGAGGTTTTTACCAGTCTAGTCTATGTGACAAGAAGAACTCAAGCTCTCAATAGAAGCAGAAGCAGTACTAGGGACTAAGAAAGCACCAGCCAATTTACATCTTAGGTGACCAATTTTCCTGATTTGTCTAGAATAGGGAAGTTTTCCTGGACATGGAGCACATCTGGAGCAATTCTGAGAAATCCAGGAGTAGCTGGTGACTTTTGTGTCACCTGTTTTTACTCCAGAGTCAATGACTGTGGCACAGACTACACATTATTATATGTATCTCTTTCTTATCTCTGGTGTTGGTATCTTCTAATTCTGCTTTTAAAAACCCCTTCTGTTTCATTTGGTTTAAATCCCCCCTGCTTAACACTGCATTCTATTTACATAACCACTGTATTCTATTTACATAACCACTGCCGTCTATTTACATAAATCACTTTTACATTTACATAAAGCACCATCTTCCCTCCAGGGCATTGGTGGTTTAGTGGTAGAATTCTCACCTACTCCACCACCTCTCCTTGTCACACCCTGATCCTCTCCTTGTCACACCCTGATTTTTACCAGTCACTATTCTCTCCACCCTCTCTGCGTCACATCCTGTTCATACCCTACTTGGGAAGTATATATAAAGACAACATTGTTCATTTTAGTTAGTTGTTAGTTTAGCTTAGCTTGGTATAGATTGTGCTGCGTCCTGCATGAATAAAGAGATACTGCATACAGCTCAACCATGAGTCCCTGGTCGTCTGTCTCCCGTCAATGAAGCTCAGCCCGGCATCTGGGATATAATATATTTATTTTATTTTTAAAGAATGTAAATTGATAATTTATTTTTAAGTTATCAGACAAGCAGCAGTTGAAGGAACCAATAATGACTAATCCTGCTCTGCAAGAAGTTCTAAAAGGGCTTCTATAAACAATAGCAACATCATCAAAACATGCCACATATCAGAACGCTCAAGATAAGTTTAGAATAATAGCACTGAAATTTCTTAAATCCATAATATCAACAAATGTCAATGGCCTGCATTCTCCCATTAAAAGGCATAGAGTAGGAAGATGAATCAGAAAATACAATATGTTGTCTGCGGGAATCTCACCTAACTCAACAGGACAAACATAGACTTCAAGTGAAAGTATAAAAAACTATCATACAAGCTAATGACCACAAAAAAAGGGCAGGAGCAGCTATCTTCATGTCTGACACAATCTACTTTAAAATAAATAAAGTAATAAAAGATAGGGATGGACATTACATAATGCTTAGAGGATCAGACAACCAAGAGGACTTAACAATTATTAACATTTATGCACTCAGTGAGGGGCCCATCAAAATATGTCAATTATCTTCTGAAAGAACTATGAAAATACATTAATAGCAACACATTAGTAGTTGGAGACTTAAACACTCACCCCTTCAAATATACAGATCATCTAGGAAGAGAGTTAATAAAGAAATAAGAGGATTAAATGAAGAGATTGATAAGTTAGACTATTGGACATTTTAAGAGTCCTTCAGCCCAAGAAACCAGAATACACATTCTTTTCTGGTCCACATGGAGCATTCTCAAGGATAAACCATACATTAGGTCACAGAAACAGTGTAAGCAAACTCAAGAGTATTGGAATCATCTCAAGAATCTCAGACGATAGTCCAATTAAAGTAACACTTAGCAACAAACAGAAAATTAGTAAGAGTCTCAAAATATGGAAGCTCAATAGCCCACTGCTTAAGGACTACTGGGTCAGAATAAATTAAGAAATAAATTAATATATTCCTAGAATCAAATTAAAATGAAGACAGAGGGTGGGGGCGTACAGCATAATGATTATGCATAGAGAATTTCATGCCTGAGGCTCTCAAATCCCAGGTTCAATGCCCCACACCACCATAAGCCAGAGCTGAGCTGTGCCCTGGTTAAAAAAAAAAAAGAAGAAGAAGACAGAGCTATCAAAATATTTGGGACACAGCTAAGGTAGTAAGTACTAAGAGGGCAATCCATAACCATACAGGCAAACAAACAGACAACTCCACCAATGTGTCCTGGAGCTCCGATTCCCCAGAATCCCACCCCACTAGGGAAAGAGAGAGACAGGCTGGGAGTATGGATAGACCTGTCAATGTCCATGTTCAGCAGGGAAGCAATTACAGAAGCCAGACCTTCCACCTTCTGCAACCCACAATGATTTTAGGTCCATACCTCCAGAGGGTTAAAGATTAGGAAAGCTATCAGGGGAGGGGATAGGATACAGAGTTCTGGTGGTGGGAATTATATGGAGTTGTACCCTTTTTATCCTATGGTTTAGTCAATGTTTCCTTTTTATAAATAAATTTAAAAAAAGAATAGAAAAGCTATCAAGGGAGGAGATGGGATAAGAAGTTCTGGTGGTGGGAACTGTGTGGAGTTGTACCCTCTTATACTATGGTTTTTGTCAGTGTTTCCTTTTTATAAATAAAAAAGGAAAAAAAAACTAAAACAAAAATAAACCAGTGGGACTACATCTAATTAAAAAGCCTCTGTACAATAAAAGATCACAACACCCAAATGAAGAGACCCCCTCACAGAATAGATCTTTATATGTCATATATCAGACAAGAGGCTAATAACCAAAATATATGAAGAGCTTACCAAACTCAGCAACAAGAAAACCCCATCCAAAAATTCTCCAAGCCATTGATTGTCAGAGAAATGCAAATGAAGATAACAATAAGATACCACTTCACCCTGTGAGAATGTCATACATCAGAGAAAGTAGCAGCAACAAATGCTGGAGAGATTGTGGGGACAAAGGAACCCTCCTAACACTGATGGTGGGAATGTAAATTGGTCCAACCCAATGGAGAGCAGTCTGGAGAATTCTCAGAAGGCTAGAAGTGGATCTACCCTATGATTCTGCAATTCCCCTCCTGGGTATTTATATAAAGAATCAAACACCCACCCAGAAAGATCTGTATATACCTAGGTTCATAGCAACACAATTTGTAATAGCCAAAACCTGGAAGAAACCTCGGTGTCCAACAACAGATGAATAGGTTAGGAAGTTGTGGAATGGAATACAATTCAGCTTTTAAAAATGATGAGTTCACCTTCTTTACCTCATCTAAGATGGATGGAACTTGATGGAATCATGTTAAGTGAGAAAATCCAGAAAGAGAAGGATGAATATAGGATGATCTCGCTCATAGATGAAGTTGAAAAATAAGAACAGAAAAGGGAAACAGAAAGTGTAACTTGGACTGGTTTGGTATATTGCATCAAAGTAAAGGACTCTGGAGGGTGGGTGGGGAGCTTTCAGGTCCTGGCACATGATGGTGGTGGAAGACCTGGGCTGGATGTGAGACTGACAGATTTTACACATGTACCAACAACTGTAGTTACTATAAAACTTTAGTAACCCACAAAGAAAAAAACCTATTTTTGTATGTGATGAGAAATAAATGTACATGAAAAGTTATTTCATATGATTTTCCTTTCTCTATAATGCCAGCTTTCTTTTGATGATGTTCAAAACAAATTAGTGTTCTCAGTAAATTCACTTAGTAGAATTTTTATTTTGTCTCTTTGAAATATAGGCTATTTAGAAGAAATAAATAAAAAAAACAAGTCACAGGAAAGGGTTTGTGTAGCAAAGCACAAACCTTGTGATGTGTGAGGTAAAATAAAGAAAGAGACAGAGAGAGAGGGAGAAATATAGGGAAAGAGTGAAGACACCACAGCACTGAAACTTTCCCCAGTGAAGCAGAGGTTGGGCTCAAATCTGGGTTTACACATGACCAAGTAGGCACACTATCCAGGCGAGTTATCTTGATGAACAGTTTTAAATAGACTCTATCCATCTACCTAGATATCTATCTACCTTCTATCTATCTATCTATCTATCTATCTATCTATCTATCTATCTATCTATCTTCTATCTATTTATCTATCTATCTATCTGTCATCTATCTATCCATCTATCTATATATGTGTGTGCCTGTATAAAATTGTTGCTTATTTGTTGATTTAGAAAATCTATTGCAGTTCTTACTAGTCCTCAGTGCTTAGTCTCACAGCTACTGATATTTACATTTAGTTGTATATGTTCTTGGATAGGAATTAAAGATCCAGTCATAGATCTGGTCTGTCCTGAAACTGCTCCATTACATTCAGCAGGGAAAATCTGGGAAAAGTCACTCTTTAAAAGATATTTTTATTTATTTACTTTATTTTGGATCAAGACAGAGAAAAATTGAGAGGGGGGAGTGGAGAGGGAAAGAGAGATACCTGCATCACTGCTTCACCACTTGTGAAGTTCCCCCTTGCAGGTGGGGATTAGGAACTTGAACCTAGGACCTGGTGCATGGTAACATGTGGATTCTATGAATGAGCCACCACCCAGATCCCCAAAATCATTCTCGATAGACAGGTTTTTTAAAAAGTTTCTTTATTGGGGATTAATGTTTTACAGTTGACAGTAAATATAATAATTTGTACATGTATAGCATTTCCCAGTTTTCTACACAATACAACTCCCTCTGCCATCCTGGATGTTCCAAGACCCTAACTTTCCCCCCACTCCACCCCAGAGTCTTTTACTTTGGTACAATATACCAAATACCAATGCCAGTCCAAGTTCTGCTTAGTGTTTTCTCTTCTGATCTTGTTTTTCAACTTCTGGACAGGCAGTTTTTAATTACAGGTTTGATAATGCTTCTGGTAGTCAATATCAGCAACACTGAACAATAAAATAAAATACAAAATGGGGTTAAAGTGGCACAGACTTTATTAAGGATTATATCATCTGGTGGGGGTAGATAGCATAATGGTTATGCAAAGAGACTCTCATGCCTGAGGCTTCAAAGTCCCAGGTTCAGTCCTCCACACTACCTTAAGCCAGAGCTGATCAGTGCTTTGGTTAATATAAATAAAAAAACAAATAAATAAATAAATAAATAAGAATTATATCATTGAGTTTCCTTGCATGAAGGGGGACAAAGTTGTCATGAAAAGAAGAAAGCAGATACTATGAGTGCATTGCTAAAACATGATTATAAAGATTATTGTCTTGTTGAAGAAACCTATAAAAAGATTACAGAGATTTGACTTTTTAAATGATTTTTTAAAGTTTTTAAAAAATATTTTATTTACTTATTAATGAGAGGGATAGGAAGAGAGAGAGAAAGAACCGGAAACCACTCTGGTACATGTGTTGCTGGGGATTGAACTTAGAGCTCATAGCTTGAGAATCCAACACTTTGTCCAACACTTTATGCTCCACCTTCCAGACCACAGACTTTCTAAATGTTTAAAAGAGGGGGTGACCTTCACTTCAGAGTTATAGCAAAGACAAGCACTCAATAAAGAGGATGTGTGAAGCTGGCACTTGTTCTAAAAGACAGGAAAGAAAGGAGGGACACTCACTGCACTTCATGCTGATTCATTAACTTTTTGAAGAGGGAATTTTTGAAGAGTGATGGAAATCATGGCAAAGCATGCTGGTTATCAGCATAATCTAAGAAGTGAATCTGTCCCCCAAAGAGTAAGTCAGTTGATGGAGGTGCTGTGTGCAGAGGACATTTCCTTGGTGAGTTATCAGCAGCAGCTGGGCTGGCAGCAACTTGATCCAAAGGTCTGGGGAAGGCACCCAACCAGGCGGCAGCAGGTGGGGTGGTAGCAGGTTCTGTGGCAGTACACAGGTGTACAGCAGGGCTGGCAGCAGCAGTTAGGGCGACAGCAGGGCTGACAGCAGCTGGTCACACAGGTTGGTTTGCAGCAGGTGGTCCTGCAGCAGGTGGTCTGACAGCAAGTTGGGGAACAGCAAGGCTGGCAGCAGCTGGATCCACAACAGCTGGGCTGGCAGCAAGGGGAGCAACAAGAACGGCACATGCTGTCAGAGATGGTGGGTGGGTTCGGTTCAGAGATGAATTTCCAAGATGTTGATTTCTTCTATTTTGTGGCTTATATACTCTGCTCCCTCCTCCAAGTATAGACCAATAAGCAGAATTTTCCTTGTCTATGAACTACATATTCTATTGGAGGAATTTTAAATGAGTAACTTGTTGTTTAGATGTTATGAATCCTTAGGAAATAAGTATTTGACATGTTTCTTAATTGGGGGTAATTTATAGAAACTTTCTTCTTTCAGGCTAAAGGAAGTCAGCATCAGCTTTGGTCATAGTGTGGTCATGTGATGTGTTGTTCCTTTTGGTCTCATGAGGTCAGAATATATTTATCTTCACCTTTGTTTCTTTGGTTGTTCTAGAATTCATGATGTCTAAGGATGTGCATGATGCTATGTTTCAGTTAGGGACAGCATCTATGATGATTCCAAGGCTGTTTACCCACTAATGCAGGAAGCAGAATGCTGTGAACATGTCTCTGTAGTTACTTACCTAACTGTGCATCACAGCTTTATCAGAGACACTACACAAGATTTTTTTTCTTGGCATAGTCTCTTTCATGTAGAAGAAGAACTGATGTAGGTGAGTAGCAGCAGAAGACAGTATACTGAGACTAAGAAGACACTAGTTGATGAAATCCTGCTTTTCTCTAAGCAGGAATTTTGTAGGATGGGACTTCCAAGTGGTTCAATGGAAAAGTTCTGGCATGCTAGCCATAGTCCTAACCCTGTCATGAAATTGGTTAGTGATCTTCTGTTATTGAATCATATTTCTTCCTTCTATCTTTCTTCCTCCTCCTTCCTTACATTTCTCTCCCTGGTCTCTCCTCCTTCCTTCTAGACAAAGCTACCCACCACACTGAAGAAGGAAACACTAACTGGAGGTAATTATTTAATGTGCTTATCATATGCACTGGATTCAAATTCTAACTGTGCTACACTAAGAAAACACTCAACCAGTGATTTTTGACATTTGGTTCACAAAGAGTCAAGTTTATTGTCATGTAGGATAATTTTCATGTGTATTTTTATGTAACTTCTGTTATGTTTCCCTTCAGTTTAAACTTCAGTTGTCTACCTTTGTGTGTAAGTATCCCACTCCCCAAATGACTTCCTTAACCTCCTGTCAGCCTGTTCTGCCCATCCCAAATAAGCAATGCTCACTGGATTTTTTTTTCTTTTTTCAGAGTAACTTTTGGGAGAAGCCAAGCCACAACATTACTCTCCATCTCTAGTTCCAATTTCATTTTCTTTACAATTGGAGTATTTATACATACTTTGAAAGTTCTTCCAGAACTGAAGGTACTGCATGTGAAGTATTGAAAATATTTTAATTTTTTAAATTTTATTTGTTATTAAGAGTATGTTACACGATTGTAAGATTACAATGTATAGTTTCAAACTACAGCCACCACCGAAGTCCTTTATCCCCACCCTCCCAAAGATAACCACCACAGTGGTCATGCAAATTCAATGCCTCTTAGCCTCAGCATCAAGTCATATATTAATGAATCTTTGGGTAACATCATTAATTCAGGGCCAACCTTCCATCTAACATGACTCTCATGAAAAGCAGATTCATGTACTTTTCTTCTGTTTTACCTTCTCTTCATACAGCTGAAATCTGAATAAAATATTTCTTATTTGCCTCACAAAGCACAGGAGATTACATTCTCTTAGATGGTTTGGAGACCAGGAATTGTTCAAACTCAA